>NW_003314265.1:2888484-3190679 GCF_000143415.4 Selaginella moellendorffii | reverse complement strand
ATTTGCTAGCATTCAAATGACTTGTAAAATCTCAAGATTCCATTTGCTATCATTGTCTAATTCCATGTTAAATAGAAACCATCAACTTTGATAAACTTTAATTTAAAATTATTAAGAATTTCAATACATCAATATGACTGTATAAAACACAAGAGAGGCTTGAATTTAGATTAAGATAATGTTAATAAATTATGACCTAAATGTTCTCTTAGCAAAAGAGTAATGGTTATAACTACTTTCCATTGGAAGTAACCTAGTAATAGTTTTTTTTTCTCACAATGGAAAAAGTTTAAGACAAAAGGCCACACATTAATTCTGCCTTTATCTCCACCTAGAGCACTTCATTGTGCCTGCACTTAATGTTTCTAAGCATTATGTAGAAGGGTAGAAGTAGACAAATCATTGCTAACTTCAGTATTCTACAGTGGTAATAATATCTTTTAACAACATTCAAAGTTGAAGCCTGAGAAAGTAAAGGAGGATTGTTTCTCTATTCATCTAAAGGTACATGTGCAACTTAGTTGGATATTTCAAAATTTTCCACAGCTATATCTCAATCTAGCATTAGTCGACATGAAGAATGAAATGTTGGAGATGCTACCTCTCAAAAGAAGTGGTGCAACCTTTGCTTTTACATGCATAGGCTTGATGTTTTCCACGAGCTTTTTCACTAAAGACTGATTGATGGACAAGGCTTTAAAATGTGAAAGAAGTTAGTTGGTTCTCTAAGGCTTTAGTTGCCTGATATATTATTCTACTTAGACAAGAGTTTTTGAGAAGGTTATGAAGTGATTTAGTTTGGGATAATAATTTTGGCTCCTATACTTATGAAGGCTAGTGCAACTAGATGAGAATGTTTACTTATTACTCTTTTGTAAGTCTTGAATTTTGACTCACTCACTTGACATCCTACCCTTCAGATGTAGCCAACTAAACTAAATTAAACTATTAGATATTAATCTTAACATGTGGTATAGTCCCCTAAAGATGTTTAATCCCAAATATCCTAAGACCCTTAACTAATTGGAATAAAATGCATTTTGTTCATGAGCCTTTTCCCTTTATATTTGAACTTTTATGGATTGTCTCTACTTGTTCTTTTTAGTTGCTTACACCTTTTTAGTACATAAAAAATATCTTCAATAGCTATTTAAGAACTCTAGTTAATTTATTTAGCAACAAAAAAATAGCAAAACAACCTTTTTATTGCATTATTTCCAGTGCCTCATATGCCTCCTCAAGTATGCATGCTCATTAAATATTGTAAAATAAGAATGTATAAGATGTCTATAAAAGCTAAGGGATCCTTCTATTATCTAATGCAATAGATGAGATAAATGCCATAAAATTTGGAGAGGCAAGCTATGAGGGATAGATGGGATGCTTCAAAGGAAATAAGATCCATAATTTCTATCATAAGCTCTACTTTAAGGAGATTGCATATAAATCACAGAAAGTAAGAAATTAGTATAATTCCCTTTCTTTTTCTAGAGAAGAAAAAGTTTTTATTACACAAACATTAGAGCTATGGCTAAATGTGCAAAAAAAGTGACTTTTTATGTTGCTCTATTCCTCAAGCCATTTAGTACATATAATTTTAGATTCTAAGAAGTTCTAACACTTTTTATATAATAATGATATTAATGAGCAATAGAGGTTCCCATTAGCTACTGTTGTCACTATAAAAGATAATGAGAAAGGAAATATGCTATTGGATTTAAACTAGTCTGTTGGCAAACTATAATGTTTTATGAGGTCAATTTCTTCATAGTCAATTTCCTTACTTTCTGTAGTTTTAGTTGTGTCCTTGTGTATTTTAAACTCATGCAACTATTATACATGTTTAAATGAATGCCATGTCTTCATATAGTTGCAGAACTCTTTAAAATGGTTAAAAGTTTTGACATTTCTGCCAAAAGAGGTATTGTGCTGTACAACATATTTTAACAGCTTTTTGGGTTCTATAAATGTTTTTTAAAATTTATTTTATTCCTCATAAATTTATTCTTCTAGAATTTGAATATTGTAAAGGAGTGATTATGGAGGGGGTAATTGTTTTGTTATATTTTGTTTCATAATACATATTATCATATTTTAACCCTCAAATGTGCTTTGAATAACTTGTTTATAAAGTCTCCTCTCTTGAAACAAAAATAAGCTGCTGCTAGAGTTAATATAGGAATCCTACATTAATAAAGCACTACCTTATTCAACTTTATTCTATTGAATTTATAAAACATTTTAAAACTTGAATTTATTTTTTGATCTATAAGCTTTATAAATTATTGCTCCACATTTCTACCATAAGCTTAGCTTTACATATGATCTCCACCATAATGGTTGTATAAGTTTAATCCTATAATCAGTCATAACTGTTTCACCCAATTCATGAAAATTGATCAGGAAGAAGATTAAAAAGAATGGATGATCTTTATGTTATAGTACTATAATGAGCATATTACCTAAGCAGGGTAACACATATATACATGAGAAAATAAACAGCAAAAAGCAAAAATTGACAATTGATAACACATCAAAGTAATATATATTAGAATCCAACAAAAAAATTGGATTAAGAAGAATTGAGCATAGAGGAAAAAATAAATCTTTATGTGGCTAATGAAAAAATATTTAAAGCTAATATAACCATTTTTTCCACATATTGTAATCCTAATAATTATTTTATAGATTCAAATCTAGATTGAAATATAAAAACCTTGCTCTTTTAAATATATAAGGATAATTCAAATTAAAAAATCAATAAGTGGAAATATAGATACAAATTATTATTATTAAAAATATTAATAATTAAAATATATGAGATCCAATAGCTACAATGCCGTATACTTATATTAGCATAGTGGGATTTTTATAGCCATCAAATTAGTTTCAATTGAAACCACTCGCTTCTATATATAAGGTATGGTTTTTGGGTTAATTAATATGCACATTTTTGTATTCCATTTCCATATTCAATGCACTTATATTAGTGGAGATGAGAGGTAGCTTTGATTGTCCCTAAGGAGTGTTTGGATTTGGGATTTTAGTTTAGATTTAGCTTTTACATTGTCTAAATCCTCCTTTTCTTATAACTTTTTTCAATTTCTTTTCTTTTCCTATTTCTTTTTCATTCATCTTAATGATGGAGCAATAGCCTTCTCCTCCTTTAATTTTGGAGCAGCAGTTGGTGCAGTTGCTTGATGCTATGCAATTATAATTGAACAATCAAACTCAGTTAATGGCAACATTCATAACATATGGTATAGCTCATCCTACTCTTGCTGCTAATCCTTGCATTTGCTTGGAGTTTTTCTATAGGAGTCCTAGAGATAATGTATATCATTGGTTTGATCATTTTACGATGATTGTCACACACCATTTTTGGGATGATGTTTGGCGTTTGCGTGAGTTTCCCACATATCTCCAAGGGACAGCACTACAATAGTAGAATGGTTTGAGTGCAACTACTCATGAGGATTGGAGCATTCTCCAGTGGATTTGTAGGTGGTGTTAATTGTTTTTAATCCCTTTATACAAAATATTTTAGCTGTTACACATGCATAATTTTTGGAGGATTGGCATATTGGTCGTCATGCTAAACCTCATAAACTTGTGGTCCAACTTACCACAACACCCAATACCATCCCTTCTACTAAGCAAGGAGCCTTTTAGATAAATCATGTACTATAAAATTGGGGAAAGAAACTAATATCAAATCATCCATTTTGTACTCTATAGGTGGACAACAATGGGAGTTATAATACCATTGTTGTCCCACTTGTATATAGCCCAAGTGACAGACTCTACTTGGATTAGTGGAAGAATGCTTATTAAATATTAAACACAAAACCTAGCATCGGTAGTTTGTGGCAATCACAAATGTAAACGTAATTTTGTTGGTAATATTAAATCACGACAATATAGGAGTTTATATGGTGAAGCACCAATAGAACTCTACACCTGTCGCGAATGTGACTTTGGGTATCGAAAGTTACTTGTCGGTTAGTCCTTTCAGATAGTTTTTCCTTACTGCCACGATGGTAGGAGGTTGATATTGTTGGACCCATTATTAGTCTCTGCTTAAGCTAGTTGAGAAACTGGTCTTCGCGTGTGCACTTAACTAGATGAGCATAAGGACGGAATTCCTAAGTGCTATTAGTCAAACATACTTGATCTGGTTAGAGAAACTCATTCATTGACTTGCACTTATTAGTGTTGGGAACCCCTGCGATATTGAGCTTGGTCCCTCAATATTTGCAAGATGATAGCTTACCGTGTCTGCCAAACACCCTTGCCATCATGCCCTTTGTGTTAGTTTCATTCCGGTCGGAAAGTGTCTAGATTCGCTCATTTAGCATATTTACGGAATGTAAAGATTGTTTTGAACACAATGGTGTTTGTTCCATGTCTAAATTCGCAATCTAGAAACATTCCATATTTAGTAAGTTTCGAGCTTGTCCCAGAGACTAACTCCTGATACTAAGGGAGGCTTGGGGTGAAAGCCCAGAGCGTGTGTTCCTCAAGAGGGGTGGGCTATGGGGGGTTCCAAATGTATAGTAGGGATAGTGGGTAGGTCAAGCATAGCCGATCAACCTGAGGCATAGTCTAGCTTCTACTTGCGTGCCTGTCCTTGTTTTGTGTCCGGCTTAAGTCTAAGCCCAAGTTCCACACCATGCTAGCTGGTGGAGTACCCATGTCCTCAATTATACCACCGGTATGCTGAAATAATGCCAGAATCCTTTTGGCTCCGTTTTGCATGTTGGTCTTGGCATTAGGATGCTGGATATTTTAGGACTATTCCAAGTTGCTCCGTGCTTTTGTCCCTTCGCTCTTTGGGCTAAATGCTCGGGAGTCGTTCCATGCTCTAGTGCCATCGCTCCTTAGCTCCATGCTTTCGAGTTTGGCACTATTCCTTCATTTAGTGGCCCAAGGCCCTGAAACTTGGGTTCCACACCATTGTCCTTTAGACACGTGACATGTGACATATGGCATATGACATGTGGCACATGAAGGGTTTAGGTTCCGCTTTGTGGTTATCCTATGGTAAATCACCATAGGATAAAGGGTAAAAACCACGTGTGCTACATTTGGTATTAGAGGATATATCTCAGCAAGTACTATCCAATGAGATTAGGCAACTAATCTCATTGCATACGCAAAAATGAAAACGATGATCCGAGTGGGTATATGTTTGGGTGTAAAGGATTCACATTTGTTCCTTGGGTATGGTTATCTTTTTGTACCGTAATTATGTGAGCTTGCTCTTGGGCTCATAAGATGGAATAAGCTATTCCATTTGCACAAGTTTACACTTGGGCTCGTGAATGAGGCATATTAGCAACTCGAGGCTACACTTTGAGTTGGCAGGATTAATGTTAGTCTATTAGTGGTTTTATGAGTTGTTCCATGTACAGTGAGTGAAAGTAAACCTCCTTTGGGTTTGCTATAAATGGCAAATAGGTTAGTCTGTAGCTGTTTAGCACAGCATTAGTGGATCCTTTCTAGGCATGATTACAAGTGGATCAATCAAAACTATAGAGATGAGTCTATTGATTCAAATAATCATTGCCGTGCTCTCTCATAAACTTTTCTTGGATTGGATTGAAGGCAGTGCAAACGCAAGCTTGAGGTTTGGTCAAAGATGAGACCGAAAAAAGAGTCATTACGGACAAAGGATCAAACATGTAAATCATTTTCTTTTCTTGGAGATATGATTTGCAACGAGGTGTGACTCATTGTTTGTGTTCACATTATGCAATCAAGAGTCCCTACCTTGATGCATGTTGAAAATGATAGTCTTACAAGTGGTGAGTCATGGGATAGATAGTGGTGAAGTGCTAAACCATTTTGTCTAGGCTTGCTATTGGAAGAATTGGTTTACAATGCTCAATTCTTTTTCAAAAAACTTTGCTATTACTCCTTGAGTAGTTTGGTGTTGGATTAGTTTTGAGTTTAGGTCGGATAGAGAGTGGCATGAGCTTGTCCGTATTGTAAACAAAAGTTGGTGGTATTGGGTGTTGTAAGTCTCTATCGGTGGAGTGTGGTATTTATATTGCATTTTATCGAATCGAGTTGGCACTTGATATTCACATAAACCTTTGAAGTAATGACATTGGCATTGATTGTGGTGTTGCTTGATTAATAATCAAGACATTGTGATTTTTATATCACATCCATGTGATAATGAGCAATATGTTTACGAACTTGCTTGGTTAAACGATGATCAACCCCAAAGTGGTTGATAGTGAAGCTAATCTACTTACACATAGTAGCATTGTAGTAGCTTTGACTAAATTCTCGATGGTGGTCCATTATGCTAAGCTTAAGTTGGTTCCTTAGTTCCTTGAGTTTGCCCATTGAGGTGTTGGAAAGGGTTATAGCATTCATTTGCTATAACTTGTCAGTTGATCTATTAACACTTAGAGTAAATTATTGGATAGAGAAAGTGTGTAGTTGAGGCATTGGCATTACTAGCACTTGTGTTAGTGGAAGTGGCATTGTTATTTCGAGTGATGAAGAATTTTCCTTAAATCTTGATTTTTCTATGTCATTTTTTTTATTAGTATTTTGGCTTCATATTGGATCTTGAAGGTGGTTGAAGAAGAGTGTTAGTGCAATATGGATATCCAAAGATATGGATGTCGGTGTTAGATATCATAAATATGGGCAAGATGTTTGATGCTTAAACATATTGTGGGTCATGAGAATTTGTGTTGAGGTGAACCTATGTGAAATTGTAGGTAGGAGGAAGTTAGTGGAGTCTTGAAAGTTTGCATTCCTGAACTAAGAGTCATTCTTTCTCTAGGATGGAAAATTTTCCACAAATTTTCTTAGGCTTTTCCAATGGCTGATTTATTGATCACTTTGCTCGAAAATCATTCCATTTTTGCAAGTCAATACAAACTAGTGAAAGGGTTAGAGTTGACTTTGGTTAACTTAGATCTTGGTAGGTAATTTGTATGATGCAGCCTAAAAGGGATGTTAACTTTTGGGGCTAAAACAATTGAGTTGGATAGAGTTTGGAGTTGGTGTAAAAAAGTAACTGTTACACTTTTCTAAGAAAGGTGACCTTTGTGCCTTTCTTCTATAGTGCAAGATTAGTGAGAGTTCATTACTCTCATAGAGTTTAACGAAATGCAAGGTGGAATCTGCCACCAAACATAAATTTAGTCTTGGTAGTTTTGCGCCTTGGCTGAGGATAGTGATGTCCAACTTAGTTTTTTGTGGTTGAGGTGTTGGTACTTATATTATAGCCTTGTTTATAAAGAAGTTGTGTACCGATATGAGTCCATCTCATGGTCATTACTTTAGTTTCAACTGAGTGTTGATCATGCATAATTAGCCTCTTCAAGGCTTGCTCAGAGCTATTGGCTAAATATGTTTGTGAGTTTATTGCAATTGAGTTGGATTCGAGTTGTCATTTAGTTTATGCTTGTTCATGGACACTTTATCTCATACCTGGGGTATTACATTCATGTTGGACAAGTATATGACTTGATGACATGAGTTTAGTGTTTGGGTCTTGTGAAGACAAGTTGAAAGAGTGATTGTTAGTTGCTTGACAACTAATGATTGCTTATAAACTTCGTCAATGACTGTTTGACATTTACTTCATTCGATGATGATTTAGCAGTGATGGGTTTGTTTTACCGAATGGTGTTGTGGAGGATCGTGTCATTAGACTTACATGAGTTTTCCATGTTGGCATTTCGATTTTACCTTTGTTGATATCATTTGGTTGTATTTAGTTCATAGTGTTAGATTTCATTAAGTTTTGGATGTGGTGAATCACTCCTTAATGAAGTATTATCTGTAACTGAGTTTTGCTGAAGGATTGGTCTCAGATACTAAGTATAGTATCTTCGACTTTGGTTAGCTTGGTTGCAAGAGAGTTTTGAGTGGTGATTCACTCTAGCTTTCTTCTAGTTTTGTTTTGGTGTTGATGGCATTGAAGTAATGCCTTGTCATTGATAATATTGATGATGAGATTCAAGTGAAATGAGATGTCTCTCCTTAGGATTGATATTGAGTTTCATTAGTCTTGATGAAGATAGTATTGATGATTTGGTTGTAACTTTATGTTATTAGCATTTGTACAATTGCTAGTTAGTAAGGGTTGAGCTTTGAGCTTTTCCTTGAAAAGTAATTTAATTGTGGATGACACTAACTCTACGAGAGGAAGAGTTAGTGATTGATATTGGAATGTTTGAATCCTTATTGGATTTGAGTTGGAATATATCAATCATTGATGATTCTTCTTATGTTTGTTATGAAGTGACTTACATCTTGCTATAAATGGATTCATGGAGGATTGTTTAGTGATCACTTGTTGAGCATAGCTCCATTGTGTTTGGCTTTTGGATTGATGTAAATATGTTTTTCATTAGCTTTGCATTATGAAGTTTAGCTTATGGATGTGTTGAGGAGAATGTTGTGGGTTATACCATGATTTCTTTTTTAACATTGAAGTTGGTTCATGCAAAACTCGTGATCATTATTAAGCAAAACTTGGTTATAAGTTTCTTTGAGCTTTTGGTTCCTTGAGTTTTTATGCTCATTGTTCCATTTGTTAAAAGTTGTTGGGGAAGGCATTTTGACTCATTAGTTTCGATGTTGAAGTAGCTTTTGCATCTATCAATCATTAGTGATGATTGACTATCATCTAGGATAGTTGATTATCCTTGTCAAAAGATTTTGCTTGATTATTGTTGTTACAGAATGATTCGCTGTTCTTCAGGATGGTGGATTTCTTCTTTGACGATGATTCTATATATCTCTTTTGATGGGATGATTGATAATCTTTCATGATGGTTAGTTATTCTCTTTGATAGTTTATGGTTTTTTGCAATACCATATATTCTTTATGGTTTGCTCTGGATTAGTCTCTATTGGGTTTGAGACATCAAATAAGATGTTGCTGGCATTTGATTAGACAACTCTGGTTCCTTCGTATTGTTGACTGGGATCTATTCAGATTGACTAATATGGTGGTTGGCATGACTAAGTGTTTGTTGGTCTTACCACATTCATTCTGCTCTATTGATTGTTGCTCAAGTTAGTTTTGATAGATTAGGATATTATTTCTTTCGGGTGATATATTCGCGAGTATTGTGTTTGACAGTTAATGATACTTTGTGTTCTTTGAGTTATCTTTGGTAAGTTGTTTGGCATACTGTCTACAATTTTCGATAGTTAAGTTTTCTCATTGAGTTTTTTTGATGATACACTTGCTATTGAATTTTGTTGGATGGTGAATTCTATGTTTTCCAATGATAGTGATCTTGGTGGTTTCTATGCTCTATTACTAGTTTATCGGATGATAACATACTTGGAATACTTTTGTGTTCTAATCTAAGATTTATTCACTAATAATTCCGACTCTAAGATATTATTGTCTAATGACTTTGATATTGTCCATCTATTGATCTTTGAGTTTGGGCTAGTATATGCAAATTGGCTTCGGCACTTCATATGCATGGTGAAATCTCTAATCATAGGGTAGCTACTGTCAACTGGTCACATCACCCGCCTCTCTCCTTATTTCGTTAAAAAAGTGTGACTATATAAACAACTCTAACTACCTGTTTACAGTAATCTATCTAAACTTTACTGACGGGTTTGGTTTCTTTGCTCAAGAGGGCTAGGGCCTCTAGCTTCTCTCTCTATGTCCTTCCGAATAAGGTGTATCACACTTTTGTAAGCTGGGTGACACCCAGAGTAGCAAGGGTGGCTAACTTTGTTGGTCATTTCCTTGTCGGCGACAGCTGGAAAGTATCTGAGTTGGTAGTGCATCCGTGTTAGACAAAGAGGTTATCTTAACTCATTTAAGTTGGTGCATTTCTCACATAGTGTGATCACCATAAACTTTTTCTAGAGTTGTTTCCTTGCCAGTGGTCTAGACTCAAGTATACATCGACGAAGACATCGATCTTCCCTAAGGGGGGGGAGAGTGTCGTGAATGTGACTTTGGGTATCGAAAGTTATTTATCGGCTAATCCTTTCGGATATTCTTTCTTTACTGCCACGATGGCATGAGGTTGGTATTGCTGGACCCGTTATTAATCTCCACCTAAGCTAGTTGAGAAACTGGTCTTCGCGTGTGTACTTAACCGATGAGCATAAGAACGGAATTCCTAAGTGCTATTAGTCAAGCATACTTGACCTGGTTAGAGAAACTCATTCGTTGACTTGCACTTACTAGTGTTGGGAACCCCTGCGATATTGAGCTTAGTCCCTCAATATTTGCAAGATGATAGCTTACCGTGTCTACCAAACACCCTCGCTATCATGCCTTTTGTGTTAGTCTCATTCTGGTCCCAAATGCTATTTATGAAAAGTGTCTAGATTCACTGATTTAGCATATTTATGGAATGTAGAGATTATCTTGAACACAATGGTGTTCGTTCCGTGTCCAAATTCGCAATCTAAGAACATTCCATATTTAGTAAGTTTCAAGCTTATCCCCCAGAGACTAACTCCTGTGGGGTGAAAGTCCAAAGCATGTGTTCCTCAAGGGGTGGGGTTCTAAATGTATAATAGGGATAGTGGGTAGATCAGCATGGCCAATCAACCTGAGGTATAGCCTAGCTCTCGTTTGCGTTCCTATCTTTGTTCTGCGTCTGGCTTGGGTCTAAGCCCAAGTTCCACACTATGCTAGCTGGTGAAGTACCTATATCCTCGATTAGGCCACCGGTATGTTGAAATAGTGCCAAACTCCTTTTGTCTTTATTTTATGTGTTAGTTCTGGCATTGGGATGTTGGATACTCTAGGACTATTCCAAGTTGTTTCATGCTCTTGCCCCTTTGCTCCTTAGGCTAAATGCTCGGGAGTCGTTCTGTACTCCAGTGCCATTGCTCCTTGGCTCCATGCTTTCGAGTTTGGCATCGTTCCTTCATTCAGTGGCCCAAGGCTTTGAAACTCAGGTTCCACACCACTGTCTTTTGGACACGTGGCATGTGACACATGGCATATAACATGTAGCACATGGAGGGTTTAGGTTCCACTTTGTGGTTATCCTATGGTAAATCACCATAGGATAAAGGGTAAAAACCACATGCACTACAACACCCTTGTGATATACATATACTAAAGAGATGGCAAATAATTATCTCAATCCGAATGCTGAAAGTTCAAATACTTTGCGATCATCCCTTTGAAGGTCTAAATAAAACCATCTGACTGTGGATGATGAGCATTTGTGAAAGTGTGGCATATCCCCAATCGATATGTTAAAATGTGAAAATACCTCAACCATAAATGTAAGACTATTATTCAAAAGAATTCACTTTGGATAGGAATGTTAGAGCACCACTCGATTGAAGGGGAAGTATCTAACAGTAGTTGCAAATACACTAATAAGAACTCTAATTTCCACCTAATGAGTTAAGTAATTAGAAACAATAATGATATACTCATTGCCAACAGTTGACTGTGGAAAAGGCCCCATCATATAAAATGCCACCAACTCAAATAAATAGAAAATTGTAATTAACTTCAACCTTCCTTTTGTAACACAAGTGAGAGTATTACGAGTTTGGCACTAAATACAGTTATATAAAGACTGAATAACATCATGTTGCATCTTCAATCAATAGAAAGACTTATGTAACTCCTTAGTCATATAATGATGTCCCATATGCCTACATAGAATAAAAAAATCATAATAAGTGTGGAAAAAATATGAAATAAAGACTGAAAGCACCACCAGCCATAATAATTATCAGAATCCATCCTTATAAAATAAAGAAGGTCATCTTCAAGACACCAAAACTCTTAGATAATTTAAACCAACTTTAGAATGTGCACCATGTTAATATCATTAAATAATTTGCTGCACATGCATGCAGCAATGCTCATAGCAAAGAATACTGTACACATTTGTCCACCACATCGCTGGCTCTAATAAAGAAACACTGGAATAAAAAAAGCAGAGTCAAACATCTGGAACATCTCTAGTAAGTTTGATATCTTTTAGAGCAGGAGGGCTTTGATACCACAACAAATCCTCACATATCAGGTTACCTTGCCCTCGCACCAAAACAGCAAGGTTAAAGAAAATCTTATGCACTTCTCCTATTTGATTTTGGATCTCTCTCTCTCGTTCCTCGATGATGGCTTCATTGAATATGAGGTCGTTCTCCAGACGCAAAACATCTTGCCTGGATCAATCAGCCAGTTCAGAGATGAAGGAAGAATGGACGGAGGGTGGATACGCTTCTTCCCATTCGGCACCTTTCTTCTGGACTGCTTGAAGCAGAACTGTCTGGAAATCTCTTGCAAGCTTTGCATCCGGCCTGTATCATCGATCAATGAATAAACAACCAGCATAAAAGAAGAGAAGATTATGTTACACTCATCTTAAGTCAAGGATTTTGATTCGTTTTGTCTCTCGTCCAGTCACAAATTGCGGCAACAAATTGGGAACATGACCTCGAATGCGTTGAAGGAAGCAAGCAAAGTCGACCAGTGTTCCAGGACTTGCGGACACTCATGTTGATTTGGAAAACGAGCAGTGCCTCAAGACCTGGATGAGTCTGAAGACGAACAAGCGATGGTGGAGATATATGATGTTAGACCCGATGGTTTCCTTCCCCTAGGTACGTACAGTACATCAACTATAGCTAACTGTTTTCAGCCAACGGGAACCCTCAAGTACCCGAACCCTTTACCTCTTGCAAGCCTATGGTGATGGACCTTTGTTTTCTTTTTCCGAGTTTGTGGTTTGAGATAAGAACCTCAAACTTGTTTGTAAAGTCGGCTCTTACAAGTTTGTGATAAAAAACGGGGACATAAAAGAATGGTTTGTAAACGGAAAGAATGACGCTATTGTAGTTCCTGTTGGAGGTCAGATACAAAAAGCAGAGGGGTGTTTGGCATTTGACACGAGCTTTTCTCTTTTCAGAAATATGTTATGCTGCTACTGGTTCCTTTACTGGCTTGGATATCATGTAACTTATTTCGTTTTTTACCTTTGAACTGCCAGGACAAGTTAGTGTGACCACAATCTAAACTTCTTTCTGAAGTACAAGGAAGGACAGCTAAATTTCCTTATTCTCTTTGGAGTACCTGAGATAAAAGAAGAGCAAACTGCACCAGCTATACCAGGAAAAACACAAACAAGAAACCAAATACTACGAAGAGGAAATGCTAGAGTGAAAATTCAGAAGAAAAGCTTGGTTGTGTGATTCTATGCAGCGAACGTGGAATTATATACACAAATGGCTGGCGGCTAGCCTTGCAGGATGAATCAATGCGAGAGCACCGAGGTGGTCTCTCGGTCAACCCCGAAGAATACCTGGTCCGAGTGGACGAGAGTGCTCCAAACTGCTGCTGTGCTGATTGGAAGGAGCAAGTCTTGTACTGGGTGAGTCTAATAACGTTTACATACTCCTTTTCTATCGACACAAGATCTGATCAAACCCTGTGATGGTCTCGTCAAAGGCTCGGATTGATGTCTTTTTTTCAAGTCGTCATTTTCTTTCATGTTGAAATGTCCACTAAGTAAAGTTAAGAAGCGTGGCCGACCTGGATCCCCTCTCACCGTCCTCCTGGATGATACAAGCACTCAGCAAGCTCAGCCTCGACATGAGATCATCGCAGCCTGCAAACTTGATCTCGATCAGTTCCTCCGCCTCAGCAAGCCACCCCGACCTCGCGAACAGGTCCACCAGGCACCGGTAGTGATCCAGCTTCACCTCCATCCCCCTATCATCTCTCATGGACCGAAAGTTGGCGAGGCCCTCGCCAAGCAACCCCGCATGGCTGCAAGAGAAGAGCACGCTGAGCAAAGTCACCGAGTCTGGAGCCAGTCCCACCTGGTCCATAGCCCACAAAACTTCGAGCGCCTGCCTCGCGAGGCCCAGCTCCGCGTAAGCTCCGATCATGGAATTGAAGCTCACCGCGTTCCTCTCCTCCATCCCGTCAAACACTGCCCGGGCTTGCTCCACAGCGCCGCACCTCCCATACATGGTCACCAGCGCCGAGCCGACCATCAAGTCCGAGTAGAACCCCATGGCTAGAACTCGAGAGTGGAGCTGGCGTCCCGCTCGCAAGCTCGCCGTCGTAGAGAATCCCCCAAGCAAGCTCACGAACGTCAGCTCGGTGGACCTCACCCCGTCCTGGTCCATCTGCCGGAGGATCGCCACGCAAGTCACGCTGTCACGCTGCTGGGCGAAAGCTGCGATGAGCGCGTTCCAAGTCGAGCTCTCCCTCCACACCATGGAGTCGAACACCTGCTTTGATTCCGCTGGGCTCCCACACTTGCCGTAAGCGTCCACCAGTGCCGACTTTAGGCAGTCGTTCTCCAGTCCGTCCTCGACAATCCTGGCATGAACTCTCCGGCTGTGTTCCAGGTCCCCCAGACCCGCAAAGGCGTCGACCACGCTCACGAAAGTCACCTCGTTGGCTCTCACGGGCATTCTCTCGTAGAGCTCGACGCACTCCCGGTACAGTCCCTGCTGAGCGTAAGCTGCTATCAACGCGTTCCAGGAGACCACATCGTTCTTCGAGGAGATCTTCTCGAACACCATCCTAGCAGCGCCAAAGTCAGCACACTTCCCATACATAGTGACCAAAGCCGTCGCCACCACCAAGTCTCCATCAAAGCCTTCTTCGACCACACGGCTGTGGACTCGCGTGCATTCTCTCGGGTCCAGCAGCCCAGAGCACGCACTAATCACGTTCACGTAAGTCACAAAGTTGGCCTTCACACCGTCCAAGTCCATCTTCCGGAAGAGAGCAAGTGCCCCGCTGTAGTCCCCGTTGACGGCATATGCAGCGATCGCAATCGTCCAGGAGTAGACATTGCACGTCTTGATGGAGCTAAACACCAGCCATGCCTTGTCCAAGCTTCCACACTTGCCATACATCTCCACCAAGCAGTTCAGGAGCAATCTTTCGGGACGCTGCCTCCATCTCTCGTAGATAGTTGCATGAAGACGTTCCCCCTCAGCCAAAAGCTTGTAGTCTCCACACTTAAGTAGCAAATGCGCGTAAGTCTGAGCGCCTTCGTCTACCCCTGCCTGGACCAGTCTGTCTACTTGATCCCTGACCTTCCCCTTCTCAGCCTCTATTCTTCCCTGCTCGCTTAAAAACTTGTAGTCCCTTCTGGAAACCAAGACCAGCTCCCAGATTTTGGAGCACGTAAGCTTCACTGGATTACTTCGTCGCCTGTTTAGAATTGCCAACATCAAGAAGATCAGTCACAAAAGAATCGTGGGATACATCTCACCGGTAAGCTGCAAAGGAAAAACCCTGCTTCTGCTCTTATTAGAAGTCTCAAAATACAACGCTCTATACCTCAAAGAACTGTTTATTTACTAGGATATACCAGAATCAGCGACAGTCGAAGTAGCTCTCCAGGGTGTTCGTTTCAAGGACGTTGGACGGCATGGATCCCAAGGGTGCTGGAGATATGAGGAGCTCGTGGTGTATGTACCGCTGCAAACTAACCGCGTCAAGTGGGAGAACAGATGAGAATGAACTTACAGCCAGCTGATTAACAATGTCTACCGACGTATCGATGTGCCAGTCAGGCTCGAGTTGCCTCACGAAGGAGCACCTCCCAGCCTCGGAACTGCAAAAGAGTACCTGAATTCAAAGCACCAACTCAGTGAAAAACCTTTTGCCAAAAGTACTTCGGCTTCACCTTGTTACGGTTGAAGTTTGCTTTGCTGAACAGGCCGATCTGATCCAACGCGGCGAGTATTGCTTCCTGCACAGATATCTGTGAGCAGCGAAGATACACATCCATACACACACCTCGCTTGCATCATCGTTAACTCTGGACATCAGGTAGAGATCGCAGCACTGGGCCAGTTCTAGGAGAACGTCAGCTGCCGCTGGTCGCACCACAGCATGATTCTGTTAGCGAGAACTTGACGATTGTCAAACACGCCTAAACTTTCATCGTGAAAAAAGCTAAACTCGGAGTAGAATGCAAACTCACAAGGAGGAAGCTACCTCGAGATCAGCAGTCGAATTTTCCTGAAGCACCACTCCAAGTAGTTGGCAAGTCACCTGGTCACGAATTTCACCATGTCAACACAGAAGAAAAGATATAAACTTCGCTACCTTTCGTCCACCTTTGAGCTGGCGCTTCACCGACTGAGCCAAAGTGAGCTAAAAGGAAGAAGAGAGCGCATTGTCACTACACAAAGAAGAAGGAAACAATTTTTTTTCTAGCTTACCTTTGATAAAGGAGCCTCCTGGATGGCCACTCCACGCTGCCTGGCTTGTGATCCACGGGACTCAATCGCAGTGGAGCTGCCAGAGGTGGAGTCCGAAGAGGATGAGGAGGGAGCCTCCACTTTGACGGTGGGCTTGGGACGACGAACTGGATTGGAGCTTCTCATGTACCTCCAGGTACACACCAGAGCTATGGCAAACCCTGCGATTGCCCCGATGGAGCTAGCATCCTACAATTTCCCCGAGCTAAGAATCGGTGTTCTTGAGAGCAAAGCGCTGCTCTTACCTTGTGATGCATGAGAAAGGAGACTAGAGCTGACATCTTCTTGCTGGCAGCTCGGAATATCTGCGCGAGCTCCTCCAGCACCTCATTCGCCATTCCGATGAGCTCCCAGATCGATCGCGCCCTGCGTTCTTCGCTTGCATCGAAAACCTAGACTCTCGATCCAGATCTTACCTCGCGATTTCGGAAACTCTCGCGTCGACCGGCTCAGCGCCTCGAATTCCTGGCACCACGCGCCTTGCCGCAATCGCGCCCTTCGATCACGCCATAGCCCACTGGAAGGAACAAATATTCCTCCGCGACTCGGTTAGAATGACTGAGATGGTATATTCTAGAGACCTCGACGGAATGTACGTTGGAAGAAATTAGGGTTCTTGGGCACGATGGACGACGTCGTCTTCAGGTATTCGCTTCCTTCTTTTGATTCGATCGATCCCATTGAATCCATCCATCGAAATCTCTCGCAGCTGTGTGTGCTGTGGCGCGCTTCTCAATCTCGATCCTTCCAACGTCTACCCTGCCGATACGTATTTCGAGGCCGGGAACAAGGGGACGATCTCCTTCACCGCCATCGACGACACGAAATTCAGGCAAGAGCGCGACAAGAGGATTTTCCCCTTCTTCGAGACGATCGATCACTGGGGGATCCAGCGCGACCGGATCAAGCTGCTGTGCATTTCTTGCGGGAAGCTCGTTGGCTACATTTACAAAGATGGGCCGGCCATCACCGACAATCCAACAGGGCAGTATGGATTTGGGCCGAGCCAAGTAGTTCCTCGACTTCCAAGGTATCGACTCAAGATCAAAGCTTTGCATCAATCCAGGGCCGGAGCAGCAGCACAGCAAGGAAAGTAGCTCTAGAGAAATCGTTATAGCTCTTCGAAACTTCCAAGGAGAACTTCGGTGATCTTCACTTTGTGGTGCTGGTGATGATCAAGGCTATTTGGAAACTTACTTTGGCTTGAAGAGAGATCTTTGGCCGACGCATTAGAAACTTCCTGTAGAAGTCCAGGAAGAGCTTTGGTGATCTTCAGTCCAAGAGAAGTCTCCTCTAAAGCTGGAGAAAGAAGAGATCAGTTCTATGCCCGTCCTGAACGAGAATCTCAAACCTGGTGGTGATAGGGGCGATATCTTGCTCCGGAAGAACTTTGGTGATCTTCACGCAGTACCTCCTGTGGGGCTCTACATGCGATTCTCGGATACAGCCGATATGTGCTCCACACTTCTTACACCGCAGCTTGGATGTTTCTCTCCGGCGATTTTTGACAATGCTCCAGCTCCAGCTCCAGCAGTACGTGGTAGCCTCTTCCAACTGGAACCGGCTGTCATCGATGTCCACGAACACCAGAACTTTCTTTCGGCTGAAGCTTTCGTATTTGCTCCCCCTCTCCTGCACCAAGCGATCCGACGAGCTTAGCTTCAAAGCAAATCCGCAAGCTCCACAGCTGAAACGAGAAGGATCAAAATGCCGTCCTCCAGAAAAAAAATTCTTCACGAACCTGTAGCTGACATCTCGTTGGGACTTGGACAGAGAAGGCTGCCACACTCGATCCTCCATGCTGCTGAGCCGCCTAGGCTCGTCTCCTTCCTCTGTGCTAGAGCTGACCTTCCAAATAGAAACTTCCGCGTAAGTCTAGTTCATGTAAGGCTTATCTCGAGTTTTGGGACGACTAAGTCTCGGTGGATCGCTCGCGCTGATTATTCACAGCAAAGAATACTGTACACATTTGTCCACCACATCGCTGGCTCTGATAGAGAAACGCTGGAAAACAAACCAGAGAACACCCTTTAAGCTACAAACACTATGAGGATCACCAAGAGTAAGACGCCAAAGAGGAAGACCAACAAACAAGTCTGCGGAAAAACAAAGGTAAAGTTGCCAATCAGAGGTAAAAAAGAGATCAAACTTACCAGAGATGTTCCGGACTTTTGACTCTCCTCGGCTCTTGACAAGTGCCGCCTCGCATCGCGAGTTAGAGCTTCGGAGCTATCCACATTTGTCTCGACCTCACCTATACAGCAATAAAACAACAAAGGTTTTGATACCACAACAAGTCTTGCAACAAATCCTCACCTATAATGTTGCCTTGCTCTCGCACCAAAACAGCCAGGTCGGAAAAAATCTCATGCACTTCTCCTATTTGATTTTGGATCTCTCTTATGCTTTCTTCTCGCTCCTCGATGATGGTTTCATTGAACATGACTTCGTTCTCCAGACGCAAGACATCTTGCCTGCATCAATCAGCCAGTTCAGAGATGAGAGAAAGAGAACAGACAAGTAGAGTACCGTCTTTGCTCGACTAGCATAGCTCGATCCTCTCGACTCTCCTGTGAAGTAAGGTTTAGCTCACCGGCTGTGTAACTATATGGAATAAGAAGCTGGAAATCAGAAACTTGGTTGACGTGATGAAGCAAGTACCTCGAAGGAAGAACGGCTTCAGGGACGAACGGTGTATACGCTGCTTCCCATTCGGCAGCTTTCTTCTGGACTGCTTGAAAGTCCTGCAGAACCGCCTGGAAATCTCTTGCAAGCTTTGCATCTTCGTATTTCTTGCTGGCCTGTATGATCCATCAACGAGTAAAGAAAAAACCACAAAGGAGAGAAAAGATCCTACACTTCCTGGAACACTGTGGTCGATTTTGCTTGCTTCCTTCAACGCGTCCGAGGTGTCCTTCACCATGTTCCCAATCTGTTGCCGCAATTTGTGACTAGACAAGAATGAAAATAAAATCACAGCATGAACGGAAGAACAAAGTTCTTTTGACTTACAGCTGCTTGCGTCCTTCAACCGTGTCTTTGGGAGTTCCCAAATTATTGACGAGCTTCTTGAAGGCGGACACTCTTGTGTTGATTTGGAAAACGCCGCTCGACAGCAGCGACGTAGCCCGCTGTTGCTTGCTCGGCGAAGGCCCTTCATTGGATTCTATGTCCTGATAGCTCATGATCCCCGAAAACCCCTAGCGCCCAAAAATCCTCTCCTTACTCCCCAGCCGCGGCCGGGCCGCTACAATCTTAAGATCTAGGCTATCTAGCACTTACGATCCACCAGCGCGCGATCGCGTGCTTGAACAACAATGGCGTGCCCGACAATGACGTGACGCCCTAAAAATAAGCCTCTAATATTCTGCCACGTGGCAATAAAGAACAAAAAAAAGATCACTCTCGGTGGGACTCGAACCCACAATCCCCGGTTGTTGGTCTCGCAGCTTCGAGCGGGATTTCTCGCCTTAGGTCGGGCCATGCAAGGTGGCGACTGAGGTACGGAGAGCGTGAAGCTGCATGTGTCGGAGGTTCTTGGCGACTTGAGTCGTGGAAACACGACCAAGTCATGGGAACTTTGTTGACTGGTGGAGGACAGTTCGGGACGTCATCCCGACATAGCGAAGTGTCCGCGGTGGATGGACGTGGAAGACACTATGGGCGCATTTTTGGATCTAGTGACAGGGAAGTGCTGTCACAAAGGGGGCCAGTGGCGGATGGCCGAGTTGGTTTGCTCGCGGAGGGGATCCCACATGGTTCTTGCTTCAGGGCTAGTCCTTTGAGGAGGTTCGCGGAGGCTTGCAAGTCTTGTGATTGTCGCGATGCCGGCAACGGGGGCTCGTATATCATTGAAGGGGGCCAGCGCACTTGTCTAGTGTGGGAGGCAAGGTAGCACGCTCTAGTCTAGAGCTGGAGGAGGCTCACACCTTGCTTGTTCTACGCCTTGGAGTTTGTTCGCAATGGGCACTGACTTAGTGCTGGAAGTACACTGGGGAGGTAGGCGCTCCAAGACACAGCATCACGTCTTGGGGCGTAACAGGTGGCTTCAGCTTGTGCAGTGGAATCACCTTGGAGGCGAGTGACCTATGAGCGATGCCGGGTCATCGTGCTCGAGTTGGACTGCTTGGCTGCGACGACGTCGAGCTAGATCGACATGGTGTTCGTCCGGCTTGACATCATTGTGACCGAGTGGAGGAGTGGCGAGGCGAAGCAGGTGGCTTCAAGCTCCGCAGTGGAGTCACTTGGGAGGTGGACGGCCCAAGAGTGGCGAGGCGAAGCAGGTGGCTTCAAGCTCCGCAGTGGAGTCACTTGGGAGGTGGACGGCCCAAGAGCAGCGCCGGGCGTTCGCGCTCATAGTTTCACTAGTTTCTTCGAGAGTGCGCTCTCAATGTTGTTTTGATCCCTAAGGGACTTGGAGAAATGTACATACACGTTGCATCGAACCCACAATCCCTTGATTAGAAGTCAAATGCCTTATCCATTAGGCCACGAGAGCCAATGGCAAACAATTTTGAAATGTGAGGTATATATAGAAAGGTATTTGACATTAGAGAGGTATTTGAAAGTTTTAGCGGGAAATTCTCCTCTCTCTAGGGTTCTTTGTTGTCGCCATGGAAAATGTGCCGCCCATCTCGCAGCTCGATTGCCCGGCGTCGTGGCGGCTCTACTTCGCAGGAGTGAGCTACGATCCGGAAGATCGCAGAACGAAGCTCTTTGGCGATCTGGTGGAGTTTTTCCGGTGCCAATCCGGCCAACAACTTCTTTCCAAGGTGATTCTAGGGTAGCGTTCCAGAAATCGGTGGAATCAACCTCCATTACCCTATCAGGTGCAGGAGAACGACGACATATTCGTCCTTCCCCTCGATTTCGTTGCTCTCAAGGCGCTGTGCCAGAATGAAGATCTTGACGCGGCACTGGAGGCCGTTCCAAGCGAGGGAATCTCGTGCTTGGGAGCTGCTGCGTATGAGGTATGGCTTTTCTTCCTTCTTTCGCGGATGTGCTTGAATTGTGACTTGTAGCGTGTTACTTTTTAGGTGCTCTTTTGTTCTGGCAAGAAAGTCGACGCCTCTGGAAAAGTTCACATTCGACTATACAACCATCCGGACTCCATGCTTGCTCTCAAGCATCTAAAGGCCGCATATATTGGTGAGATAGATTGTTCTTCTTGCTTAAGATGTTTTTGGTGAGATAGATTCCTCTTCTTTGCTTAAGATGTTTTTGTGGGCTTTGCTAGGAAGGCTGGTTTCCGTTCGTGGCACTGTGGTGCGAATGAGTATGGTCCGGCCATTGGTAACGCAAATGAATTTCGTCTGTGCGAAATGCGGCTCTGTCATCCACTGTACTTTCACCGACGGCAAGTATTCACCGCCGACGAGTTGTGTCCTTCATGGATGTAGGAGTAAGAACTTTACACCGAAAAGAACACAGGTCGGATGCATCGACTTCCAAAAAATAAGGTACTTGTGGTCAAAGTTTTTGGGATTAGTTTGCTATGGTTTTTTGAACAGGTTACAGGAGTTGCATGTTGGTGAAGGCTACGAAGAAGGAAGAGTGCCGCGTACTGTGGAATGCGAGCTCACGGAGGACTTGGTTGATGTGTGCATGCCCGGTGATGTCGTGACCGTGTGTGGAATAGTGAAAGTTGTCAACACTAACGTCGATGTGGGTGGTGGTAAGCACTGTAAATACCGTAGGCCGAGTTTTTCTTATCTTGGTTTCTCTTCACAGGCAAATCGAAAAACAAGACACAGTGCTTGTTTTATCTTTACATTGAAGCGATCTCTGTGATTAACTCGAAAAACGAGAGCAGAAACTCTGACAAAGAAAAACATCCTGATGCAAGGGCTGCAGCACCACCGAATGCACAGCAGTTCACCAGCCGGGACATGGAATTCATTGTCAAGTTTGCGGAAGAACATGGCTCAGATCTTTTCCGGCAAATGCTGCACTCAGTCTGTCCGTCTATCTACGGCCATGAACTCGTGAAAGGTAGTGTTATATGCTTTCAATTGCAAAGAGTTTTTTATGTTTCTTGCAGCTGGTATCACACTGGCACTATTTGGAGGGGTCCAAAAGCATGTCCAAGATGAAAATAAGGTACCGGTGAGGGGAGATATCCATGTCATCATAGTCGGTACGCATTTTTTGTCTCTTTGATTGCTTATCCCACTGTTTTCTCTCACTCACCTAAACAGGAGACCCTGGTCTTGGGAAGAGCCAACTTTTGCAAGCAGCTGCTACGGTGGCTCCAAGGGGAATCTATGTTTGCGGAAATACAACAACGACCGCGGGTCTCACTGTAGCTGTTGTAAAAGATGCAATGACAGGCGATTTCGTATTTGAAGCAGGTCCAGTTCCCTTTCGCATCTCCTTTCATAGAAAGCTTTTTTATTTGCAGGAGCTATGGTTCTTGCGGATAGGGGGACATGTTGCATTGACGAGTTTGATAAGATGACAGCAGAACACCAGGTAAATAGCTGATTCTTACGATGCATTCTTTATGTTTCTTTTTTATAGGCTTTATTGGAAGCAATGGAACAGCAAAGCGTGTCCATTGCAAAAGCCGGTCTTGTTGCCAGCTTGTCGGCGAGAACTTCTGTTCTGGCTGCCGCCAATCCTGTTGGCGGACACTACAAGTACGATCACGAAATTATTGGCATCAGTTAATGACTTCTTACAGTCGAGCAAAAACAGTCAATGAGAACCTCAAGATGAGCGCTGCTTTACTTTCGCGCTTCGATCTGGTCTTTATTCTTCTGGACAAGCCCGATGAGGTTTTAGATAAAAGACTATCAGAACACATTATGGCGGTATGCACTCACCCGTTTAAATTCCGTGGTTACTAATTCTTTGTTCTCATCAGCTTCACGCTGGCTCTGAAACACGTTCCAATGCTTCCAAACAATCACGTAACACACTCTCTTGAAAGTAGTACTTAACATCTATTGATAGTGTTGCAGCACAATGCAAATTTGCTGCAGAGTTTGGACTCGGACACATCGCTTGCAGTGAGACTCAAGCAGAGTCCCGACTTCACACCCTTACCGCCACCCCTTCTCCGCAAGTACATTGCTTATGCAAAACACTATGTGTTTCCGAGGTAAGTTTTGCCTTCGGTTGTTATCAAGTAAACCGAAATCTGTTTTGTTTTAGAATGTCAAACGCTGCTGCAGATGTTCTGCAAAAGTTCTACTTGCAACTTAGGAGCCACAGCCATAGTGCCGACGGCAGTCCCATCACCGCAAGACAGCTCGAGAGCCTCGTGCGGCTGGCAGAGGCTCGAGCCAAAGTTGAGCTGCGGGAAGAAATAACCGAGCAGGATGCTAAGGTGGCAATAGCTTGCATCCGTTCTTACAGAAAGTACTCGACTAACTTTCACCTTCTTGCAGGACGTGGTGGAAGTAATGAAAGAGTCACTGTACGATAAGTTCATGGACGAACACGGCTGCGTTGATTTTGGTCGAAGCGGCGGGATGAGCCAGCAAAAGGAGGCCAAGCGCTTCCTCAACGCTCTCCAGCGCAAGTCGGACCTCCAAGAAAAGGCCGTCTTCAATGTTTCTGTAAGTCTCCCACTTCCTGATCCTCTAAACAGACTTTGGCATTTGTTTCTATTCTCAGGAGCTGTACGTAATTGCCGACGACATAAGCTTAAACGTTCCAGACTTGGAGATGTTCATCGAGAACCTCAACAATGCTGGCCACCTTCTCAAGAAAGGTCCAAGATTGTACCAGGTAAACACAAGCTCGAGGGAAAAAAAAGGATTTTTACCGGCTTCTGGAACAGGTTACATCGTCCTCATTTTCCAGCCAGCGCAACAAGTAGAAAAAAAAGGAATCTCGTCCGACCTGCCGGAATCGAACCAGCGACCTAAGGATTTCTGAGAAACTACAGTCCTCCGCTCTACCAACTGAGCTAAGGTCGGAATCTGAAGGTGAATCAAAATTCTGACACTATAATTCGTGAATCGATTAAAAAAAGGTTTTTTTTTCAGACAATTCACTTATATCCTGTTTGGAACTTTCAGAAGAGCAGCGATGCCCAGGCAGCAAGGAACGAAGCTCCACCAAAAGGCGCCAAAAACGCATACTTGCGGTTCTCTAGAATCGCTACAGTGTAGCAGCTGCCACAAAAAGTAAGAGCTCTCTCATTCCCTCCTCTAGAAAACAATCCAAGCTTACGTTCCAGAGAAAGCGACGATTCCAAACGATAGAAGACCACCAAACTGCGAAAGCGGGGACAAAAGATGAAAGAACGAATCGATCGATCGAGAGACTTACGACGTGAGGATGCTTGGCAACTGGAGCCGCGACCAGCGCCGCCGTGTGCATCAAATGATACAATGCCGCGGTGTTGTAAACCTTCGCAAAACAAAAATTCGCGAAGAAATTCGAGCAAAGCCAAAAAACTCCTCCCATACCTCCTTGTAAACGGGATTCTTTGGCTTGTACATATGCGATCCATACGTTCCAAGCCCCACGGCGGCCATTCCTGCGAGAAAAGGGGCAAAATTCGTCGCTAAAATCGACCCACAAGGGGAGAAAGCGCTCACCGGAGAATGCCGCTACCTTATGCCACACGGTCGGATCCATCGCGCGCACGTATTGCGACACGGACGCCGTGAATCCCTCCTTCTTGCGCGCTTGAGCTCCAAGAAGAAGCTCCTCTTCTCCCTCGTTAGCTGCCATTTGAGCCAAAACCCTAAAATCACCACTAGTGCCACGTCAGCTCACACCTGGCGGTAATTGTCATCCATGTCATACACACACACACACGATTCACACACACTAGATTCATTCATTCCCACGTCTAGGGCTTTAGCGGGAGTCCGTGGCGTGGTAGCGAGCGCCACGCAATTCCTCCAGGTGAAATGGCTGCCGAGACGTCGATTCTCGGGGTAGAGAAGCAGTCGCTTAGATTGAGAGGCCTTCATTGCGAAGGCGCGGCAAGAATCGGGCGCGGGATTAGAGGGAGAGGGATTCCAGATAGCGGTAGGGAGCTCGTTGTGTCGATCGAGCCATTGTTTTTCGGCAGGATCATGACGATCGATTCGATTAGGATACACAACGCGCCACTCCAGGGGGGGAATTTCATCCGTAGTAGCAGGAATTTTGCAGCGCCTTCCTCGCGGCTGAAGATCGCAAGCACGAAATTCAGTCCAGGGAGGAGATTTGTGGATAGAGATTTTAGCGTGCGCGCCTCGGCATCGGCCGGTCCCGGACAAACGCAGAACGGGTAAACAATTTTCTTTTCCTTTCATTTCTTTGCTCATTGGTGCTAGTTTTGGAGTTTATTGACTCAAACGTTATGTGTTTTGGATGACTGATATTGTTTTGCTAGAGGTGGAGAGAAGGCATTGCCTGTGAAGCCCGATCCATCGGTATGATTAATTTCCCTCCTCTGTAAGAAGTTATGTTTTTTTTTCCTCTTCTTTCGCTGAAATTTTGCGGGTTTTATTTCGTTTGCAGGTAACTCCTGACGACGTTGTGCTAGCTCAACTCAAAGCATTACGAGAGCGAGACCTCGCGACTGTGTAAGCTGGTGAAATTTTCTTTTTTTACTGAATGTTCATTTCGTCTTTTCTAGATACGAGTTTGCCTCCCCGGCAAACAAGAGCCACACTGGTCCGCTCCCGAGGTTCACGCAAATGATGGAGAGAGCTTACAGTGTAAGTCCTAAAAATACAGCAACTTAGTGATCTTCTTATCCATCTTGTGGGATCCAGCTGATGATTGGACATAAGGATGCTCGGATTCTCAGCTCGATGACTATAAGCCCGAATAGATTTCAGCAGGTACCATAAACTAGTGCTTTCTTCAGTCATACTCTTTCACAATTTTGCAGCGCATTGTCATTACGGGTGCCAATGGGAAGAACGCAACTTTCTCTTGGGCATTATCAAAGCAGGTGGTCTGTCAAAAAGAGAAAACGATCTTTCTGAAGACTTGCTTTTCTTTTTGCAGGAAGAAGGTGCTCATGAAGGATGCTGGATGACAGACACCGTGAGGCGGGACGATTGAAATCACACGCTAGATGGGAACTAAAAATAAAAGCTACTCTGAAAATGAAGCTGGTAAATCTATCCTATCTTATTCGCAGATCTGGTACTGCTTATTCTACTTCTTTGAGTAGTTTTTCTCGCAGCAAGAGCTAGAACAAGAGCCACTGCTCCTAGCAGCAGAACGCGTCCCGGAGGTCGTCCAGCTCAAAACTGGAATCGGCATCCTCGTCCAGGTCTTTCAAGAGCTGGGAAAGATGTTCGTCGGGCTCGTCTTCGTCGTCCACGATCGGGGCGGCCGCCGGCATGACGTGGTAAATCACTCTGTGGGTCGTTTCAAAGAAGTTGCTGGCATCGATCAGCTCCATCATCTTCTGGTACGCGTCCTTCAAGGCCAGGCCCCCGGCGCACACGGCCTCGCGCACCTATGCGGCGGCGATCCAGTTCCAGGTCTCGACGCTAGAGAAGATCGCCAGCTCCAGGAAGCCCGACTGCGATGACAAGGGCGACCACGGCGACGGCGACGAGGAAGAAGATCGCTACGACAGCTCGAAAGAGCTCGTCAAGGACGTTTGACCCAGAGTGGCGTAGAAGCCCTTTGGCACCGACTCAATGTTGCGGAAGCCCGTGTCATCGTCCTCGAAGATGAATCTTACCACGGCGTAGTACTTGCTCTCCGCTTTCCTCCGCTTGCTGCCCAGGCTCTTGGCTGCCAAGAACCCTAAAAGTGTGACGTCAGTTCAATCTTTGCCAACTTCTGGGCTTCCTTTTTTTAACGCTCTAATTTACACTTTTTTCTAAAGGATAAAAGACGTTTCTATTAATTTAACAAAAGTGATTTCCCTTTTGATTTCTTTTCAGCAGTGAGTTAATAAAGAATCGGCTTGGAACGGCCCTTCTAGGAGCTATAGAACACCAGCTTATGACAACTTTGAAAGAAGCCAGAAGTTCTGTCGACAATTTAACTTTTCCAGCTTCGAATGTGAAACAACCAGGGAGCGAACCTTAGACCAGCTCAATCCCCCAGGCCCATGGACTATTCTCAAAATATTCCCGTGGTTCGTGTCAGAATGGGTCCTAAGTTGTCTCTTGGCTTGCTTCTACAAGTATCTGGCGGCAAATGAGCTCGCCAACCGTCCCTGGAATCCCACTCTAACACGGCACAAGTACGAGTGTATCGCCACAGGACACTTGACAGCCTTGTACCCGTGGTTTGGATCGTCGGGCGGAGGGAACTCGAGCAACTAAAGGGAATTTGGCGATATCATCCGAACGAGTTTGGATAGCTTAATCGCGCTCTTCCCGGGATGTGTCCAGCTTGAGAACCGGCTAAAACTCTACATGCTTTTCTGGTTTGTCACGCTTGAGCGTTCCTCCACAAACAAATCTCGTTCGAGGAGCCCTAAGAGATGGTGACGCGTGGCGGCTGCCTCTCGCTTAAACGGCAATTTCCCCATTTCGACCACTTTCATTTGTTTGGCTCCCATAAAGAGGCATGACTTTCCCTCTTTTCTATTTCTATTCCTCTCGCGATTCCCGTTGCATTCGCAGCGTACAGAAGCTAGATCGCCGCTCGCCTATAGAATCGTGGGCTCGCGGCATGGGATAGGGATTAGAAATCTTTGGGAGGAGGTTTGGACGATCCATGGATCGGCGCGGAGTGATCAGCTGCTTTACGCGGACGTCTCCGGCTAGGGACTCCACCTCCTCGGTACTGCTACTGCTCGGCAGTGATCAAAATCTCCTCCAGCAGCTTCAAGGCGAGGATCATCGCGACCAGCGTTGGCGGCAGTATTGCAAGAGTCTCGATGATCAAGAGGAGATGGCGGGCGGCGATCAGGACGAGGGGCCCGACGATGCCGGGAGGCCGCCAAAGTCGTGCTTGCCGACGGCATTCTTTAAGTCGTGGCCGCTCCTTTCTTTGCTCCTCGCCAAGCGGCTTTGGCCAGGGTTGGATTCTTCCCCCGAGAACAGGAGGAAGAACAGCACGCCAGCCTCTAGTCATGATCAGGCCCGGGATTCTTCCAGCAGCCAGGCGGCGATCGTGGCCAATGCCGCGGTGTGGAGGATCATGGCCAAGAGGATCGTGAGCGAGGTCCATTGCCGGAGGCGGCGAATGGTCCGGCAGATGAGCGGCGGGCTCATGGCGAGGAAGAAGGGGATCGATTTCGCGTACGACGAGGGGAGCTACGCCAAGAACTTCGACATGGGGCGCGAGAATTGGATCAAAAGTGATCCGTGCTTGGCAGTGAGGAGGAGCGATGAGATTCAAGAGCACCAGGATAAACATGTGTGACTAGCGACATCTTTTCAAGCTTTTTAGTTTTTCAAGTTCAGTGGCACTCACAGGCTATCATGTTGCCCTCCCTGTGCTGCCAAAAGAATCCCTCGTGCCTGTTCCCTACTGATATAACAGCATGGGGCCACCATGCATTGGGTTTAGGTAATTCGAATCAAAATTACTATACTCTTTATGCAATTTAAATTACTTACTATAATTTTGAAAAACAATACTTTTAATTTTAGATACTAAATTGACGAGTTTAAAATTTACTTTACAAATAAAAAGGATAAAGGTAAACTTAAAGGGGCTAGTTGCTAATTCCACGCTATTAATGAGAGCAATCACTTCCAATCCAGAACATCCTCACGGATCACTCCTAGCATGTGCAAGTAACAATATCCTCAACGTAAGATGGTGCAAAAGGTGGTGAGAGTATTCTAGTGGTGATGATGAATATTACTGGATGAGAGTTATAAACTCAATCATGGTCATTGTTTTCATCACCACAAGAATATGGTAATAACCACTTTTTACTCTTTGGCATCACTAAATTACCAAGCTAAGCTTGGTTTGGCATTCATTCAGTCTATCTTGCATCATAAAAAATCTGGTTATAAAGTACAGAAAATTATATGAAATTTAATGACCTTAGAAAAGATGAGAAAGAAAAGATGTCATGCTTCTTCCATAGTTTTCATTGTCTATTTGTTATATATAGATTCTTTGTGAGGTTTCATATATACATACAATGTAGATATAAACAAGATTAACTTTGGTTGCCACTAAACCACTGATTATCTATAAAAGTATAAAACCCTCATAATCTAAAGATACCTCTCTTTTGCCATATTGAGGGTGCTTCTAATGCCAAATAGCTTTTGTGATTTTTTGTTTGTAGGTTTGAGCATAAGCTACCATCCTTCTGTAGCAAGACTGTCCTTTCACAGCAAGAGTGGGAGTATTATGAGTTTAGCACCAAACACAGTTACATAACATCACATTGCACCTTTAGTTAATAGAAAAATTTATTTAACTTCTAAATCATACATGTTTTTTATGCCTACCTAAAATAGAAAAGTCACAGTATGTATGCAGAAAGCGTGAAATAAAGTGTAAAGAACTAACTCCCCAAAGTGTCATAGGCTAAAAGATTCCTAAAAGCATGACCAAAATGATAAAAAGTTTATTAGATGAAATTGAGTTCAAAATCAAATCTGAGACCAAGTTTGAGACCGAAGTCTAAGATCTAAAATCGGGTCCAAAACAGAGTCCGAGATTGAGTCTGAAGTCGAGTTCAAGATTAAGTCCGAGATCAAGTCTGAGATAGAGTCCGAGGTCGAGTCTGAAATCGAGTCCAAGATTAAGTCCAAGGTTGAATCCGAGGTTAAGTCCAAGATCAAAAAGGTATTAAACCTTCAAAAGTGATGAAGGCAGAAATCTTTTTCTTCTTGGAGATTCTTTACAACCATGAAATTAAACTCAATAATAATAAAGTTGTCACTGATATTAATGCTTTTATAGAAAGAATATGATTTAACTGTTGAAAATAACTAGACTAAGAGGTGTTCTTAATCAATTGCAGCATCTTTGGTGTGGAAATCTAAACTATTTCCATAAACAACATCCAAGGACACAATGGTGATCTGGCTGCTAGAGGCACCTAATTTCTTGAGCATTACAAGAAAGTGTGGGTGAATGAAGAAACCATTGCTTGGCAGCCATGTTGCAATAAGGTGATCTATCTTCTTGAAACAAAAATAAAGGTTATTCTGAGAATATTCTTTTAGACCATAATTTCAAAGTATAAAGGGTAAAGGTTAAAAAGAGATTTACAGCTGCACAAAGACTTTTACCTTGGGAAAATTGGGGTACACCAAACATCATAGAGATCTAGGTGGGATCACAGGTTTGCCATCTTCCATCTTTTCTTGTACCACCTATCTAGATACCCAGATAACTTGTATGCAGTAGAGCCTTATTTGTATTAACGACTACGGTGTGTTGTCCTCCATGTAGCTCAGTTAGGCACTCGATTTTGAGAATATTCTTTCCTAATCTAGGTGCATTTTAATCCAATAGTTCCGCTAATTTATTTGAACCAATATTAGATGCAAAGTTTAGATTTTGTACTTTCTAAACAAATATACCGAAATTCTATTATTATTATTACAAGTTTAAGATCATTAGCATAGCAAAAGTAGGAAATATGAGATGACATAAGTCAGAATATTTGGGTTTGAAAAAAAGTCTTGATTAGTTGTACCTTAGATGTTTGACTTAATGTAGTGCAGATTATAAAAGGGCATTCTTTTACCTCATATTACCATGTAAGTATGGAAAGCAAAACATTTCTCTATTTAATTTTATTACTTGCAGTCATTCTGAAAAATGAAAATTTTTGTGCTGCCACTACAAGTATCAAAGTAGACGGCTATGTTTATTGCACTAACTGTGGTTCACTTTCTCAGAGTGGCATCTTCAGTAAGAAAATGATCTATCTTCTATATTTTTCTAATCTTGTTAAATTTTTCAGATGTCAAGGTAAACCTGGTTTGTCCAAGAGATAGTGATTCATCATTTACAAATAGTAGAGGATACTTTGATATCTTTGAAATAGTGAAGACTGGAACAGATATTGGGAGTTGCCAAGTGAATGTGGATACAAGTAGAGCACCACAAGGGTGTTCTTTCTTAACAGACATAAATGGTGGACCAAGTGGCCAATCCTTAAGAACATGCATCAATAATGGAAATAATAAGTTCACTTGTGGACCCTATTATTTTACTCCAAATGCTTGTTCACCTCCACCACCACCAAGAACTCCTCCTCCACCACCACCTAGAAGACCACCCCCACCACGACCAAGAACTCCTCTACCACCACAACCAAGAACGCCACCACCACCTAGAACACAACCACCACCACCACCTACACCACCACTATCACCAACTCCACCACCATTAGCACCACCCCTATTGTCACCAGCAGCACCAACACCTCCAACATTGGCACCAGAATCACCAGCATCAGCACCAGGCCCAGCTCCTACACCATCATCATTGCTATAAGTTCATAAACAATTTAACATAACAAAAATAATCATATTACCTTACTGTGCTGGGTTGAGTGATATGCTCTTATGTGATGATAGGAGAGTGGCGATTCTTTGCTGTCCTGCTTGTACTGTAGGATGTGGTGATGAACTTGAGAGAAAAAATGAAGGTAAGATTTTTTTTCATTTCATTCATTAGAACTCTTGATCTCTCTTGTCTAAACTTTGCATAGAAAACTCTACTCTAAACTTTATATGAAACCAAACACATGAGTTCATTGTAAGGAAATGAGTGGCTTTGTGTCTATGGCAAGACTAGCTGCTTATGAAAGTTTATAACTGTAAACATTTTTATAATTTATAAATATCCAGAAGATAGCTGTTCAAGAAAGTTTTTAAATTATAAAATATATTTATACTTGATTAATCTAAATGTATAACATACTTTAGATGGTATAATAAATAGTTCAAAAAGGTAACCAAATCCACACCGAAGGAATGCTTGCTAATCCATAGCAAACCAAATGTGTACCTACTCGGATCATTGCTTTGATCTCTACATATAGTATGAATAACTAATAAAACATAAATCTTTAGAAGATGGAATTTGGCTAGATACTTGAACGAAGAATGAGAGAAATCTTTTCCTTTAGGAACAATTAAGATATTGAGGCCCTAGAAGTACTTGAAAACACCTTACGTACCTGTGTATAGAAAATGAGAAGACAAGCTAGAAAGGCTCTTAAAACAAAAAGTTAAGTACCCACAAAGATTATAATTCCCAGCTCAATAATTTAAAAGTTGAAGAATATTATTCTAGGTATATTCCAATAAAGTTTATTTTTCTTTTTTTTTTGGAGAAAACACCGGAATATTGTACGAATCAAATTTCAATTTAAATCGATCCACTTTTCACGACCTAAGTACACAAAAAGCAGGACCTCTAAAACCGTGAGCAATGCAAGGTTTCCCTCCATATCCTTGTCCTCTTATTGCACCTGTAAGAAAACAAAGAGTCTTTGTAAAACACTTTCAAGAGGAGAGTTACTTACAGGCTGAGACTGATTGAATGCTGACAGTGAATGCACCAGCTGGTTCGCAGTAACCTTGGTATAAAGATTATTACTGTCCTCAGCGAACAAAAACTTCTAGATGAGCTGCAGGATGTTGAGACACTCGTCGAAGCTCTGGTATGGAGTGCTGAGCTTGTCGACCACCATCCGAAACAGACAGTTCTCACTGCGGTTGAGCCTCTTCCAAACGATCCTCTTAACAGCGGGCGAGTACGCAATGGCCAGCTTGATCCAGGGCACTGGAACTAGGAGGCGCTGAAACCAGTTCTTGGGGATCTTCCCCATGTACACAAAGACACAAGCACAAGCAATCCAGAAACGCTTACCTTCCAGGAGGTACCCTTACAACATGGCAGGCGCTGACCAAGAAAGTCCCAGAATCCAAGTGATGTAGATGTAATCCATGGAGAGATCGTACTGCGGCAGCTCCATCACCGGATATTGATTCGACACAAACACGCCCAGCTTGAGCAACAGCTTGTGTAGCGAAACCAAAGTCACTCGTAGCACTTGATGTCCCGGCACAGGAACACCCCTCCTCGTTCCGGATGAAGTCCCGGAACTGGACTGGATCCTCAAGGATGGCAGCCATCATCGGCATCACAGCAGCATCCACGCTATTGTAGGCATACGTCCCTCGCCCCATATCTTCCAAGTATGCTCATTTGCGCTGGTCATCAGCAAGCATGTAGTCGTGGACTGCGTCGATGATCTCGTCCGAAGGTTGATGCTCGCTTCTCTCTTTTTGGCATTGTCAACTGCACTTGAAAAGTTAGCCTCAACAGCCAACACACACACACACACACAAACACACACACAGGGGGAGGGAGAAAGAGAGAGGGCCTTGTTGAGCAGGCGAGAGCGAGAGGGAGAGGTACAATCACGTGGATGAAGACGGCCTTGTCGAGCAGCCGCCTCCACTCTTCTGGATCTGGATGATCCGCAAGCAGCGCTACGAGACACTCTCTGACGTCCTCAAGCTGCCAGGTAGTAGAAGCCATTGAAGTAGAAGATGTTTTTTGACATAGCTACTCGAACTTTGTAAAGGTATTCATTTCTTTTCAAGAGTGCTTTGTGTAGATCGTCTCATTTCGCCACTGCCAAATTGTAAATCTCCATCTAAGCTGGCCCTGGAACGTTGTTCTATGGCACCGTTGCAATTTCATGGCATTGCAAAAACAAACAGTTAGAGAAACCATAAAGACAACTAAAGAGAACATAGACTTCGAAGGTTGAAGCCTCTCCATAGGAATCCTGCTGTGCTGTTGTGTGCCTGCACAGTGTAAGCTTCTGGATCTCATCTGGCAATAGGATCTGTATGCATCCCACCATCATGTAAAACTCTTTTTAAACTTTGACTTCCATCTTGTTGAACAACACATATCCTAATTAGAACTTTTGTTGTGATTTTGTTATTTTTTGGAATGGTGGATTATTTCTTTGACAATGATAATACCTCTTTTTACTAATGGGATGATTGATAATTTTTTATGATGGTTAGTTGTTTTCTTTAATAGATTTTGGTTTTTTATATTATCACATATTCTTTGTGGTTTGCTCTGGATTGGTCTCTTAGATTTAAGATATCAATAGAATGTTAGTGATACTTTCTTAAGAAACTCAAGTTCCTTAATATTGTTGACTAAGACCTATTTAGATTAGCTCATGTGATAATTAGTATGAATGAGCATTTATTGGTTATTTTGCATTCATTTTGTTTTGTTACTTATTGCTATAATTAGTTTTGATAAATTAAATGTTATTTCCTTTGGGTGATACATCTGTAAACATTTTATTTGCCAGTTGATGATAATTTATATTCTTTGAGTTGTCTTTCATAAGTTGTTTAGCCTGCTATCTTGGTAATTACACTTTATTATTGAGTTTTCTTGATGATATATTTGCTATTAAATTTTCTTAGATGGTTAATCCTATAACTTTCACCTATAGTAATCTTGGTGGTTCCTATACTCTAATTTTAGTTTATTGGATGATAAATTACTTGGCATACTTTTGTGTTTTAATCTAAGATTTATTCACTGATAATTTGATCTCTAAAATATCATTGTCTCTAATTTTGATATTGTTCATCTTTTGATCTTTGGGTGTATGCCAATATAGGTAGATTAGCTTCTAGACTTTGTGTATATAGTGAAATCTATAGTTATGAGATAACTATTGTAGATTGATCATATCACCTGCCTCTCTCTTGATATTCTTTATTCTGTTAAAAGGGTGTAACTGTGTAAACAACTCTAACTGCTTATTTACAATAATCTATCTAAACTTTACCGATGAGTTTGGTTTCTTTGCTCATGAGGGTTAGAACCTTTGGATTCTCTCTCTATACCACCTATAAATAGAGGCATATGATCTTTTGTAACATGAGTGACACCTAGAGCAACAAGAGTGGCTAACTCCATTGGTCATCTCTTTGTTAGTGACGGCTAAAAAGGTGTTTAAGTTGCATTTGCATTAGACAAAGAGGTTACTTCTTAACTTATTTAAGTTCATATATAAAGTGTAAGCACTGTAAATTTTTTCTAAAGTTGTTTCCTTGGTGATAGTTAAGACTAGAGTATGCATCAATAAGGATGTTGATCTTCCCTAACGAGGGGGAAAGTGTCCTTAATGTGATTGTAGGTATCAAATGGTGTTGTGGAGGATAGTATTATGGGTTTGTATGGTCAAATGGTGTTGTGGAGGATAGTATTATGGGTTTGTATGGTTTTTCCATATTGGCATATTGATTCCATCTTTATTGATATCATTTAATTACATTTACTCTATAGTGTTGGATTACATTGAGTCTTAGATGTGGTGATTCACTCCTTGATGATATATTATCTGTAATTATATATTATCAACGGATTGGTGAGGGATTAGTCTACAAACAATCATTAGTCGTAAAACAACTAACAATCACTTTTCAACTTGCATTTCACAAAACCAAAACACTAAACTTATGCCATTAAGTTATATTTGTCCAACATGAAGTAATATCCTAAGTACTAGATATAAGAACATAGACAAGCACAAACTAAATGGGCACTTGAATCTAATCAAACTGCAATAAGCTCACTAACATATTTAGCCAATAACTCTAAGTATGCCTTGAAGAGGCTAGTTATGCATAATGAACACTCAATCAAAATTAAAATAAAGACTATAAGATGGATTCATATAGTACACAACCTCTTCATAGTATGCATACTAACACCTCAATCTCAAACAACTAAGTTGGATATCACTATCTTCAGCCAAAACACAAGGTTACCAAGACAAGTCAAAATCAATGAGAGTTCACTATAGAGTTTAATGAAATATAAAGTTCAACTTGCCATTTAGCATAACGCTACAAAAGAAAGGTACAAAGGTCATCTTTCTCGAAAAGTGTAGTAACCACTTTTTTATGCCAACTCTAGACTCTATCCAACTTAATTGTTTTAGGCCCAAACGTCAACATCTCTTTTAGGTTGCATTATACAAACTACATACTAAAGTCTAAGCTAATTGAAGTTAACTTAAACCCTTTCATTAGTTTGTAATGGTTTTTGAAAATGGAATGGTTTTCAAACAAAGTGATTAATAGATCAACTATTGGAAAAACCTAAAAAAATTTGTGGAAAATTTCCATTCTAGAAAAAAAATGAATATAAATTCTTATGACTCAACCAACTTCTTCCTATCTACAATTTCATAAAGATTCACCTCAACACTAATTCTCATAACCAATCAGTATGTCTAAGCATCAAACATCATGTTTATATTTATGAATCAAACACTAACATCCATATAATGCAAAATGAACATCTAAAACTCAATTATAAAAGCCATATTTTCAAATATCCACATTGCCCTAACATTTTTCTTCAATCACTTTCAAGATCTAGTATGAAGCAAAAATACTAAAAAGAAAAATGACATGAAAAATTATGGTCTAAGGAAAATTCCTTATCACTCGAAACAACAATATCACCTTCAGTGTTAGCAATGTTAATGCCTTAACTTCACATCTTCTCCATCCAACAATCTACTCTAAGTGCTAATAGATTTCCAACAAGTTATAGCAAATAAATGCCATAACCTTTTCCAACAACTAATAAGAAAATTTTCAAGAAACTAAAAATACCAACCTAAGCTTAGCATGAAATGGATCATTTAGAAAATTTAGTTAAAGTGACTACCATGCTACTTCTTATAAGTAGATTAGCTTCACTATCAACCACTTTGGGGTTGATTATTGTTTAAGTAAGCAACTTTGTAAGCACATTGCTCCTGATCATATAGATATGATATGGAAATCACAATGAGTGGATTATCAATCAAGTAACACCATGAATTAGTCTATATTATTACTTTAAAAGTTTATATGTGTCAAATGTTAACTCTATTCAACAAAAAACAATATAAATGCCACACCTCACTAATAAATATTTACAATATTGAACACCACCAATTTTGTTCACAACATAGACAAACTTATGCCACACTCTTTCTGACCAAACTCAAAACTAATTTTACACCAAATTACTTAAGAAACAATAGTAAAGTTTCCTGGAAAAGAATTAAGCATTGTAACCCAAGTTTTTAATAGCAAGCCTAGAAAAAATGGTTTAATGCTTCACTGTTATCCATCCTATAACTCACCATTTGTAAGATTATTATAACCAACATGCATCAAGATAGGAACTCTTGATTGCATAATATAAATACAAGCAATGAGTTAACACTTTATTACAAATCATTTTTTTAAGGAAAAAAAGATGATTTAAATGTTTGATCCTTCGTCCTTGATAATTCTCTTTTTGGTCTCAACTTAACTAAACCTTAAATTTCTATTCACATTGCCTTCAATCAAATCTAAGAAAAATTTATAAAAGAGCGCAATAATGACTACTTAAACCAATAGATTAATCCGTACAATCTTGATTAATCCACCTATAATCATGCCTAGGAAGAATTCACAAGTGCCATGCTAAACAACTATATACCAGCTTATTCGCCACTCATAGCAAACCCAAGGAAGGTTTACTTTTATTCACGGTACATAGAACCACTCATGGTAACCATCGATAAACTAATATTAATTCTGTCAATTCAAAATGTAACCTAATATGCTTCACACATGAGCCCAAGCACAAACTCATGCAAATGAAACATTTCAGTCTATTTTATGAGCCCAAGTGCAAGCTTATATAATATGGTACAAAAAGGTAACCAAATTTCGAACCCAAAGAAAGAATGCAAAGTCTCAGCACCCAAATGTATACCCACTTGAATCATTATCTTCATTTTTGCATATGTAACGAGACTAGTTGTTTAATCTCATTGGATAGTACTTGTTGAGACTCATCCTTTGATACCAAATGTAGTGTTAATGGCTTTCACCCTTGATTCTATAGTGATTAACTATAAAAAGCTTAACTATGCCTACCTTACCCACTATCTCTACTATGCATTTGGAACCCCTTAATCCCCCCCCCCCCCAGGAATTCATGCTTTGGGCTTCCACGCTTAGTCATCCTTTATACCAAAAGTTAGTCTTTAGGACAAATGTCACAATTACTAGATATGGAATGATGCTTGAATTGCGAATTTAGACATAAGACCAACACCATTGTGTTCAAAACAATCTCTACATTATGTAGATATGCCAAATTAACAAATTTAGACATTTTCTAAAAATAGCAATTGAGACCAAATGGTACTAACACAAAAGGCATGATAACGAGGGTGTTTAACAAACATAGTAAACTATCATATAGCAAATATGACAAGCATACAAGCAAGAGCTAAACTATGACTCAGGTTAGTCGGCCATGCCTAACCTACCCACTCTCCCTACTATACATTTAAAACCCCCCCCCTAACGAACACACACTTTGGGCTTTCACTTTTAGCCATCCTTAATACCACTAGGAGTTAGTTTCTTGGATTAATTTGAAACTTATTAAATATAAAATGGTGCTAAATTGTGAATTTGAACATGAGACTAACACTATTATGTTCAGGACAATTTTTACATTCCGTAGTAATAAAGAAAGAGTATCTGAAAGGATTAGCAGACAAGTAACTTACGATACCTGCAGTCATTCACAATAGAAACTTACTTGTCAGCATATCCTTTTAGATATTCTTTCCTTACTGCCACAACGGTAAGAGGTCGGTATTGCTAGATGCTTTTATTAGTTTCCATCCAAGCTAGTTGATAAACTGGTCTTTGCATGTGTACTTAGCCAAATGAGCATAAGGACATAATTCCTAAGTGTTATTAATTAAACATACTTGACTTAGTTAGAGAAATTCATTTGTTAGATTGCACTTGCTAATGTTGGGAACCCCTATAATATTTAGTTTGGTCCTTTAATATTCACTAGATGATAATTTACCATGTCTGTCAAACACCCTTGCTATCATATCTCACATGTTGGTTTCGTTTGGTCTTATTGGGTATTTATGAAAAGTGTCTAGATCTACTAATTGGGCATATCTACAAAATGTAAAAATTATTTTGAACACAACAGTGTTATTTCTACTTCCAAATTAACACCATTCTATATTTAATAAATTTTCATGATTGTCTCAGAGACTAACTCTTGGGACTGAGGTGAAAGCCCAAAGCGTGTTCTTAGAAACATGAAGGGATTATGGGGGGTTTTAAATGTATAGTAGGGATTGGGCATTGCTAACCAATTTAAAGTATAGTTTAGTTTCTACTTGCATGCCTGTCTTTGTTTTGTGTTTAGCTTGGGTCTAAATCTAAATTCCATGCCATGTTAGCTAATGAAGTACCCATATCTTCACATTTAACCACCTATATATTAAAATAGCACCAAACTCTGTTTGGCTCCATTTTGTATATTAGTCATAACATTAAGATGTTAGAAGTTTTAGGACTATTCCAAGTCACTTCATGCTCCTATCTTTTAGCTCCTTGAGCTATATATTTGGGAGTCATTTTATGTTCTACTTCTTTCATTCCTTGGCTCTATATTTGGGAGTTTGGTTTTGTCCTTTTGTTCAATGGCTTAATGCCTTGAAACTTGGGTTCTACTCCACTGCCCTTGGCATGTGGTATATAGCCAAAAAGAGGGTTAAAGTTTTGTTCCATAATTATCCTATGGTAAACCATCCTAGGGTAAAGGGTGAAAACCATGTGCACTATAGGAAATAAACAATAACAAAGACAATACAATTGCTAAAAAGCATCATCACAATTAACATGCCCAAATGCATACTTAAAGATATCTGAAAGAAGGCTTTAATTCACACGAGTAGTTGTGTTCAAACCATTGTACCATTGTAATGTTGTAATAAGTTGAGGTATAGAAGTTTACAAGATTTGACATAACATTTAGCAAGTTAATTTTCTAGAAATTGTACATATGAAATGACTAATCCCTTGGAAACATATGGGAAATTTGCGCAAACATTAAGCATCATTGTAAGAATAGCATTTGCATAACATCACCAATGTAAACTTATATATCAAAATTTAAATTTTACATTGCTAATCAAATTGAAAGTATGTATATGATGTTTTTATTTATTTAGGCTTGGCAGAAAAGTGAAATAAAAATATAAGTGAACCAAAAATAAAATAGTGAGAGAGATAATTTATATTTTCAAGATATAAATCTTTTAAGGGATTGTTCAATGTGCCCTAATGCCATCTACTACTAAGAGCTTGAGCAAACAGCCCAAGCATTGTCACTCTTGAAACCTTGATGCATAACTACACAAAATTATTAGCATTGGATTGCATTCTTAAGTAGCAATCACTATAAAGTGTTCAAATTTATTGTATATATCAACTCCAGCCTCTAGTCAGATGCAATAATTTGCAATAAGAATAAAAAAAGCTACATCACACATTATGAATATTACTATCAACTAAGTTTGATTATTCAATTGTAATTACATAGTATTAAGCAATTGCACCAACTGCTCCTTTAAAGTCAAAGGAAAAAGCTATTACTCTACTATGAAGATGAACAAAAAGAAAAAAGAGCAAAAGAAAAGAAATTGAAAAACTATATATATATATATATATATATATATATATATATATATATATATAAAGAGAAATATAAACAACATAGAAGTTAAATCTAAACCAAAAGCATGAAATACTCCTCATGGACAATCAAAGGTGCCCCTCACATCCACTAATGTAAATGAAATATGGAAGTGGAATGTAAAATGTGTATATTTGATTAGCCTAAGAAATCTTAACTTATATATAAGAGTGAGTGATCCAAATAAAAACTCTAATGGCTACCAAAATCTCATTACACTAATAATATATTGCATATAATTGTACACTTGGACATTATATAAAGAAAGTGTGTGTATGATGTTAAGATTAGTCATGTTAGCATAATTAGAACCACCAAGATAATTAATATTAAACACTAAATTAGTTTAGCTGTTAAATTAAGAAATATCCTATAATATACCGAAATATTTTAAATATATTCCCTACATATATAATTAAGATTCAAATTTCTTGAGAGCCATCCTTCTCACAAAACCTTAACACGCAGGGCATGCAGTTCCTTGTCTCGAGCCTCTGCAAGAGCTTGCAAAGTCTCTTTTGTCCAAGAACACACCCTGTCTCCAAACAAGACTCTCATCAACCCCGAGACGAGAACGTAATCCATGGGCACAAATGTGGTCCCCAAGGTAGCGATCGGGAACTTGGTCCAGGTCAGGGACAAAGCATTGTACACGATGGTGCCAACCAGAAGCGACTTGCTGTCAGGAATGCTTCCAGCCATCCGCAGCTTCTTCATCTTCTGCTCGGTATAAGCGAGCCTGTCATTCTGCTCAGCCAGCCATTCTTGCTTCTGGGCCTCACTTGGAGCTTGGTATACACCGCCCGGGTTCTCTTGGCACCACTTCTCCTTGATGCCCTCGAGATACATGTCAAAGCTTTCAGGGTCGATGGCACCCTTCTCGACTTGGACGGAGGCTTTGGGATGCAGCACCGCGCAAGCCCAATCACCATCTGCGAGGATAAGCATATGCACAGGCTTGTACCTGTGAATGTTGAGGTTGGCGATAGCTGCGCGAGAAGCATACTCCGCTAGCTGGTAAAATGCCGACTGTTCCGCCGTCTCTGGATCCCACACGAAGTTCTTTTGCTTGAAATCCGTGATAAGCAGCGTGAACGTCTTGCCGATATCCCGGTACCCGCCAGTCTCAGGAAACCCATGGCCATAGCCACGAAAGTCGACCGCCTGCCAGGGCCCCAAATCGTCACCATCCTCATGAACAAAGTCAATGTAACGTCGACTGTTCCCGTCAGAGCTATCAGCTGTGATCCGAGACGATCCAGAAGCATTTTGTAGAGCCGAGGCATCTAGAGCTGCCAAGCCGCTCATAGCTTCGTCACTCGGGACATGATCCCCCTCGCGCTGCTTGAGAAGCCCTGCATCTCCCGCTAGTGGGGCAAGGTGAGTGAAGAGGGGGAAGAAGGACGCAGCTAACTTCCTCTCACTGGATCGGTAGCATCTAGCCGCCTTCTGCATAGCGGGAAGGAGATGCTCCAGAAGAAAGTAGTCGAGAAGCTGCTTGTCTACCCCGTTGACGCGCGTCACCTTACCGCTCGCGTCTTCCTCGCACGGCGCCTCTGTCTCGAACTTGTCCACAGTACCGGCACACACATTCACAAAGGGGTTCGAGATTTCGAAATCGGTCCGTGTCATGGAGCTCGCAGTTACCTCAAAGGACGATTTCCGCTTTGCCATCGCAACCCTGGCGAGCTCGTAACCTAGAATTATTTGCGTGCACTTTTTTCCTATGTTTTTCTTTCTTGTTATTTTAATTTACTTTTAAATATAATTAGTTAATATTAATTAACGGAATATTTTTTAATGACACTACTTATGTCTTTAAATTATTATACATAAATAAATGACCGGTATAAACTTAACTTTATAAGTAGTAACTCCCACATATTCTTCACTTTAAATTAAATGCAAAATGCTTTTACATTAAAGAAAAAGGTAAGCATGGGCAATGATATCAAGCCTACTATCACCATAGATGGCCCATTGCAATGTTCTTGTTCTTCTCATGCTTGCAAATGCCAAATTTGCACTAGTTCCCACAGGGGGCACGCGACAGGCAGAATTTTCTCGTTCAAAATATCTTCCATCCTATATATAGTGGCATGTTTCTTCCAATTTTTGAAAAGTCTGTTGTGATCTCCATTCTTGATCTGAAATATGTCTCTAAACATCTTGAGCAGCTCCTCTCTGGTCATGATAAACTGGAACTCGTGCACGGGGCATTGCTGGGGTAGATGGAGCTTGGATGGCACCAGAAGGTAGTCCGTGAGACAAAACACTCCTTGAGGTAGAAATGCAAAATGTGAAGTAAATTAGCTCTACTTATGACAGCTGTCATCCATGGCTCAATCAAACACGTTGGAAAGAGTTCACCTTGTTGGAAGAATCATGCTACAGCCACAATAATTTTCAATCAATTAAGCCTGTCCCATGGAGATGGTACAACCTGACGTTCAAGGTTTTTACTGTTTACAGATGCGACTTAAACTTTCTCTCAAACGAATTTTTACAGATATTAGTTTCTATATTTGCAGACTACTCTCATAAGTAGCCTTCTGCTACATCGATCCATTCAAAACAAAAGAATTTGTGAGATAAAAGGAATGATGCAAGAGAAACGATGAGGACAATGACGGTTTCTGAGAAATGTGGAGAAAATAGAAAATAGAAACAAAACAAGAGAAAGGTAAACATACTTCACATTCAAATGTTACAGTGACACCAGCTACATTTCTTGTTCACGCCAACTCCATTGTACAAGAGCAATGGAGGTCGTACCTGGAGAGGGTTATTCACAAGCACAGCGGATCACTCAAAGGAGCAAGATATGATAAAAGAAGCATGGCAGCAATGAGAAGCACGATCTTTTGTTTCGACTTGACAGGAGGACTGGTCGCCTAGGATCCCAACGTGGCTTTGATGCCAACCCATCCAAATGGAATTACACAAAACTGAGCAAAAACCAGGAGACAAATCCTCCAATGTGAGCGAAGCTGTTGATGTGAGGCAAGGTGCCCCAAGTTGATGTTGATGATGATCAACACTGCAATTTGCAAAAAGAAAACAAAGAAAAAAATAGAAGCTTTATGCTTGACACACCACGAAATTTACTTTAAAGCAAAAGGTGCCTTGTTGGAATAGATGTATGAGCTTTTAGACCAAAGAGAGCTCCCGACACTCCCAAAGATAAAACGGTTCTGGATGAACAATGTGGATAGGAGGCTACCCCTAGATATCAACTTACCAAAGCCAAACTCCCTCTCCAGATGAATGATCAAACCACATGCAAGAGATTTGCTGCCACCAATTATGTTTTTTCACCACTGCTGTCAAGTCCAATGCCCCATCTATCAATCTACAAAGGCAACAATTGATCAGAAACGATGACAATAAAAAGAAGACAACCAACATTTCAGAGGAGGATTGAAAAATTTGAAGATAGCCAGGTGAAGCCAGAAAGCGATCATGAAGAGTCCTCTAGAAATAAAGATATCCAGGATCCCATTACAAGAGGTACTCAACATATCTACCTCATTTTTGTGGCACATCCGTCATCTCCATACAGGTTAGCAATTGCCCCAAGAACTACTTCGATTGCAATCTACTTGAGCTGTGCTGGTTACCCCTCCATGGAAAGCTGGATATGTTCAACCCGCAGGATGCGTTAGAACACTTGGATGATCACTCGCTGGAGTTTTGTTTTTTCTTTTGAAAGAAATGCGAAGAGACCAACATCCTCAAGGACACAGTGCAACGACAATGCAGTTGGAGGGAATCAAGCCGGATAGAGTGACTCTGCTAACGGTTGTCGACACCTTGGATCGGTCTTCTTTCCTCGGCTTTGGCAGGATCACGCTCGAGAACTGGGACTTGGAGGCCTCACCAGCCTCATGAACGCTGTCATGAGCATGTACTCGAGGTCTGGGAGCTTGGAAGAGGCAGTCCGAGTGTTTGCAGCAGGGATCTAGTTTCCTGGAACACTATCATCGGAGCCTATTTTGCAAGCTATCAACTTGTTCCAACAAATGCAGCTCCAAGGTTTTCTAACGGACAAGATTACGTTGCTAGCAATGCTCAAGGTTTGTTCAAATCCAAAGTTCTTTCTCCAAAGCAAACTGATCCATGTTTGTGTTGTAGAGCTTGGCGACGAGGAAGAGCTAGCCGCTGCCATCATGGTAATGTATGGCAAGTGTGGAAACCTAGAAGCCTCAGCCACAGTATTTAGCAGCAGCGCCTTCCAGCAAAGTCCGGCGACTTGGAACTCGAGGTTAGCAGCACTTAGCCGTCGACAAAAGCTCTTGTTCTCTACAGCTGTATGCCCCAAGGTGTGATGTCTGACAGAGTACCTTCTTTGCTCTTCTCGACGTAGCAGCCAATTTAGAAGCTCGACCGGTTGTGGAGGAACTCCACGGCCATATAATCCAGCGCAATTACGCTCGATATACGTTTGTAGACACTGCGCTGCTCAACACTTACAGCAAGTGCGGAAGGCTGGAGGAGGCACGTGTTAGAACTAAGCTGAACATGCACATAACCAGGGCAGGTAGCTCAGTGGCACCGGTGTAGGAGGTCCTGGGTTCAATCCTTGGCCTGTCCAAATCCATTTTCCAACATGGTATTGGAGCTATGGTTGGATGGTGTGTGGTAAGCATGAACTGGCAAGGATGTGTGGCGTATTCAACTTAGGGGGGAGTGTTAGAATTAAGCTGAACATACACACAACCAGGGCAGGTAGCTCAGTGGTAGAGCACCTGGCACCGGTGTAGGAGGTCCACACTCAGCCTTGGGGAACACAACGTTGTTTGCTGGACTGCCATGGTCTCCGCCTACACTGCCATGGTCTCCGCCTACAGGCAGCACGGGTTTCTTTGGAGAAGCGCTGCAGTACTTCCAACTCATGCAGCTCCAGGATGAAGCTCCAAACAAGGTGACAATGCCTGCCGTGCTGCCTGCTTGCTCGAAAGTGGAACTTGAACTGATGAACTCAAGAGCGGGATGCGGGTATACCGGCGCTGCGTCGAACTTGGACATGATCGAGAGAGCTCGTGGTTGGAAATGCCGCTCTGAGCGTCCATGCCAAGCTGGGAAAGGCCTGTGAGGTCTTCTCTAGGATGTGGACTCGCAACGTTGTCCATCCTGTCGGCCTGTGGTCAAGTCGGAGAAAGCAGAGAATGCCGGTGCCTGTTCCGAGATATGCTGCTGGCGACTCCAGACCTGACAAGTATACCTTCGTCACTATCCTCGGCGTTTGCAAGCAGAGCCGAGAGGATCTAAGCCATGGAAGGCTCCTCCATCAACTTGCCAGGGAGAATAGCAGCAGCCTGGCTCTTCTCGTCGCGACAGCCTTCGTTCACATGTACTCGGAATGTGGAAGCCTCGAGGACGCGGTGATGACTTTTGGCACGATACAGCAGCCCGATGTGGTGTCTTGGACTACGATGATCTCGGCCCTGTCGCACTATGGCGAGTTCCAGAGAGTTTTCGACTTGTTCCAGCGGATGAAAGACTCCAAAGTTGCTCCCGACAGCCTCACATTCGTTGCGGTCCTGAATGCATGCACCGCCAACTCGGAGCTCGAGCTTGGCCAACATGTTTTCTCCGAGGGCAGGATTTGGAGCAGAAGTCGCAGCAGCCGGCATCAACCTGTTTGAAAAGTGTGGAAAGCGCCGCAGTGGAAACGTTCCTGACGCTAGTGCCGCAAGAAAAAAGCTTGCTGGCTTGGAACGGACTGGCGACGGCGTTGACTGAAAGATCTAGCGAACTCGGTCGAGTGCTCGAGTGCATGCAGCTGTGGGGCATTGATCCGGACTCGGTGACTTTTTCTCTCCACTCTGAGTCATGCGCCTGCTACGTGTTGAGCTCCTTGAGCACGAGCCGGGCTGGATTTCTGGAGGAGGCCGAGGAGATGGTGGCCGTCAAACTTAGAAACAGGAGGCAGGAGCTTTCATCATCCCGAAGTAGCGGTGGCAGTGGTGATGACCCTCTCGTCGTTCTCTGGACGAGCTTCCTAGACGCGTGCGCTATCCATGGAGACTCGGAGCATGGGAAGCGAGCAGTGAAGAGAATTCTCGCGCGCCAGCCTGAGGATGCTGCAACGTAACATTGCTTCTCTGGGAAGACCGTAACTTGCTTGTGTCCTAAAGCTTGGGTAGAACGAAAGGAGGCCTAGTAACACTGGAAGTTAGACATACTAACTTGTTTCCAAAACTTTTACCTGTGGATCTATATTTCTTTCTCATGCGAATATGCGCTGTTGCCAGTGACACCCTGCATGTACAGAGAACTCCTGACCCTGCACACACGACGAATTAAGTTTCTTAAATCCGACTACGCTACGTGATTAACTTACCACCACTGTTGAAGATAGCAGCGAAGAGATGCATCGCCACTAAAACCTCGAACTTCCAGAGGCGCATTACCAACACTCTGATCGTGCTGCGCAAAGTCCCCAGGCAGTAGAGATGTAGCCGGAGAATCCACTTCTTTGGACAAAAGTGGCTGCCAAACAAAGAAAACAAAGAAGTTTAACGTTTGGAACTCTTGTTGAAATGATCAATGAACTTACCCATGGTATTGGAAGAGAGGCTCCACCGTCGAGACAAGCTGGACCTTGCTCGTCCCACACCATTAAAGTAGCTCCCTGCAAAAACAAGTTCAAAACTCCACAATCTGGAAAGAAAGAGTCGTAGCACCTGAGGAAGGCTTTGATTCGCCTGGGAGAGCGTTGGAGACTTTGCTGAAAACTCCAGCTCCAGAGTATCGTCTCCCGGTAGTATGCGTGTGCAAACCAAGGTGAGCTCCGCCTCGCCACCCTCGGTGAATGCGCCATGGACGCCTCCTTCCGGCCGAAGCTGCTGCTGCTGCTGCTTCTCCATTGCGAGACTCAAGCCAGATCGATGCTCCACTGCTGTCATGGTCTCGAGCTCGTTTTCATCGAGAGGAAGATCGCTGCTCGTGAGCTCCGGTATCTCGATGACTATATAGTCATCAAATGCGTGATCGCAGCGAGTATCGCGAGGTGAAGAGCTGTCCGAGTCAGGTGGATGCCACTTGACCACCTCCATCGCCATGATCTCTTTCTCGCGGAGATTCTCGCGGAGAAGAAGATTCAGATCCGCCGGCTCATGGCGACCAAGAGGTCGACGATCGTAGCAATGATCCGCTGCCACAACCGGTGCCTCGGTATCTCCCTGTACTTCCTCCACGGACTGGATCTTCGACTCTGGAAAATGTTAGCCCTCAAACTTTCAATCCGACATGAATGAATCGACTTACTGCTCAAGGATTGCCCCAGCTCGGGCTTCCGGAGCTCCTGTAGCTCCACCACCTTTTTATCATCCGGCTGTACGAGGCTGCGACACTGCCCCTGCGGTTAACGAGAGAAAAAAAGGAAAGGGAGAAACGGAGAATCAAGAGTAAAGACTCATAAAACTCACCTCGACGAGACCATCGATGTTAATAGCGAAGGAAGAGATCTCCTGGGCAGCAGCGAGGGATGTCTGCTTTGCGCTTCTTGTGGACCAAGAACAGGGCAGCCGCGATAACAAACGCAAAGAAGAGAAAGAAGAACATCATCTTATCTTTGAGACAAACCAAGCTTAAGCGCGACAGAGAAGAGAGAGAGCGCTTGAGAAGGCCCTCACACACACGACGACGCAGCTAAGTCAAAGAAGAAATCTTTGTCCCAAACCCCAATCACAGACCGACTTAGAAAATAATATGCTGAGCTGAAAGAAAATATACGCAATCAACTATTTGGAGAATGCTGAGCTGCCCTTAAGCCTTTCTTAAAGTAATCACGATTAAGCATCACTAATAAGTGCTCCCGTGCTTGCTATGGCGATGGAGCTTCGTACCTGGTGCTTACCATCGCTCCACACCATATATCCCCAAGCGCGGCCTCCTGGCAGCGCTGGAGATGGCTGCGTGAGCTTGAAGCTCACCGCGAACTGCTGCTTTTGTCCACTGCCTGAGAATGTGAGCCTCGAGGGCCACACGGAAACTGAAACTCCCGGTGGCGGCCTCACGAACGCCTCGTAAGTTGACGAGCAGTTTGCGACGCTGGTGAGCGTCCTCGTCACGCTCACAAGGCTGTTCGCGTTGAGCCTGGCGATTCCGATCGATGGATAGTTGAAGTTGCTCACTGGTTCCTGGTGGACGGGACACGAGAAGTTATCCTGGCCTGAGATTTTGCGGACGGTGCTGGTGTTGAACTTGAGGCTGCAGAGCAGCAGAAGATAATCCTGGGGAGCAGCGTCGTAGACCAAGCCGGGGTCCGCTGCTGCGTTGGGATCGACGTGACCCGAGCCAAAGTTGAAGGCACCGGCGACTTGAGAATCATCCGCGAGGATGAGCTGCTCGCGGTTGTCCCGAGATCTTGCTGTTTCGAGGCGATTAAGTCAGTACTATACAAAGAAACAAGAAACTCTCACCGGTAGTGACTATAGCTGACATGATCGCAGCTGGACTCCACTCGGGATACAAAGCTTTGAGCATGGACGCGACGCCAGAGACGTGAGGACAGGCCATGGACGTCCCAGAGGCTACGAAGAACTTGAGAGCTCGAGTGCTGTTGTTGGTTATGGGAGATGCTGCCTCGGAAAACGATGCCAGGATGTTTACACCAGGAGCAGTGACGTCCGGCTGCATTTTAGAAATTGATCATGACTTGAGCAAGAAAAAATGGATAGCGACCTTTAGGATGTCGGGGATGAGCATGTTGGGCCCGCGGGACGAGAAGGGAGCCATAGTTGGAGCCGGTTTGATGCCGGTGACAGTAGTGGAAGCTGTGAGAGTTGCAGTCGGCGAGCTACAAAAGCATGTCTAGAACTTTAGCCTTTCAAGAGCATCTCGAGGACGCACCTTGACGCATTCAAGTATGCAAAGATGGCTGCGGCAGCTTCCGAGTTGACGTTGGTTGCTGGAAGGACGTGAAAAGTAGCCTGCGTTTGGCTCCCATCCGACGGAGAATTCGCCAGGATCATCCCAACGCCTCCAGCAAGCTGCACGACTTGTCCTTTGAAGAGTTGGCTGCCCGAGCCGCGCAAGCAAACGACGATCTTCCCTTTGGCCTTCTCCGGATCCAGCGAGCCCGCATTGCACAAGAGGCTGGTGACGAGAGGCAAGCATGCTTAAGTGGAGATGCAAAAGTTCTTTAGACTTGCCTGTCGGAGGCATTGGAGGAGGAAGCCGGGATGGCACCACCGGAGATGAGAGGATACTGGTGAGCTCCATCCTCAAGCTTAAACTCGGACATACTGCTTCCCTTCGAGACACATAAGAGACGCATGAGCAAAAGATGGCATGGTAGCAAAACAGATTACTCGGAACGTCGAGTTGTCGCCGAGAACAACCGTGGAGCAAAAGTCCCGGTCAGTGCTGCTGGCAGCAACAGTAAGGACCCAAGGTGCTACGTTGACAACGCTTCCGAAGGCTGGCCCCCCGTTTCCAGCCGAGCAAACGACAGGGATTCCCTTCTGGACAGCGTGATATGCACCGATGGATATGGCGTCCTGAAAGAGCTGCGAGAGAGGCTGCGAGCCGCCGAGCGAGAGAGTGAGAATGTCGACGCCATCCTGGATTGCGTCGTCCATCGCAGCGAGAATATCAGCATCGTAGCAGAGAGTACCAGTCGCTTCCTTCTGCCAGCAGACTTTATAGACGGCAAGCCTCGCGAGTGGCGCTCCTCCTTTGGCTGTCCCATTGCCGAGGCCCAGGAAGCTTGCTTGCGGGACGAAGCGGCCTCCAGCTATGGAGGAAGTGTGAGTCCCGTGGCCTTTTTTGTCTCGTGGAGATTTGAAGTCCCCAGTCGAGTTCACGTTGAGAGGACCATTTTCCAGCTCGAAGCCTTTGATGTAGTACCTGGCACCGATCAACTTCCTGAAGAAACCAGCTGTTAGCTCTTTTTTTCTTCGTGATCTTTTGTAAATTAACCTGTTGCAGTGAGATGTGTTGAACGCTGTGCCACTTACACACTTCCCTTTCCATTTGCTTGGCACGGCATCGAAGCTCTCGTCGTTTAAACTTTCTGACTCGGGCCAAATTCCTTCAAGAAAAGAACTTAAATCTCTATAGTCTTCCTCGTTATTGCCATACCTGTGTCAAGAGATCCAATGATCACATCTTTGCCGAAGTTGGATCTGCTCCACAAAGAAGACGCTGGAATCTCACCACCCTGTGACTCTAGTTGCATGAAGTCCCAGCTATGAGTTGTGTGTAGGTAGTTTTCCTTGTTCGGAAAAACGGACAAAACTCCAGGAATTCCTAGCGAGCGGCAGCAGGATTTCAGCTCAGGAGCAAAAAGAGAGAAACGTACTTGAAATGTCGGCAGCTTGCTCCGGGCGTAACTTAGCAGCAAATCCATTGAAGCCATGAGTGTAGCTGTAGAAGATGGCCCTTTGGGCAGCCCGGAGACTGGAATCCAACACAAGCTTAGGAAATCTTGTCTCGTGTGAAGAAAAAACATTTCACCTCTGGAAGACGGGCCGCAAAATTTCTTGGTGGGAAGCAACAAGCTTCTGTTTGTCTACAGTTTCAGGACTGCTTCCAAGGTACACAATGTAGCTCTGCAAAGAGAAACGAAAAGCTGGAAAAACTATCAAATACTCTCTGTTGTACCTGTGAGGGAGACGCCGAAGATATCTCCAAGCCAAACTCGAAGCTCACTAGAACCAAAACCAGTAAAGTGGCTCTCAAGAGTTCCATGAACCTCCTCTTCCACAACTGAGGTTTCTCGAGAGCTTTTCTCAAGAAAAAACCAGCTCGAGCTTTGCTTCCAAGCGAGGGATGTCATGATTTGCGTCGAGGAGTGATGCGTAATCCAGGAACAGGAGCTACAGGAGTTCTCTGCTGCTGCTGGTTAATGTTCGAGAGGAGGATGTAGGCCGCTACGTTCTTGGGATCCTTTTCCAGTGCCAGAGCCGCGGCCTCCCTCCCAAACTCCACGCTGTTGTGACTCGAGCAAGCTCCAAGGAAGCAGCTCCAGTCCACAACGTCGGCCTCAAAAGGCATGCTTTGGATCAAATCACTGGCATCAGTCAGGTATCCAGCTCGTCCCAGCAGATCGAGAAGGCAGCAGTAATGCTGCTTGGTGGCTCTCAATTCAAAGTCTCCAACCATGGACAGGAAATACGATCTTCCATCGCGAACTTTGCCGTGGTGAGTGCAAGCCGCCAGGATCGAAAGGAAGCAAACATGGTCGATCTTTTGCTCCGCCAGCTTGATCTCGTCAAAGAGTAGCTTCGACTCGTAAAGCTCCCTGTTGTGAGCAAACGCTGCCAGGAGCACGGAGCGGCCAACTAGGTGTTGATGTGGCATCCGACTCAGCAGCTTCTCCGCCACGTCAAGATGCCCGGCCTGGGCAATTGCTCCCAGCATTAACGCCCACGTCGTAGCGTCCCTCTCCGGCATGGAATGGAACGTCTGTGTTGCCTGGTCGAGTTGGCGCCACTTGGCATACACACTCAGAATCGTGTTCCAAGCTGGCAGTATCGTCTGCGGCATTTCATTAAATAACTGGACAGCCTCCTCCAGATGCCCGGACGTGGCATATGCGGTCAACATGGAACTCCACGTCGTCAAGCTCCGCCACTCCATCCTGTCGAATATTCTCTGCGCCTGATCCAAATGCCCAACATTGGCATATGCCGTCAGCAGTGACGTGTACGAGATAACATCGTGCTCTGGCATCGAGTTGAACAGCCGCAGTGCCGCGTTGGGCAAGCCGCTGTGTGCGTGGCACGCCAGCATGGCGTTGAACGAGCTGAGGCTGTGATGTGGCATCGCGCGGAAGAGCCTCTCGGCCTCGTCGGCGCAGTCGGCTGCCACGTTGGCCGCCAGCAGGGCGTTCCACGCCACCACGTTTTGCTCCGGCATCTGATCAAACAGCCGCTTTGCCACGTTGGAGTCACCATGGTGGGCATTTGCAGCAATGAGGAGCGTCCACGCTACCAGGTTGCGCTGGGGCATCCGATCAAAGATTAACTTTGCTCTTACCAGGTTGTCGTCGTGGCAGTAGCCCGCCAGCATGGACGTCCACGCCACCATGTCCCTGGCGGGCATCTGTTCAAACAGACCCCTCGCTAGAGCAAGAAGCCCATTTTGGGTATATACCGCCAGCATTAGCGACCACGCGATAAGATCCCTCTCGGGCATCTCGTCGAAGACGCGCTTCGCCCTAGAGATCTGGCCGTGATGCCCGTACACCTCTATCAGCGTGGAGAAATAGATCATATCGCGCAGTGGAGCTGTGGCAAAGAGCTCCTCCGCTTGATCCAGATGCCCATTCCGAGCAAATGCCGCGGTCATGGATGTCCAGATGATGAGATTCCTCTCCGGCATTCCATCGAACAGCGCCTTGGCGAGATCGATCTGGCCGTCCTGCGCGAGTGCGTTGATCAACGGGGTGAAGGACAGCAGGCTCCAATACGGCATCGAATCGAAGATTTTCTTGGATAGGCGCGCGTTGCCCGATTGCGCGGACTGGGCGAGGAGCGCATTGCAGGAGATTAGAGTGTCTGGCAGCGCCATCGCGGAGCCCGGGCATCGCAAGAACCCTAGGTCAATCACAGTCGTCGGTTTCAAACATATCGGGGCCGTTGTTGGACACGCCACGAAGGGACACGAGCGCTTTGGGGCAGCTCTTGCGCGAGCGATGAATTAGGGTTCTTAGTTCTTCTTCCTGAGAGGAGCGGGAGATGATCGAGGCCTGGGGGATTTTGCGGCCAGAATGGGCCTGCTACTGTGGAACAAGCTCGTCGCGACGGTCGCGTCGGGGATCGCCGCGGGCGCCGTGTACGTGACCGCCAAGCTCACATTCTCGCTCTTCGTTTGGGGGCTCTACGCAGGCGCGGCATTCCTCTCGGCAAAGCTCCTGTTTGGAAGATTGAGCGGCGGCGGCGGCAGTCGGCCTCCATTCTGGTAAAGAATCTCTCGCAAGCGCGACACTAGGGTTCTCGTAAGCGAAGCGCCAAGATTTCTTGATGGTAAGCTCCGTAAATTTCCTATCCAGTAGCTCCAATCCGATCTTCTTGCAGGATCATCACCCACACTACTACCGAGGACGCGATGGATTGCCGCATTTCGCCGCCATGGACTCGCTGGATCTCAATCTCCACCTAGCGCCGCCCCCAGCAGCCGTGCATCCGGCCGCGACGCCGCCATATCCACTGTGGCAGCCATCGCGATCGGAGCTCATGGGCCACGGCATGTTTAACTTCCAGCCTCTGCCGACGCCACAGCCGATCTGGACGAGGTTCTTCCTCGAGTATCCGCCCAGCCCCAGCCCGCCATCGCCAGGGGAGATCGACTTTAGCAACCCGTACCACTACCACGACTACCACCACGAACACCACTCGCCCTTCTGGGGGATGGATTTCTCCGACGTTGACTCTGGGCAGGAGCTCGACCTGGATCTCTCGCCGCTCCTCCACGATCACTTTCTCCGCGAGGAAGACGACGAGCTGGAAGCGGCATTGCTCGAGGGAGAAGAGCAGCACCCTCAAGAAGATGGCGATCGAGATCACGAGCACGATTGGTGGGGCGCCAGGAGCAGCAGCGCTGCTACGACCACCAGATTGAATTCAAGCGGCAGAGCGACACCGGCAGCAGCAGTGGCGGCGGTGGCTGCCACTGAAGCTCCACAGTCATCGTCCTCAAAGTCTCAATATCTCCCGAGGAAGAAGAACAGCGCGTCAGCTTCTTCGCTGGATTTGAATCCCCAGCAGCACCAGCAGCAGCAGCAGGATGAAGATCAAAGCCAGGCCAAGCTACTCTGCGACGATCAAGAGCAACAGCAGCAGCGATCCGGATCCGGGAAGGAGTTCTTCTTCGATTGCAACGTTTGCTTCGATGTGGCGAGCGAGCCGGTGGTGACGAGCTGCGGCCACCTCTTTTGCTGGCCCTGCCTCTACCAGTGGCTCCACGTCCACTCCCACAACGACGAGTGCCCGGTCTGCAAGGGCGCCGTCTCGGACGCTGACGTCATACCCATCTACGGCCGCGGCGGCGACGGCGGCGCCAGCGTGGAGCGATCCTGCCCATCTGCCAACATATTCGCGCAGCACATCCCGGCCCGGCCGCGCGCCCGCCGGGCCGACTCGGTCCGGCTGCGCCAGCCTGGCACCGACGTGGCGCTGGCGGAGATGCTGAGGTGGCGGAGATTCATGCGCATGTGGCACCAGCACACCAGCCGTCTGATGCTGGAAAGGCGTGGCGCGATCGACGGTGGGGGGCGGCCGGCGATGGCGCCGGCGTCCATGATCGACCAGCTCCACCACCAGTGGCCATACAATGTGGCCAGTACGGAACTAGAGCGGCGGATGTAAGGAGAGAGCCAGGGAATATGCTTCGGGTGGATATGAAACGCCGGTTTCTATTTTGTTATTTGAATTGGCCGGGATTTGGTGGGAAAACGAAACATAGGGTTCTTTAAGAGAGCGAGGAGGAAGTATCGTCCAGGGCGCCCAGCGGTGAGTGCGTTTCTTGATCGGTTCTGGCCTGGAAAGGAGTGATTATGGCTGGCGCTGGCGCCGCGAGGCAGAGCAGGCGGCGGACCAAGCCAGCTGCCGCGGCGGACACGGAGGCGGCGGCGGCGATCGAGGCCCAGCGTGCTGCTGTTGCTGCCGCTACCAATCTTCCTCTTCCTTCATTCAATTTTGCTACCAAGGAGGCGCTCCCGACCAGGACTGTGGCCGCGTCCAGGGCGAAGGCGCTCAAGGAGAAGAATGCCGCTGCCGACGCGGCGGCTCCTGCCGCTAAGAAGAACCTTCAGGTAGAGTTCCAGGATTCTTGCCAGGAGATCCGCAAGAGCTGGGAGTTTTTCTCCGCCGCCAAGGTGTTTCTCCTCCTCTTCGCGGCTGCGGGGATAAGCACCACGCTGTTGAGCCTCCGCGAGAGCGATCAAGGGCAGCTTCTCCCAGAGACGCCCACGGCAGCGAAGGTCTCGGAGGTGGAGGATTTCATGAGGAAGACGAGCAAGTGGTTGCAAGTGCAGCTGGATGTGGTGGACGACAAGATCGGCAAGGAAGTGTCGGGCGTTCGATCGGAGCTGGAGGAGAAGCTGTCGGAGAGGACCCGGGGCTTCGAGAAGGACATTGGAAGCATCAAGGCTCAGGTCCAAAAGGTGGACAACTCGCTCAAGATGCTCTACAGCCAGGAGCTCTTGTCCAGGGAGGAGACTTTGGAGCTCGTCAAGTCGGCCATGGACCAGCGCGCTCGAGAAGGGAGTGACAAGGCCATTAGCCTGGACGACGTGCGCGCAGCCGCGAGAAAGGTGGTGCAGAGTGAACTGGAGACGCATGCCGCGGATGGGATCGGGAGGGTGGATTTTGCTCTGGAAAGTGGTGGAGGAAAGGTGGTTCATCACTCGGACGGCTACTTCCAGGGGCTGCACTGGACCAGGCTGGGGATTCATGTCCTCCCGGGTGTTTTTCGGAGGCACCCGATGGCTGATAGGCTTCTCCGGCCCAGCTTTGGAGAGCCCGGGCAGTGTCTGCCTCTCAAAGGCAGCAATGTGACAGTGGAGATCAGGCTGCGGGCTCACATTTTTCCAGAAGCGGTGACATTGGAGCACTTGTCTAAGGTAACGCAAAAGTTGATTTTCTCTTTGTGTTTCTCGGTCTAACAGCTGGCTTTCTCAGAAAGTAGCCTATGACCCAAGAAGTGCACCCAGAGATTTCGAGATCTTTGCTTGGCGTACTGTGAAAGACGACGTTCTCGATGCCAGGAACGTTACTTCTCTTGGGAGGTTCACGTATGATCTCGACAAAGGAAGCATCCAGACATTCGATCTTTCCGACAAGCCGACATCCTCAGTCAACATGATCCGGTTGCACGTCCTCTCAAACTACGGCAGTCCGACGCACACTTGCTTGTATCGGTTGCGAGTACATGGCACTGAGGACGGAGTTATGGCTTGAGGAAACAGATGGGAGGCGCTTGTACAGTATGGTAGAGTTAGAGGGAGTTGCTATAGGGTTTTGGCAATGGCAGTGAATGCTAGGCAGTCGGCTCCGCCTCCTACATTTCTGGGTGCTGGTGACAAGACAAGGAAAAAGGTGGGATCACTCTGCTCATCTTGTTCACCGAGTTTTGGCTCCGAGGATCAGGCTCCTGAGTTTGTGAGAGGCAAGCTTCTTAGTGAACTATCGACTTGGGGCATTGGCGGAGCTGCGCGGCTCTTTGTAGAAGTCCGAAACAGAGAGCAGCTCGTTTCTTCTATAAGGTATGTTGTTTTTTTTTTCACTGTCTCTGTCGTAGTTTAGCATTTCCTTCACAGGCACTGCCGCGAGCACAACCTCAAGTTCCTGGCTCTGGGAAAAGGATCCAATTGCCTCTTCGACGATCGCGGATTCGACGGCTGTGTAATCCTCAGTCGGATCAACGACATGCACGAGAATGGCTGTGGACGCTACCGAGTTGGCAGTGGCTATCCTTTCAATCTCCTGGGCATTCACACGTCAAAGCAGGGTTTCGGGGGGCTCGAGTTTGCGTCTGGCATTCCTGGGACTGTAGGCGGGGCAGTGTTTATGAATGCTGGAGCTGATGGCCAGGTATGTCTTTGATCCTTCCATGTTTTCAAGTAAGTAAAACCCGAGCATCAACTTGTTGCGCCTAGGAAACAATAGAAGTTCTCGAGGCGGTGGAGTTCGTCGACACGAACGGACAAACACGCGAGCTGCTGAAGAAACAAGGAGAGCTTGCCTGCAGCTACCGGAAGTCTCCATTCCAGGGAATGCCAGACCTTGGAGCCATTCTCTTCGCCACCTTCCAGCTCCAGCCGTGCCCTCTCTCTCGCGACAGGCAAAGAGACTATCTCGCCAGGTGAGAGCTCAGCCTTCTCCCATCACTTCCATCTAACATCACGACCTTCCGGCAGGAGAAAGCAAACCCAGCCAGTGAACGAGCGAAGCGCAGGGTGTGTGTTTCGAAATCCAGGCAAGGGGTGCCAATCAGCGGGAGCCTTGATAGAGGCCGTGGGGCTCAAAGGGCTGAGGATTGGAGGAGCAAAGGTGTCCGAGCTTCACGCCAACTTCTTGATCAACACGGGCGGCGCCAAAGCCAGCGACGTCTTGTCCCTCATCTCGGTGATCAAGGACCGCGTGAGAGCCGAGAGTGGCATCCAGTTGGAGCAGGAAGTACGTTACATCCCGTACTAGAAGCTCCCTCCTCCACAACCAGGTACACGGGAGAGAGAAAAAGGAAGCTTTCATTCTCAATGTCTAGTGTTTGCTTTTCTTTTTGTTCATGCTTCCTTCTCCTTCCAAGATGTGAGTGTAATCCTCGGCACTTGCATATAGAGATTTTCTCTTTGACCCCGTTGATCCATCTTGTGTCCTGTTCTTCGCGCCCCTTCTGTTCTTGTTCTTCGTCTTGTCCTTCGTATCCTCCAGGAAGATCTCATCGAACTCGTCATCATCGGAGCTCTCATCTTCATCGTCGGGTACGTTCTTTGCGCTCTTCTTCTTCTTCTTCTTCTTACTGTTTTTCTTGTCTACAACCAGAACCTCGGGTAGCTTCTCGTCGTCGTCGGATGAATCATCGTCGTCGTCCTGCAGATCAAACTCTGCACCCTCCGAGTCATTTTCATCGAGCAGTCTATCGATTTCTTCCTCTTCCGAATCGCCTTCGTCGTCTACCAAACCAGCATCACCACCTTCTTCATCTTCATCACCGCCTTCTTCATCATCGCTGCTAAGTTCTTCGTCACTTCCAACCATGTCGTCATCAAAGTCCTCGAGCGCTTTCTTTTTCTTCTTCACGCGTTTGCCCATAGCCTCGGCCTTTGCGCGGTAAAACCTGTGGAAGATCAGATCCGATGGAGCAACGTCGTCTTCCGCCAAGGACGCCAACTTCATGCCCATGGGCGCATTTGAAACAGCCTCCTGGAATCAAAGCTTCATGAGTGAAAAGAAGTAGAAAAAAATTTGGTCACCTTTTTGGTACTGTCAATCCCGATCTTGCGAGCTTTCGGCTTCCTTTCAGCGAAACGATCCAGAAAAGCGGTGAAGGCAAGGTCCTGAATTGGGTCACCGGAGTAAACAACCGCGGCATTTGAGAGAATCGTTTTGGCCATTGTTGAAACGGATGGATGAATGTGTGATGCGAGGATGGCAAGCTCCCACCAACAAGTCTGATCGGCTTTACTGCACAGATCATGATGTGAGATATATTTTTTTTTAAGAAACCCACACTTACCAGTGGAGTGGATCACGATGTCGAGGATCATAACCTTTCGAGTTACGAGTATTTTTCGCAGCTTCGGCCAGCAGCGGACTAGCTTTAGCTGTAGGCATGGCCTGCATTTTCTTCCCAGTTTCTTTTCTGTTGAATTCAGTCTCGCTGTCACCGTCTTCTCCAAGCGCCGCTGCCATTTCAACGTCTACATCGATCTCTGAATCGCTATCGTCACGCAAAGGCTCTTTGCTAGCAGCATCTGGCAGCAACGCAGACACATCTTGGTTCTCCGGTAGTTCCACGTCCTTGAAGTGTTCGACGTCATCGCCTTGGCTTGCAGGTTCTAAGATAAAGTTCCTGTAAACATTACAAAGCATTAAAAACATGAAAGTCTTTGAAACAAAATGAGCATCGCCCACCATAGAATGTGTTTGGCCTTCAACACCTCTGACAAAAGCACCAGAAAAGCGCATCCTAGCTCGGGCGATTGGTGTACAGCTACCTGAAATAGACCCTGAAAACGCCACAAAAAAACTATCTTGAAGATACCTGCATGAGACGCTTTATAAATCCACAAGTCCGACTCGTGCTTACGTCGGACCTCAGAACCTTAAAAACTAGAGCAAGATACATCTCAATCTGAAACGCCACATATTAAAACATCTCTAGCAACAGTTCCTCGAGGAATCTCACCTTAGAAGATTTTAGAAGCGCAGGCGAAAGCATAACAGAATAAAGAGCACGGTAGAAACGTTCGCTGACGGTTTGATGCTTAGCGAGAATCTGATGCAAAAGGAGAAGAGCTTGCACTGCGACGTTAAAATTTGTAGAGTGTGCCTAAACAAAAGGCGCCATTTAGATCGCCATTTAGATCGACAAGAAAATCCTTACCAGAAGGAACAAGGACGGCGTGTGTTCCTCAATAATGTTTTCAGCGCTGTCCTCGGTTACGAATCGAAAAGCCTTGTTTACTCCCTACAGAACACAGTAAAAAAGGTACAAGGATGCCGTGAGCAAGACTTACTGTCAAAAGCGACGATATTAATCGCGAATCGAGAGCTGAAGCTTCGCTGTTGGAATTATCTTCATTTGTAGCGCCCTCAGACTGCTTTCGTGGTTTCTTTTGCGGATTTGTATCTTTCTTCATTCCACGACTGGTGATGGTCTAAGCATTCAAAATTGATCCTTTCAAGAAGAAACAGACAGCCAAGCATACCTTAAACATTACAAAATAAATGTCGATCAGTTGTTTCGCAAGATTTGGGCCTTCGCCTTTATAGCTTAGTCGTAATTGGTTCATGAACACGGACTAGGAAATGGAACAGATTAGTAACATTTTGCAATTTGAAAACGAAATGAGCAAACAAGAAATTACCGCATAGTAAATTGCGCGCATTCCAAGATTTGGCCGAAACATAAATGCCTCCACTTCGTTCAACACTACTTTCTGCAACAAAAATATGAGCCACTAGCTCAAATGAATCTGAGGTATCAGTTACCGTCATATTGGGATGTTCTTTCAAAAGGCACGACAGAAAATAACCAGCATTGGAGGCAGCCTTTCTCTCAGGATCACCAAGCTGCCCGTAACGAGCGTAAACAATGCAGCTGAAATAACTGTAAGTAATACCTTGTTAACGACAGCTGAGAGCAGCTTCTTTTCTTGTTCCGGTTTCGCCTTCAAGAGTTCGTACAGAGTCTATGGAAACTATTCTTAAGCGGGAAAATGTAGAATTTCACCGAACGAGTACCTTCACTGTTTTCAGCTTAAGGTAGACAAGCGCATCTTTGGTTCCCTCTATAACAGCATTCACGAACTTCTCGTACCTGGATAAAACAATCAGTCAGTGAGCAAGCAGGGCAACAGATGAAAAATCACAGAAGACCTCTCTTTAATGCAATCCTCCCAAAACCACCACAAAAGGAGAATTGCACCTTCTTTGGTTTCAGGCAAAGTCGCGAGCGGTTGCCGAGCAAAATATGTCAGTTTCCGATCTGGCAACAAGCTGACGCCTGGTTAAGTTAAAATCTCAAGAGGAAAACAATCAAACTTGGAAGCCTACCTCATGATAAACAATTCTTTCAAGACGTCTAGCCCGGACAAGGCGTGTCGTTTGCCTCCCTTCGAGGTAACCATTGCTGAAAATGAAGCGTTACCACAAACCCAAGACACACACTCGCACCAATACTTACCGAGAAGCGAGTCCAGCGTCTGAAGATTTGCCACAGGATTTTCCTGGATCAAGATAGTCATGGCAGCAACTTTGTCTCCAGAAGTCCCCGACCTGCGAGCCGATTGGATCATCCTCATGTCACTGCTGTTCCGCCTTGATCTCTCGAACTCCACCGCAACCAGCTGGAGCAATGCCTCGGCCTCCTTGCGTTTCAGCTGGACAAAACCATCAGCCACCTCTTTCTCCGGTTCCACGAACTGGATAGCCGACGAAATCCCCGCGGCAGTCTCGTACCATTTCTCGCCACTTCCAGCCCAGCGCGAAAGCGAGTGAACGACATCCTTCCCAAACCTGACCTTGGCTACGCTCACATTTACTTTCTTCGCCTCGTTCTTCCAATCCTCGGCCCTTGGCTTCGGTGGAGGCCATTTCCTAGCTTGAGAGCCCGCATTTCTACCATCTCTTCTACTGTTACCTCCGGTTTCCTTCTTCTTCCTGGGGATCCTCTGGGATTTCTCGGCCTTGTCGGGATTTCTGGCGGTGCCGCGCTTCAGAGGCCCCTTCTTCCGGAAATCCGCATCATTGAAGCCTACCTGCGACGACGCGAGCCCCAAATTCGCAGCGAACGAGGCGACATCGGCTTTCAGCGCCTCGTCACTCATTCCTTAAACCCTAGTCTATAAACCCTAAAACCAGATTTCTTAAAGGACCAGCTGGCATTCTTTAGGGGCTAAAATCATATCGTTCTAGGGCTAAGTCGGCCATTTTTATTTTTATTGGACTGCGTGTGTGTGGGCACTCCTCTCTCTCTCGCGCGCGCCAAGCTTCGCTTGTCTCAAAGATGGTGTTCTTCTTTCTCTTCTTTGCGGTGGTTATCGTGGTGGATTTTTCTGCCCTTTTCTTGGTCCACAAGGAGTGGAAGCTCGCCAAGAGGACATCCCTCGCTGCAGCCCAGGAGATCTCTTCAATCGCTATTGACATCGACGCTCTTGTTGAGGTGAGTTTAAGGGTCTTTCTCTCTTGAATCTTGATTCTCTGTTTCTCCCTTTCTTGTTTTTTTGGGTTCTTGCTCGCTAACCTCTTTTCTGCGCAGGGGGCCGCCCGAGCTGCAGCTCATTCTCCGTGATGACGAAAAGGTGGTGGAGCTACAGGAACTCGCCCAGCGCTTGGGCATGGAAGTCACCAGTAAGTGGATTCATTCATGTCAACTGATTAAAACTTTGGGCTGACATTTCGGAAGCGCAGGGAGATATGGAGGCAGCGGTGGATCATATAGATCCACAGGTAAAAGTTTCGAGAACAAGTTACTATGTCTGACTTCCAGTGTTACTCTTTAGGACACAAGCAAGTTACGTTCCTCCCAGAGAAGCAATGTTGGACAAGACTACGTACGTTGCAGCATCCTCAGGCTGGCGCGCGAGAATTCTCTCCACTGCTCGCTTCCCACGCTCCGAGTCTCCATGGATCCCGCACGCGGCTAGGAAGCTCGTCCAGAGAACGACGAGAGGGTCATCACCACTGCCACCGCTACTTCGGGATGATGAAAGCTCCTGCCTCCTGTTTCTAAGTTTGACGGCCACCATCTCCTCGGCCTCGTCCAGCAATCCAGCCCGGCCGAGCACGTCGATCACGCAGCAGTAGTGAGTAGCCGATGGAGTAAGGCCGTGATCCGTGCTCATGGAGCTCAACTGGTAGCAGCAGGCCTCCACGAATCCGGCATGACTCAGTGTGGAGAGAACGCTCACGAAAGTCACCAAGTCCGGATCAATGCCCGATAGCCGCATGCACTCGAGCACTCGGATCACTTCGCTCGGCCTTGCGCCGTGAGCCAACGCCGTGGCCAGTCCGTTCCAAGCCAGCAAGCTTTTCTCGTGTGGCACTAGCGTCAGGAACGTTTCCACTGCGGCTTCCAGCTTTCCACACTTTCCAAACAGGTTGATGCCAGCTGCTGCGACTTCTGCTCCAAATCCTGCCCGGACTGCCTCGGAGAAAACACGTTGGCCAAGCTCGAGCTCCGAGTTGGCGGTGCATGCATTCAGGACCGCAACGAATGTGAGGCTGTCGGGAGCAACTTTGGAGTCTTTCATCCGCTGGAACAAGTCGAAAACTCTCTGGAACTCGCCATAGTGCGACAGGGCCGAGATCATCGCATTCCAAGACACCACATCAGGCTGCTGTATCGTGCCGAAAGTCGTCGCCGCGTCCTCGAGGCTTCCACATTCCGAGTACATGTGAACCAAGGCTGTCGCGACGATAAGATCCAGGCTGCCGCTGCTCTCCCTGGCAAGTTGATGAAGAAGCCTTCCATGAGTTAGATCCTCTCGGCTCTGCTTGCAAACGCCGAGGATGGTGATGAAGGTATAGTTGTCAGGTCTGGAGTCGCTCTCCAGCAGCATATGTCGAAACAGGCACCGGCATTCCCTGCTTTCTCCGACTTGAGCACAGGCCGACAGGATGGAGTTCCAGCTGACAACGTTGCGTGTCCACATCCTAGAGAAGATCTCACGGGCCTCCCTCAAGTTTCCCAGTTTGGCATGGACGCTCAGAGCGGCATTTCCAACCACGAGCTCTCGATCATGTCCAAGTTCGACGCAGCACCGGTATACCCGCATCACGCTCTTGAGTTCATCAGCTTCAAGTTCCACTTTCGAGCAAGCAGTCAGCACGGCAGCCATTGTCACCTTGTTTGGAGCTTCACCCTGGAGCTGCATGAGTTGGAAATACAGCAGCGCTTCTCCAAAGAAACCGTGCTGCCCGTAGGCGGAGACCATGGCAGTCCAGCAAACAACGTTGCGGTCTCCAAGGCTGAGTGTTTCAAATACGCAACGTGCCTCCTCCAGCCTTCCGCACTTGCTGTAAGTGTCGAGCAGTGCAGTGGCTACGAACGTATCTCGAGCGTAACCACGCTGGATTATATGGCCGTGTAGTCCCTCCACAACCGGTCGAGCTTCTAAAGTGGCTGCTACGTCGAGAAGAGCAAGGAAGGTAACTCTGTCAGGCATCACACCTTGGAGCAGCATACAGCTGTAGAGAACAAGAGCTTCTGTCGACTGTCCCTCTTGACTCAGTGCTGCTAACCTCGAGTTCCAAGTCGCCGGACTTTGCTGGAAGGCGCTGCTGCTAAATACTGTGGCTGAGGCTTCTAGGTTTCCACACTTGCCATACATTCCCATGATGGCAGCGGCTAGCTCTACCTCGTCGCCAAGCTCTACAACACAAGCATGGATCAGTTTGCTCTTGAGAAAGAACTTTGAGTTTGAACAAACCTTGAGCATCGCTAGCAACGTAATCTTGTCCGGTGGAAAACCTTGGAGCTGCATCTGTTGGAACAAGTTGATAGCTTCTTCGTAGTGTGCATGATGTACGTAGGCTCCGATGATAGTGTTCCAGGAAATTAGATCCTTGCGAATTTCTGCAAACACTTGGACTGCCTCTTCCAAGCTCCCACACCTCGCGTACATGTTCATAACAGCGTTCATGAGGCTGGCGAGGCCCCCGAGTCCCAGTTCTCGAGCGTGAGAATGGACCATCCTGCCCACGGCGAGGAAACAAGAGCGATCCAAGGCGTCAACAATCGTCAGCAGAGTCACTCTATCCGGCTTGATTCCCTCCAGCTGCATGAGTCCGAAGTACTGCATCGTCGTAGCACTGTGTCCTTGCTTCGTGCTCGCAGCCATCCTTCTTGTCCACAAGACAACGCTGTCGTGGTGAGGAGCATAGTTGAACAGCACGTCCAGATTCTGCCCCTTGGAGTAGAGGCTAAAGATTGCTGCTTCCACCCGGACGTCTGCATGGAATCCTTTCTCGATAGCCTGCTCGTGAAGAACCCGGCCCTGTTCCAAATCCCCGAGACCACTGCAAGCGTTGAGAGCCTTGACAAAGCTCGACCTGTCCGGCTCCACGTCCATCTCCTGAAAGAGCCTCAGCACTTCTGAGTAGTCAGACCTCCGCATATAAACGTCCATCATCGCATTCCAAGTTCTCACGTCCTTGGCGAGAACACCCTCAAAAACCTGCCGCGCATGGCCAAAATCCGGATGCATTGAGACGAGAGCAGTTCCAACGATGGTCTCGCTGTCCCTGCCAGTCTCCACGGCGATGGAGTGGAGTAAGCGAGAGGCTCGGCCTCGATCTTCCAGATTCCCGCAAACGCTGATCACCGTCGCGAGTGTGGGACTATCCGGAGGGACTCCTTCCAGCAGCATGGTGTGAAAAACCGAGAGAGCCGAGTGGAAGTGGAATTCTCGAGCGAGAGTGCCTATCATGCTGGTCCATGGAACCGGGCCGCGGTTGGGCATTTTGTAGAAGGAGCGCTGGGCCTCGTCGGGGCGACCACAGGCGAGATACATGACCACAAGCCTGTTTCCAAGGAACACGTTAGAATCCAGCGCGAGGTTGGAGATGCGAGCATGAACCAGCAGACCTTGGTGGAGATCCTTGCTCGCCGCGCAGGCATCCAGGAGCTGCGCATAGTCGTCGGGCGATATTTCGGCCCGCCTCTCGACAGACGATCCATGATGAAATTCAGTGCTGTGGGCAGCATTGGAGAGATCTTGTCCCGGAGATCGATTCCTCAAAGATATGATTCCTGAGAATCGAGACTTACTGCGCAGCATTCGCTAGCTCATCGCCGCCCTCGCTCCAAATGCCGGATCGACTTGAGAATGCCGCTCCGCATAAACCCTAAGGGAGGGTTTACCACGTGTCACGCTTGAATTTGGCCACGTAGAGAAGATATTCCCATCGCATACATTTCTCCTCCTCCGCTGTTCTTGGGCTTTTTCGTCGTCGCAAGGGCTACATCGTTCGTTCGCGAGGCGGAGGTAAAAGCTTTTAGGTCTTCGTTCGCTCGATTGATTGCTACATTCTTTCGCAGAATCTCCGATAATCTGTCCATGGCGTCGCTAGCTGCCGCCGTCGTGCCATCGCTCGTCGCGTCCTCGTCCAGGCCCCAAATCCGCCACGCTCTCCTCACCACTGGGCGACAATTCCTCAGGCAGCGCTCGTCGGCGCTCCAGGCATCGCCATCCCTGTACAGTAGAAGCTCCGTCTATGGGACGACCATCTCCAGGGCGCCATCGCGGAGCCTCGCCACAGCCGCGGCGGTCGGCACCACCACCACAAAGCCGAGCATCGCGGTCGGGGAGAGGATTCCCGATGGAGAGCTCTCCTACTTCGACGAGAGCGGCGCCATCCAGAGCATCAAGGTGTCGGACCTGACGAGCAAGAAGAAGGTGGTGATCTTCGCGGTGCCCGGAGCTTTCACGCCCACTTGCTCCTCCAAGCACGTCCCGGGATTCATCGACAAGGCGGACGAGCTCAAGTCCAAGGGGGTGGACACCATCGCCTGCGTCTCCGTGAACGATGCCTTCGTCATGAAGTCGTGGGGCGAGGCGCTGGGCGTCAATGGCAAGATCCTCATGCTGTCCGACGGCAATGGCAAGTTTACCCGCGATCTGGGAGTGACCGTGGATCTTTCAGACAAGGTGGAGGGATTGGGAGTGAGGTCCCGGCGCTACTCTCTGCTGGCCGAGGATGGGATCGTCAAGGTGTTGAATCTCGAGGAGGGTGGTGCCTACACGGTGAGCAGCGCCGACGAGATCCTCAAGGCACTCTAAGCTCCAAGAGCTACATACGAGGTGATAGAACTTCGTTTTTACTTCGTTTTTGGCTTTGATAGATGATAGAGCGAACCTAGAGTTGGAAGCTTTCTTTCGCAAAATAAAGACTTTTAGCAGGACAATGAAGTTCTTGCGTTTAATCATCGGAAGTTTCTTTCGAATCAAAAGAATTATTTCCTTGCGAGATCACGAAACAATCAGCGTCCATATTGTCCAGCAGCCGCTCGATCCACGTACCATACCAGGTTTCCATCAAGAGGCAAGATCATCTGCGCCGGCAACTCCCCAGCCGGGAGCTCCTCCCCGAAAACTCGCGCCACCATCTCTGCCTTGGAGGCCCCGGAGGCGACGAACACGACGTTGGCGGCCGCGTTGATCACCGGCAGCGTCATGGTGATGCGCTGGGGTGGCGGCTTTGGGGAATCGGTGATGGAGCACACCCATCGCTGCCTCTCCTGGATCAGCGGATGGTTTGGGAAGAGCGACGCGATGTGGCCGTCAGGTCCCATCCCCAGGAGGATGAGATCGAATCGGGGAAGTCCCTGCTGCGATGTGTCGAGGATCCCCGTCTGGATGGAATGCGCGATCAAAGCCTGGTAGTCGTCGGCGGCGGCGTCGGCGTCGAGAGCGTCATTGATGGAGTAGACTTGAGACACTGGAATCGTCACCTTGGATGATCCAAGAAGAAAAAACCAAGTGTTGGAAGCTAGCTGCAAAGATTCTGGAGGAAATTCTCTACCTTGGAGAGGAAGAGATCGTGCGCGAGCTTGTAGCTGCTGTCCGGATCATCCTTGCGGACCGCGCGCTCGTCCACCCAGAAGACATGCCATCGGCTCCAATCGATCTGGTCCACGACCGGCGCTTGCGCAAGCTTCCTGAATCGATCGATCCCTCGTGAATTTCGCCACCAAGAATCGAATCGAGCAAAAGGAGATCATCACTTACGTGAGCGCCGAGACGAGCGATCCTCCCGACAGCACAACAGTGAATGCGCCCTTCCTCTCGATCGATGCAGCCGAGAGCTTGCTGATGTGATCCGCCAGCCCCTCGGCGAGCTTGCCGCCGTCGTCGAATGCCTTCAAATGCAGCGAGGGATCGAGCTTGGGCGCCATTACACCGGACGAAGAGGACGAGAAAGAAGACGCGCCCCCAAAAGATCCAAGAACCCTAGGAGCTCTCCTGGCCGGCAGGCTGGATCGCTTTTCCGCGAGAAACGTTGCGCGAGCAGGGATTTCGACACGAAATTGCGGCGACAAGCCACGATCGCGATGGCGATGGGGAGAATCGAGGTAGGCAAGGATCGATTGGGACTGCCGGGGAGAAGAAAGAGCGTGTGGCAGTGGCATGGTGGTCAGCGCTTCTTCAACCTAGGACCATTGACGACGAAGGTAAACGAATATACAGTGAGCCTGTAGAATATGCGATCTTCTTTTAAAGGAGCCCTAAAGTGTGAAATGAAAACTAAAGGCAATTGAATTGAAAGAGACAAATCAATCACTTCTGGCCTTGCTGGCTGCTGTAAGTGTAAAGGTAGCCAGTAAGCCAGTATAGCGAGCGCCAGAGATTGGACGGACGAGATCGCGCGAGAGCTACATCCTGTGGCGTCAGTCTATCCAACAACAAAATGCCAGCACCAACCCGCAAAAGGAAATGGCGCTTTCACCCTTTAATCCCCTCGGCCGTACGGTGCTTGTAGCTGTACGGAGGACCCGGTGAGCGGTTCGATTCCAACCACCGGATCATTCAGGGCAAGGGTTTTGCCTTTGGGACAGGCACGAAGAACAGGGGAGGGGATTGATCGCTTTCCGACGGGGTTCTTGCCGCGATCGAGAGAGATCGCAGCTGGAAGGGAGCGGCGTAGCGCGCTGCGCAACGCCGTCGCGCCATTCAATCCAGGAGGTTTGTCGGCGAGGTCGGGATTTGAGAGGATTATGAGGAGGGAGGGGGTGTGCGCTAGCGCTCGACTGTTCTTGGTCGGGTTTGAGTCGTCGCCGGTGATGACACGCATCGGCATTGTGCGCTTGATGTGATTGGCGCGTCTTCCATCGCCAATTCAAAGGCAGGCAGAAGGAACAAAAGGGAGAGAGAGACAGATAGAGAGACTTTGAAGTCTCTCTTTCTCTCTCTCTCTCTCTCCACACCCACAGGGAAGCGCGAGGAACTCTGCTGGAGAGCCAATTTTTTGCTCGAGATTCCAGGCTCCGCCAGATCACTCACTCCGGAGGGTTTTTCTCCTCTCCCGGCAGTTTTTCTCGCACAGCATTCGAATGGCGGCGAGTATGAAGCTGGGCTCCAAGAGCGAGGGATTTCTTCGCAGAGGCCAAGCATGGTAAGCTTGGAATTGCTAGATCTCTCGCCCCATTGTCTCCTCCTTTTCCTTGCGCAGGTTTTGTACGACCGGTCTTCCCAGCGATGTGGTTGTCCAAGTCGACGAAATGACTTTCCACCTTCACAAGGTTCTATTCTGGATATCTTATCCAATTGTTCTGATCCATGTCTCTTGTAGTTTCCTCTCATGTCCAAGAGCGGGCTTCTCGAGAAACTCATCACCGAGTCCTTAGAGAGCCGCGATCAACTTAGAAACCAAGATGACGAAGACGAGGACGATGAAGAGCAGCGTGGCTGCGTCGTTCAGCTCGCTGGCATCCCTGGCGGCACCGAGTCCTTCGAGCTAGCCGCAAAGTTCTGCTACGGCGTCAAGCTCGAGCTCACCGCCAGCAACATTGTCCCGCTCCGTTGCGCCGCCGAGTACCTAGAGATGACCGAGCAGCTTGGCGAAGGCAATCTCATCGTCAAGGCCGAAGGCTTTCTCAACCAAGTGGTGCTCCGCAGCTGGAAGGACTCGGTGCGGGCGCTTCAGTCGTGCGAGAAGGTGCTCGAGCAGGCGGAGAAGCTCCAGATTGTCAAGCGGTGTGTGGATTCGATCTCCAGTAAGGCGTGCACGGATCCGAGCTTGTTCGGGTGGCCGCTCATGGATCACCACCTCACCATGCAAAGCCCCGGCGGCAGCGTCCTCTGGAACGGGATTAGCACCGGGGCTCGGCCGAGGAACTCTCGCAGCGACTGGTGGTACGAGGACGTCGCGTCGCTCAGCCTGAGCATGTTTGAGCGGCTGGTGGCTGCGATGGAAGTTCGCGGATTGAAGCCCGACATCGTCGCTGGAGCAGTGATGAGTTACGGAAAACGCTACCTCCCTGGATTAAACCGCCGCAGAGGCGAAGGTGGCGGAGGCGGTGGCGGCGGTGGAAGTAGCAGCGCCCGGAGTGGACTCTACTCGGCTCCCGTCACCACGCTCTCTGAGGTGGATCAACGAATTCTACTCGAGACCATCCAGCGGCTTCTTCCGGCTCAGAAAGGGGTCGTCCCCGTCCGATTTCTCTTCGGCCTGCTCAAGCTGTCGATGCTCCTGGGTGCAAGCAGCGATTGCAAGGCGAGCCTGGAAGCGAGGATTGGTATGCAACTGGAACAGGCCGGGCTGGACGACCTCCTCATGCCGAACTACTCGTACACAGTGGAGACCCTCTACGACATCGACGTCGTCCAGCGGATCGTGGAGCATTTCCTGAGCAGCGATGGTGGTGGATCGTCCGTGAACACGCTGGGGAACCTGGTGAGCCTGTCGTATGATCACGACGGCTCGCCAAACAATGGAGCGGTGACGCCAATGATGCAAGTCGCCAAGCTCATGGACGCGTACCTCGCGGAGGTGGCACCGGACGTGAATCTCAAGATGGGGAAGTTTCAGGCTCTGGCGGAATCGCTGCCCGAGTACGCGAGGCTGGTGGACGATGGTCTGTACCGAGCGATTGATATCTATCTCAAGGTAAGTTCTTCGTGCCACCTCCTTCGTGAGTTTCTTCTATAACTTTGGTTCTTGGTTCCAGGCTCATCACTGGTTGACGGAGCTAGAGCGCGAGAAGCTGTGTCGCACCATGGATTGCCAGAAACTTTCGCTCGAGGCGTGCACTCACGCCGCTCAGAACGAGCGCCTGCCCCTCCGCGTCGTCGTCCAGGTGCTGTTCTTCGAGCAGCTGCAGCTCCGGACCGCCATCGCCGGCTGCTTCCTCGTGTCCGAGAACGTGGAGGCGTCGCGGCCAGCTTACCAGAACCCACGCGACGCTGCCAGTGGCGCCGCCGCCGCCGCCGCCGCCGCTGCATCGAATCGAGCAGCAGCAGGAGGAGGAGGTGGTGGAGAAGGCTGGGCGAATGTGCTACGCGAGAACCAAGTGATGAAGGTGGACATGGATCGGATGAGGAGCCGCGTGATCGAGCTGGAGAAGGAGTGCACGCAGATGAGGCAGGAGATTGAGAAGATTGGAAACGGGAAGAGCGGCGGCGGCGGCGGCGGTGGAGTGAAGAGCAGTCACGCCGTGCTCGCGGCGTCGATGATGTCGAGCTTCTCGCTGGCCAAGAAGCTGGGCTGCCGATCGAGGCCGCACGCGCTAAAGCCGCAGGACGTGATGAAGCCGCCACAGCCAGCGCCGCCGCCAGAGGATGATCTTGATGAAGGATCGCTCAAGGCGGCGGCGGCGGCGGCGAGGGCGGCGGGGGTGGCGGCTCCTCAAGTGAGGCGGCGACATCGGCGAACCCATTCATTGGTTTGATGCTTACTTTCTCCTCTCGTGTTCTCGTGTTCTTCTCGTGTGCTCTGTTTTAGGGCTATTAAAATTGCCGCGAAATATTTTAAATTTAGACACGTTAGCCCTGAAATGGCCATGTGGCCAAGTTTCACGGCCGTACGCATATAAAGAAACATGGAGGAGAATGAGCTCTCTCTATCTCCACCAACCTATCTAATGGAAGGCAACAAGAAAGAACAAAAAACCTCTTAAAAAGGGCGAGGAAGAATCCCAACGGAAGAAAGGAAGGTCGGCCTACCTATCAATCGATTCGTCTTCGTGTTTCAATCGAATTTCCATATAATCGTTTGCTCGATCACCATTTAACTCTCCCTGCTCGATCGATCGATCCAATGTATCTCATCCATCGCGGGTCGATCAATCGCCAGAGAAGAAAGAACCAAGAAAGAGGAAGGAAGAAAGGGGCTATGATCGATCACATTGTGTAAAACTCCATGAGCTCCTCGAGATTGAAGTTGCGCAGCGATGGATCGTCCCGGCTGAGCAGCCACAGGATGTGCTCGAAGAGAATGGCGTCGCAATCGAGCAGGATGTCCTCCTCGTACAGCGGCGATTCGCCCGCCCTAAGCCCCGCGGCCACGAAGTTGGATCTCTCGAGCAGGCATTGCACGATGGCGTGGTCCAGGATCTGGGGCTCTACCTGGAACGCCTGCCGCTCCTCGTCCTCCTTGCCCACCAGGAGCGTCACCAGATTGCTCTTGGCCTTCCTGGCGAATTTGACGCACGAGAGGAGGCGGTGATCTCCCCTGCGCTGCAGCACCGCCAGCGAGGAATTGGACGCCGCCGCCTCGCCGCCGGGGAGGATGGGCGAGAGGCTCTCCCTGTACGAGGTGGAGAAGCGCCAGAGCTTGGAAGAAGATCTGAAGAGATCCATGGACGAATCCTCGTCGCTGCCCGAGCGCCGCCCGCCTCCCCCGCGAATCGCATCCAGCTTCTCGATGAGCCGGTTCATCTTCATCCTGGGAGAGATCGAATTGGGGATTGGATTGGAGGGATTCGTGTCTCTCACGAGGATGGAGATGGAGGAAAAGCCCTCATTCGCGACGGAGAGATGATAGCATTGTGGCAGAAGAAGATTTTGGAAAGAAATCCAAGGGGAAGGAATCAGAGTGCATTGGACGCAGCCCTTTGTTATGGAGCTTCTTGCCAGAACGCTAGAGTGACGTCTTCCATAGCCAAAGCCGCGATGGACTCTAGCGGGGTGGACCGATCCTGAGCGTCCATTTCCGGCACACGATCTTAGTTAAGCTTGTTTAAAACGATAGCAAAGGGTAAATAACCTCTCCCGGATTAATAGTATGGTTGTCTATGGCCAGCAGAGGTTCGTGTTTGTCACTCCGGGAATAATTTTCAATATCCCCGAGTAAAACAATAACGTGGTTGATAATCGAGAGCTTTCGAAGTTGCTAGAAGAAGCAAAGGACGTATGTTCTTGTTTAAAATGGGAGAACGTCAAACACGGGATTCTGGGCATGCCTACTAAAATTCCTCGCATTTTCCACTCTGGCCTTGAAGCTTCCAGCCTGACCAGAACAACAAGGTCGAGCATCTTTAGTAACTTCAATCACCTTTAGCAAAGTCCTACCTTGCCTTGTAGTTTCAGCAAGAAAGTATGATCAACCTCCCGCGTTGTTCACGAAAAAGCGGGGTGGAAGAGTTGAAAAAAGAGATGAACACCTCCTTGCTTGCTGTTTAATGGTCACTGCGATCGAGGCCGCCGGGATCCTGCAAAAATTATCTGCGTTTCATCACCAAAACACGAAACAAAAGTCAAGATAACGTACCTGACATGATGTGCTGAAGCATTGTTTCCTGGATGTTGTCGTAGAACATCGTTCCAAACCGAGAGATGGCAGGGGTGCTTGGCAGCGACGCCACAACGTCTTGGCCTTTCACCATCTGTGGCCCTCGCTTGAACTCGAGAATGGATTTCCTGGTGGTGAAGTCGTGCTTGGCAGCCAAGGTGATGAGCGCCGACCATCGCACTTGGTAGTCCACGATACGCTTCACTTTGATGTAATTGTCGGAGCAGCGGTAGTAGACGAGCAGCGCGTAGGCGATCGCCGCGAAGTAAGAGACGATGGACTCGTCCGGAGCGTTGAGAAACGAGCAAACAGCGTCGGGGCGGATGGAGTCGGGCTTGATCATTCCGATGTAGCGCAGCTCGGCCATGATGGTGTCCAGCGGCGCAATGAGCCGAATTGGAAGAGCTCCATACGTCTGCACCATCTCCAATCTCTTGGACTTGTTCTTCGGCAGGACCGGCTTTGGATCTCGGTTCTCCTTCAAGATGCTCCTGTAGTGCTTCTCGAGCAAGTCCGTCAAGTGCTGATGAGCCTTGGTTATCTCCTCCGGGATCCCAAGGGCAGACATGTTGTAGAACACAGCGTTCTCGGTGTTGAGTAGCTCTTCCACGGCCAGCCTTGTCATTCCACTCCTCAACTTGGCAATGGTGAAGTCCCTGACCATATTCTCGGATTTTAGACGGACCATGCTCTTGCACTGTTCGAGGTCCGGGAGCTCCCGACTTACTTTTCGGAGTCCCAGCATCCAGGCATGCAGCGTCAATCTCTTCATCCTGTCCGACCACACCCGCTCACGAAGTTCTCTCAGCTTGACGTTCCGGAACTTGCTCCTCCGGCGTTTCTCCAGCCTTTTTGCTTCTGTCCGGGGATCATACGTCGACTCAGCAGCCGTGATCCTCATCCCAAGGAAAAGCGTCGACCCGAAGCTTATGTCCACGTACGAAGCGTAGTCTGGCTCCAGATGAAGCTCCGTTTTCATGAACTTTAGTATCAGAGCCTGTATTCTCTCGGCAATGGCCCTTGAGGCCCCGACTCCCACCACAAACTCGTCCAGGTAGCGCACGTACTGCAAGTTGATGGGAAGCTCCTTGCTGGCTGGGACTGGATTGGAGCGGACGTTGAAAATCGTCCGTCGTCCACGGTCTGTTGGCACCCTCTCCTGCTCCAGAATCATCCGAGAGATCTCGTCGTCCAGCGATCGCAGGTAGACGTGACAGAGTAGCGGTGCTAAAACGGATCTCCGGACTCCAAGCTCTTCGTGCTCGTACTTATTCTTCGCCAACTGCGGGTTCTTGGCCAGGGTCTTCGGCGAGTACTTGACGTCCTCGGCAACGGTGGCCTTCACGTCGAACAGCTTGAGTATTAGCTCCACGAAACCTTTGTCTTCGATCTCTTGCTCAAGCATCGAGGCTAGCAAATCCGTGTCTATCTTGGCGTAGATGTTGTCGAAGTTAAACTCGAGCAGCCAGCAAACTCCCAGCCACCGGTTACTCCTTACGTCCTCCAACAAAGTGTGGCACCCTCTGTTGGGACGATACCCGTGAGCTTTTGGGGAGAGCAAAGGCTCGTAGATCTTCTCCAGAGCCATCTGCATGGCCTCTTGGACGATCAAGTCCCCCACCGGCGGAAATGGACTGGAGAGTGGATGCTTATACTTGCTGTGAAGGCCGTAGTCCAGGAAGAAATCCAAGTTGAAGCTCCTCAAGGGATCCCGCCTGCCTTTCTTCCAGTAGAACTCGCAGTTGCCCGAGAAGATCTCCGCTCGCTTGGTCCGCATAGCCCAGAGGTTTACGAGGAGAAAGGTGTAGCGGTCGGCGAGAGTGTGCTGAGTAGCACGAGCTCCAAACTTTCTAAACACGTTCCTGGCGTGGTAGTGTTGAAACTCATAGGCCCCGGCGAGGAGACTCTCGCGCGTCAATCTCAGCCAGTTTAGAGGCAGCTCGCCCGATCCAAGCTGTGGAATCTTGAGACCCGGCCTGACCTTGAGCCTCTGGTAAGCAGCAAGCAATGTGTTCTTATCCGAGACAATGTCTATGAGATTCTCGTACCTCCCATTCGGGCCCCGGCACAGCTCCAAGATCCTGTCCAGCCGCCTCCCCTGGCCCTGCGATGGCAATGGAATGAGGCCAAAGCAGCCCTCGGCGAGCACGAAATCCAGCGCAGTCTGCTCCACATCCCTCCTGTAGTCTTCATCGCCAGCATCGTCCTGCCCTTGTTCTTGCACTGCTTCGACCATGGCTTGGGAGAGCGTGCAGTAGCTTGTGCCGCCCAGACCTATACCAAGAATGAGAAATGCTGGATCGATGGAGCTGCCTACCAGGCGATCGAGGCCGAGAAATCGCGACGCGCCACACCCGTGCCATGTTTCTCTGCCTAGGGTTTAAGGCATAAACCCTAGAACTTTTTAAACGACAAAGTTTAACTAAAAAAATATAAAACAGGAAGTATAAAAATTCATTGCAAACTAATCGGATTTCTAGTATCAGGCCTTTGATATGATTAGATGGATTATGTGGCTCTGAGAAAGCCAAGCCTCAAATGGACAAGAGAGAAAAAGACTTGGAATAGGAAAAAAAGGTGGGATTCTCTTGAAAATGTCATCTATTCAAAGAACACTACAAATGACGATAATTTTAACAGCGAAGCTTCAGCTCTTGATTTGTGATCATCGCTTTTGAAAGTAAATCTTGCTCACGGCATCCTTGTTCCTTTTTTTACTGTTCACTACAGGGAGTAAACAAGGTTGTAACTGAGTATCAAAAACTGAAATAGAACAATGTACAAGAAGCTGTGCTCATGCGATGGAACTATCAATGAATATAGTTCCTAGCCAGAAAACTTTGATCGTATTAGCCATCTCTAAACTCCTTTCATCCATCGCTAGATATTGTTTATTGGGAACACTCCAATCTAGGCAATCATATGTTTCAAATCTCTGTCACCATCCTCTCCAAAAACTTGTACCTGGAGTATATCGCTGTAGCTCTGGAAGCTGATCGTGTCGTTGGAATAGATCCCGAGATTAAGAGCCCGGTTTTCATCAACAAGCACGTAAGTTTTCCTTCCTAGATTGTTTAAACTATAGAATTAGAAGATCGATCAAAACAATAAGGTAAAATGGCCGGGAGTAAATAACTAGAATATAATTGACAAAATTAACTATATATTATGCAGGCAAAATCAATTAGTCTTGCTCAAGAACCAAGTTCCAATAGCTCTAATTTAGTGATCAAGATCACTAGCATGCTGAGATCATCTCATTCAGCAGATCAAGATACTCTTTGTGTTTGTCATGGTTATTGCTGTAGTATTAAAAACTTGAAGCATTACAAAGACAGTGAATCTTAAAATCTTTACATGACAATACATTAAGTTGGCGCGCCGCGATTTCGAAGAGTTTTAATTTTGGATGAAAATTAGAGCTTCTAAATTGTGTTTTATTATAGAATAAAACTCTAAAGTTTTAAACAGTATTTTATAGATGTTATAATAATTTTAAGCTAAATTGGAGAAAACATAACCTTTGAAATTTATAGCCATAAATTACATTGCCATAAAACAAGAGAAAGAAATGTATGTGGTGATCGCTTTTACATAGGAGATATATATATATATATATATATAGCTCTAGCCTCTAACCTCAAACTCAGCACGAAAAACAAAATGGAATAGAAATAACACTAAGTGTCACAATGTATCATGTTGTCATGTTGTATGGCCTTGATTCTCTTATCTTTTCTAATATGACAGAAACAAAGAAATTTTTTCTAGGTAAACCTGAAAATACAATTGATGAATTTTTTTTTTAAAAAACATAGCAACTTCTATACTTAATGGCTAATCAAATTCTAAAAACATAAATGTTTTGGTAATGATAATATTTTATGATACAATCAAATGAACCTCACGCTCTAACTTTTGACATAGTGCTCTCTCTTGAATGCTAATTTTCAGATTAGATCACCTCAAGCTGGAAAAGGTTATTAGCTCTTCTCTGTAGACATTCAAACAAAGGCTTGTCACCGACAAAAATGGAGAACGTACTAGTTTTCTTGTACTCTTCAGAATTGCAAAGGCCTGGTGAACCAGCCTAGCTCAGTTTCACCTCCTTCAAACACCCCCTTGCATTAACCAACAGTCAGCTAGCAAAAACAAAAACATTGCTCCGCTCCACTGCTCACAATCAACCCTGAAAACAAAAAGCATGTAAGCATTCATCAGCGTACCTGAGAAGCATCCATCAGTCTCATGAATCCAGTAGGCATTGTGATACCTGCTGGCACAAACTTGGTTCATCTTCTTGAAGTCAAGCTCCACACTCTGGAGCTTGTTCACTATAATCAGCCTCATTTTCCATCTCATGCCATGCCCATACCAGGCTTTGAGAATCAAAGACTAGGATCCTTCTCACCCACACCACGAATGTTAGACTGCCCACTGTGCAACACTCCCTATGGTCGAAAAAGGCTCCTTAGGATGACACTTCCTTCCACATTCACCTCTCCCTATCCAGCACCAACAGTCTGGAGTCGTGCCTCACAAGCACCCCAATTTGGCCTCCGACTTCCAGCATGTAATTTCATATACCAAGTGTGCACCCATTGGCGTTGCTACTCGCTGCCATATCGTCAACACCTGTAGAGCGCATTTGCGGTCTCCCCGTTTTCTTGTTCACAGCAGAAGGAGCGTCTGTGGCAGCAGTGTCCCCACCAGCCGCTTGAAGCATGGATCGTTGCGCATCAGCCGAGTCCAGGCCTTGCACATTGTATCGGCTTCGACATGTTCTCACATGTAGTGGAACTGCATAAGAATGTCTTGTGACCGTGGAAGAACAGGTTCCATGTCATTGCTATTTTGCTTTGATTGTCACACCTTCCAATGATTGGGCCTCACTGTGGATGCCCAAGGTCCTCCAGTATGCAGCCCCGCAAAGTTGCAAGCTAAAACTTGTTGTGGATCAACAGCCTTTGTTTGTTGCCCAACTTGCATTTGTATAGCCTCCAAGTCAGTCGTCAAATAACTAAATTATAATTCATCGTCCCTTTGAGGTATTGCAGACTGTGCTTTGTGGTCTTCCAATGGTTGGTGCATGGTTTTGCATTGAACTGGCTCAATGCAATAGTTGCGTAACAAATGTCTGGCTTCATCACAAGTGCCATCAAACAGCTGATGAGGAACTTCCTTGCTAAGTTCCTCCCTTGCATTCCTTGGGGTCAAAATGCTAGTGACCATGGGCATCCTCACGGGGTGGCATTACCCCATGCCAAAACGCTGTGGAAGACGCTTTACATAATAACTTTAGTGGAACTTCATGGTGGCATTCTTGGGGTACCACTCAATTTGGATGACCAAAAAGGTTTGCACTCACCAAGATCTTTCATATGAAAAGTGTTGGTTAGTGTGGCCTTCAATCATATGATTGCTTCATCTCCCTTAGTGATCATATTGACGTAAAGAGCAACAATGAGCATGTCATCCCTTTCTCCCTCATTGGAGTTAACTGCAACATGGTGAAACCCTTGTTACTGCAGTGCTTTATCAAATTTGTGATACCAAACATGGGATAATTGTTTCAATCTATACAAGCTTCTAGACCTTGTCATGATCTGCATGACTAGGAAAACCCATAAGGATATGTATGAACAGCTACCTCACCGTGGAGAAAAGTAATTTTAACATTCATTTGGTGAACTCTTCAATCCTTGGCATTTGCAGTGGTAAGGATGGTTTGTATGTAGTCATCTTCATGACCAGAGAGAATGTCTTGTCATAGTTGACACCTTTCACTTGCGTAAATGCCTTTCAGATGAGATAAACCCTGTAATGATACTGATCCATCATGTGATCATGAGTCTGTTGAAACACCCATTTAAAGTCTATAAGCTTGCACCCACTTGGAGCATCAAACATTTCAAATGTTTGATTCTCAACAAAAGAATCCATCTCTATCTTGAATAGCCGTACCCCAAAACTGTGAGTCAGAGCCCTAGACAGCCTTTTGATATGTCCACAAAATGCTCTTGTCAACAAATATGTACAACTTGGCTTTGTCTAGGTGGCATCCTCCAATATTTTCTGAGATGGTCTCCACATGCACGTAGGGTCATGAGCATCATCTCAAGAATGAAAAGTAACAATTATTGTAAAGTGATTAAACCAATGATACATATCATCTTTACGATTCCTCGCTTATATACAAAAGCGAGTGGTCTGAATTAAAACCAATCTAATGGCTATAAAAATCCCACTATACTAATATTTATTGCAGTGGAAAGTCTTGATATAAACATTCTTTTAGGAAATAATGAGTCAAATGAGTAGTGAGAGTCCTTGACTCCAGCTGAATAAAGGATTAACAATAAGAGAAAGAGGAGTTGTACCACGTGCTATGAATACCATTATTAATTGAGTTTGATTATTCAACTACATCCACATAGCATTAAGCAATTACACCAATTGCTTCTCTGGAGTCAACGGAGGAGGAGGTTGTTACTTTATCATGAAAATGAACATAGGATAAAAGGTGAAAACCACGTGCACTACAATTAAGTATCATTGGGTTTGAATAATACTAGAGTGGATGACCTCCTAAAAAGTCTAAATTCAGGAACTTATATTTGGTATTAGAGAGGGCTTAGGTTCAACTTTGTTAGTTGGTTAGGGGAATCATATCACATGTTGAAATTGAGTTTAGTGTTGAAATTGAGTCTAGTGTAAGCTCCTGAGTTTAAACTTCCTAGGAGGTCACCAACGATACCAAATGATTTGAGACCGCTCTAATACCAAATGTAAGCTCCTAAGTTTGGACTTCCTAGAAGGTCATCTAGCCCAGTACTATTCAAACCCAAGAATGCTTAACCCCAAATATCCTAAGATCCTTAACCAATTGGAAAAGTGGGTGCACTTTTATTCATGGGCCCTTTTCCTTTATATTTGAACCTCATGGATCGTCTCTCAAGTCGTTCTCTTTGGTTGCTTACATCTAGTTTATCATAAATACCTCTTTTATAATTGGTTAAGGGTATTAGGATATTTAGGATTAAGTGTCCTTGGATTTGAATAGTACTGGGATAGGTGATATCTCAGAAAGTCTAAATTTAGGAGCTTATACTGTGACAAAAGACTATCAAAAGATGGGCTTTTCAAGATAGACTTGAAGTTATGTGCCCCTTAGATTTGGGATGAAGGGAATATGTTGTGAGTCACCATAGGTCTCCAGACAACAAATAAAAAGAAAGAAGCAAGGAAGGAGATATTAGAGACCTAGCAATTATTCATCTCCACCAGTTTTGGAGATGGCTCTAGAGGACCTCAATAGCAATTATAATAATATTATAGAGGAGTATATGGCAATTATGGTCTATTACACACTTTTCTTGAAGTTGCAGCTGGTCAAGGATGCCTTGTGAGTAGGTTTCCAACACTCGATGAGGATGGAAGCACATTACTGTTCTCAGAAAAGTGGAGTACTTTTCAAAGTACTGTCAAGCATTGGCACCAACTTTTTACTATAGATATCCACAGTGTGAGTTATAATTTGAACAAAGGATATAGTGGCAATTTTACACTTCAAAGGCCTTTGAGAGGATTTGCAATAGTGGTTTGTAGAGATTGTGTAAGGTATGGCTTTAGCCGTTTATGAACCTTATTTGTCTAATCCACTTTTTGTCCACTTTACAGAATTCAATGAAGAATGACAATCCAAGTTACATAATTTTACAATAGATTCACTAGGGTTCTGGCCTAAGGAGATCACTCATATCTAAAGAGATGACTTATTTGAAAAACCAACTTCATTTTCAATATCAGCAACATTTGGGCAAGTAATTTTCATTCCAAAATCATATTCTAGTAAAGAATGGTTACAGAAGTAGCTTTTAGAGTCATTCATGAACCCCATCTCATATAATAATATGTAACATTGAGTTTTGAAGCAATCAAATGAATATAGTTCTGAAAGTATGAAATTATCAAACATAGAAGTTTTGAATATATAAAATATTTTCTATATTCTTTGGTGGGCATCTTGTAATTGCCATCACTTACCATTTGTGCTTAATGACATACTGATAAATTTCTTCAAAAGATAGTCTATTACTTGTTTGAAAGCATCGCTTTCCAAACAAATAACCTCTTGAAGCTCAATAAGTATGGCATTACTCTACTCAAGCCTCGATATCATCCTTAGCTATGATATAGCCTTCTTTTTCTTCATCTTTAGCTTTGGCTATGAGCTTAGGCTTGGTTTTTGCACACCGAGTGAACCAATGGGTGAAATAGGGGAGGATTGGGAGTAGTTAACACCTTCAGGTGTGATCCTTCACTAAGCCAAATTTGGGCTTTGTAAGTTGAGAAGAAACCTCTCTATTGAGCAAATCTTGGAGGAAACCCTCAATCTATTAGAAAAGAAAAAGGAATATGTGTTGTGTTTATTATAAGATTATATGACTTACAAGAGATACAATTGTCTTCCAATCTCAATAAATTCCTGTCCTCCTTCCTCTGCACATAGCATATAGGGGAAACCTATTAGGCGCCAACTTTGACCACGTGGTCAACATCGGTCAAAGGGAGGCTCAAGGGTATTTTAAGGCATGTTAAGGTAAGGGTCTTAACCTACCTTAAAGCTCACAATGGAGGTTTTGAGGTAGCTTAGGGGTGGTTGGGTGGTGAGGAATTTTAAGAGGTGGCATAACATAGTCTAGAGTGACTAAATTTTTGTCTTTTTGCACTATATCATAACATTGGTATCAGAGGAGTTGATTGCAATGGCCGACGAAGCTGAACGTTGAAATCCTATTGTCAATGATGGTGCCAATGATGGTGCCAACGGAGTTGTGGAGATTTAAATCATTCAAGATGTTGTTCATGAGCTACGAGCCCTTAATCGAAATCAGCAAAAAATGTAAGATGAGATGCATGGCATGATAGATACCATGCATGAACATGTTGAGGCACTCAAGGGTATATGTGGTAGCGCTCCAAGTAAGCCTTTTTTGGTAGATCCACTCAAGATTCTAATCTTTTCTGGTGATGGTGGCGTGGACGAGTATCTCGTTAATATGAAGAAGTTCTTGGCTGCTAAGGGAACTCCAAATGTAGAGGCTTTAGTGGCTATTTCAATGGTTTTGCATGATGCGGGTTTGTAGTGGTGGAATTGCCTTGAGGAGTCTCGTGTTGCAGATAAGAAACCACCAATATCTACCATGGATGAATATGAGGCTGCTTTCCATTTACATTTTCTCCTTCACTATGATGTGGAAAATGCTTATATAGAACTTTGACATTTTCAGCAAGGGAAAATGATGCTTGGGGACTATATTGAAAAGCTTACTTGCTTGATTAGCCGTGTTCCAATGAAGGATCCAGATTAAAACAAGTCCTACTTCATTGATGGCCTTCATAGTGAGAACATGCAGCAACACTTACGTCGTTCTCATCCTACAAAGAGTTTAGAGGAGCTCTTTGATGCAGCTCATTGACAATGACAAGTACAAATCTTGCAAGCATTCGCAGAATCCTTCTGTCGAGAATTGTTGTGATGATCACCATGGATACAAGGATGGGAACAAGCACCACAAGTTAAAGTCAGATGCAAAAGGGTCAAAGAAGCAGAAGTTCTTTGTGAAGAATTATAAACAAGGTTGTTATCATTGTGGCAAGCTTGGACACTACAAAGCTGATTGTCCATAGCTGAAGAACAAGCAGCAGAGCAAAGAGAATGGCCAATCTTCTACTGACGGTAAATTAAATATTAAAAAGTTGCAAATTTTGCAGCATGAAGATGACGGGGAAGACCATTCCAACCTTGCAGTGAAGGAAGAGGCTTTCAATTGTTGCTCGTCAACTCAACTATGTGTGCAACAAGATGGAGCTTGAGGATACTTGTGAATCAACTTTAATGTTGAAGGGCATGTTCCGTGGCGGTCCAATGTGACTTTTACTGGATAGTGGGAGCGATGATAATTTTGTTTCGGCAAAGTTCATTGCGGAGCATGGCCTAGTCATACACAGAGTTCCTCCATACACAGTGGAAGGTCCAGTTACCTTTGCTCAGCATTTCGATGCTTTTGTAGAAGAGCTAGAAGTGTTAGTTGACAAAACCACACTTATGAAGACTTTTTATCTCATGGATATCTATCGTGTGGATCTCATTCTTGGGATGCCATGGTTGGTAAAGGTGAATCCGAAGATAAAGTGGAGTATTAAGCATGTCTCGCTAGAGTATAGTGGTGTTAAAGATGTGTGGTTTGGAAAGGGATTTCAACCTCCAATTGTTATGTTCTCCGGTACATCTTTGAAGTAGGTGTGAGACACAAAATCCCTAGGCCCCAAAGTGGAGCCGGAAAGGGTGCCACGTGGTAGTGGCTGAAGCGAGAGCCAAACGAGCGTAACACGTTTGGACCAAAAGCTCCGACTTGAAAAGTCAAGAGCGGGAGTGGAACTCCCAACGAAGTGCTCGAGGAACGAGCACGAAGCGAGCAAAAAGCGAGGCTCCAAAAAGGGACCCAAAAGGACCAACACATGACACGTGGAAGTGTCCGAGATGGACTCGAGTTGGAGTCCAAAGTGGAGTCCGAGATGGACTCGAGTTGGAGTCCGAAGTGGAGTCCGAGATGGACCCGAGTTGGAGTCCGAAGTGGAGTCCGAGATGGACCCGAGTTGGAGTCCGAAGTGGAGTCCGAGATGGACCCGATTGGAAGTCCGAAGTGGAGTCCGAGGTGGACCAGAGATGGACCCGAAATGGAGTCCGAGATGGATTTCGAGATGGAGTCCGAGGTGGACCCGAAATGGAGTCCGAGATGGATTTCGAGATGGAGTCCGAGGTGGACCCGAGATGGACCCGAAATGGAGTCCGAGATGGAGTCCGAGACGGACCCGAGATGGAGTCCGAGATGGACCCGAAATGGAGTCCGAGATGGACCCGAGATGGAGTCCGAGATGGACCCGAGATGGAGTCCGAGATGGAGTCCGAAGTCGAGACCGAGACCGGGACCGAGACCGAGACCGAGACCGAGACCGAGATCGGGACCGAGAACGAGACCGAGGCCGAGGCCGAGATCGAGATCGAGCCCGAGTCCGAGTCCGAGTCCGAGTCCGAGTCCGAGTCTAAGTCCGAGTCCGAGTCCGAGTTCGAGTCTGAGAGGGTGAAAGCCCAAAGCGTTCGTCTCCCAGACCCTGGGGGGTTTGGTGAGCTCCAAAAGTATAGTAGGGGGAGGACTGCAGTGGAGCCAGTTTGGCCAGGAAAGGCCAGTTTGGCCCAGGAAGGCCGGACCCAGTGTTGGGTGATGAGCTGCCCACTGGGAAGTCCAAGACTAGAGTGAACACAAACCGACAAGCGGGGTAGCTTGGTGAAGTGTTCAAGAGCCGGCTCTAGTTCCCCCGGGAGATCGACTGGCCGATGCTCCCAGTCCAAGTGTGGGTGGCACTACCTACTTGGATACCTGGTGTGGCTCAACGGAACCCGCTCTAAGCCCATGGCTAGAGCACCCAATGGCAGAAGGCGAGGAGAGTACCCAGGTGGCTCGCGTAAGGCCACGGTGTTCCGAAATGTTGTCCTAAAGGCCCAGACTGTGGAAAGGAAGAGGAGCAGTCCTCTGGGGTAGTGACCAAGGACACAGTCGTGTGGTGAGGAAGTCCCAGAGGACCGTGGGACTTAGTGGTCGGGCCTGTGGGCCTCGATCCAGTGGCAGTGTTGGCAAACACGGCCAGGGGCAGAAAGGGACTTAGTGGGGACTGACAGAGGGATATTGGGGAAGGCTATTCCCCTTGTCGGTGGGCATCCTAAGGATGCTAAGGAGTGGATCTGAGATGACCACTCACGGATGGTTTGCCTAGTCTTGGAGAGCCAAGACGGTGATGCAAGTGGTATTGGACTACCTTGTGTGGCAAAGGTGATTGGGCATGGCCTTAGCGTAACGGGCTGCTATGTCGGTGGTACCTTTGAGTGTCGGTCATGGGATCGGACACGTGGAGCACTTGGACCAAGTGCAAATGTTGAGTGGCAGGGATGCCATTCTCGGGGCTAGCAAGTCCCAAAGTCCTGGATTGGACTTATGGAGGTTGTGAATGAGACTCCTCCAAGTGGTCAGAGGTGTGGTTAAGTGACTAAAGTAGAATGGAAAATTTAGTCGCCTACAATTTGGTATCGGAGCTGTTCCTTAGTCCGACTTTTATTGGTGCTCAAGTATATCACCACTAGTGTTGGCATCGGAAGGTCCGAGGAGTGGGCCTATCCTTGAGGAATAGCAAGTCGGGAAGACATGGCTCTCCATTACAGTTCATGTGTGAACTTGTAGACGAGGTGGTGGATAGAAAAGGGCCAATAATGGAACGACTTTGGGATCTTGGGAATAGTGCAAGGTTTTCCTCATTGAGTTGAGGATGTGATCCGGATGAGCATTTGTCTCAGCAAATTGGCTAAGGTTGTTGTGGTAAACAACTAAAGTTGGGATCACGGGAAAGATAGAGACTCCAAAACAATAAAGGAGTCACAAGATTATCCTCATATAGTTGAAGTTGGTGCTCATGAATGTGAGACCAGAGGTAATGACCGTGGGAGGTCAAATACGGAAGAGGACTCAATGTAAGCTCCTGAATTTGGACTTCCCGGGAGGTCACCCAGCCCAGTACTATTCAAACCCAAGGACGCTTAACTCCAACTATCCCAAGACCCTTAACTGATTGGAAAAGGGGGTGCACTCTTGTTCATGGGCCCTTTCCCTCTATATTTGAACCCTTATGGATCGTCTCTCGAGTCGTTCCCTTTGGTTGCTTACAATCCACCACGCTTCCCTGCAAGTTCACGCCCTCGTGAACGGAAGCTGAGAGCCGCAGCTCTCCCGAGAGCCTCGCTCTCTTAACACCCTACCCTTTGGGTCGAGCCCAGCGGGAGCAAACTGGACCAGCCAGATGTCAATCAACAACCAACAGAGTCGGACCCGAGACCCCTCTGATACCAAATGTAAGCTCCTGAATTTGGACTTCCCGGGAGGTCACCCAGCCCAGTACTATTCAAACCCAAGGACGCTTAACTCCAACTATCCCAAGACCCTTAACTGATTGGAAAAGGGGGTGCACTCTTGTTCATGGGCCCTTTCCCTCTATATTTGAACCCTTATGGATCGTCTCTCGAGTCGTTCCCTTTGGTTGCTTACACTCAAGTCCTTGAAATGGTAGCCGGGGCTACCTTTAATAAATGCTGGAACAACCCAAGGAGTTGGGGGGTGTACTTAGAGATGAGTGGTATTCTCATCGCATGGACAAGTAGTCCTAAGGGGCAAAAGTTGCCCCCAGAGAACAAAATCAAGTGTCGGAGTAACACTTGTGAAAATAGTCCTTTTGAGTAGGACAGGAATGCAAGAAGTGTATTCCAGTGAGCTAGTGCCTCACAAGTAGGACCTTAAGGGTCTGTGAATTAACCAAGTCCAAAACTGCTGATGACTCAAGTAGAGTCAAGGAATGGTCCTAAAAGGACTAATGGAAGCATTTGGACTGAGGTGTGTTGTACCCCACAAAGGATGGGGGGGGATCATAGGATCCAAGGATGAGAACAGAGGGTATCTCATCGATGGCAAAATGTGCCATGCTAAAGTTATGGGAAAGGTGTTCTCAGAAGAAAACAACTTTGACACAAAGTTGTGTGTGACCTCTATGGTGCAGTGCTAACGGATGGTTGGCATGAGAAAGAGCGGTGTTGGTCTTGGCAAAGACATAAACACGAAGGGGAAGTGTCATAGAGGTAGGCTCGTGGAGCCGATGGTGTGGAGACACCAAATGTGCCAAGGTGTGATACCTTGAGGCTATGTTGGTGGGTTCATGAGAACCCCTTGCCAAAGGAATCCCAATGGAAATGGGAATGGCATAGCCTAATCTGCAGAGCATGCAGTTGGAGTGTGGTGACCCAGATAATGATGGAGGTGTGAAAGCACCAAACAATGAGTTGTAGGACTTGACAACTATGAGACAATTAAGCAAGAGGTGCAAAATAACTGGTTGAACGGGTAGAAGGTAGCTACCCAAGACTTCTTAATAGCATAGGGAAGTCGGATACACCCTTACGGGGGATAAGTTGCTTGTGTTGCGATATAGTAAGTCAATGTCATAAAAGGAAATACTCATTGTCAAGAAAGCCATCATTGGGACACCCGAACACTCTAGAACGCCAGAAGGTGGTGTTTGATGTCGCGAGGGCAATGGATAAAGCCCAAGGGACTAAGTCTCTAGCAAATGATGGATAGAAGGTGCTATCCAAATGTCCAAGGTTGCGGAGACAGGAGAGAACTGTTTACCTGAGTTGGACAAAGCCAAGAATGGAATTTTGGCAAGGCTAGTGATGGGCATGTAAAGGCCCATAAGCAACAATGTAATCCCAGTGTGTGGGATTATAAGGTGAGCATACCCGGATTGAAGAACCACTCCTTGGGCTATTGGGTAGGTTCATCCTTAAGAATACTTGCTAAGGCATGATAGAAAGTGCAAAGCTATCCTCCTGGTCTGGAGGAGAATAACCAAAGGAAACATATGGGGCCAAAAGGCAAGTAGTATTGGGATGGAATTGAACCATAGAAATCGAAGGGCATAACCAAGGTTGGTTATGCCAGCTGGGAGTGGAGAATCAAGTGGGGGCTCGAGGGTGTTGCCGCTAGCAACCGTGATGCCATAGAGAGTCTAAAATATGGAATTATCCATGTTAGACTATGTGGCAATTGGAAAGCTTGCAAAAAGGGAGGCCTTAGCAAGCTAAGGGACAGAGTTCCTTCAAGGTTCCCAAAGATGATTCTAGGTAGCTTAGTACCTAGAAAGGCCAAGTGTAAATGGTTCATAGAACGCGCGAAATCAGAGTGGCGCAGTAGAAGCGTGGTCTTGAAGCTTGCCATGAGGCAAGGCTGTCAAGGTTAGGGAAGTAGTTCCCGAGTGTTCAAAGAGAAGGCTTTGAACGAAAGTGGATGGTTAAGAACTTCCACGCTTATGCATGAACCATGTTACGGTGGCCGGATGACTTGCTAAGTGAGATTGGCAAGTTGGGGGGAACAAATACCCTAGTTGAAGGTGCTAACTTCAAAAAGGGTGGCCCATGGGGCCAAGCATGGAGGAGCCCATGCATGATCACAGATATGTCAAGTGAGAGGACTTGGCAGTGTGGGGGAACTAGGTTCCTAAGCTGTGATCTGTAGCGCGCTTTAAAAATAAGTTGGTGCACCGGCGTGGGGAGTCATGCCAGGCATCTTGTGTGATGCCGTCCGTAGATGCATATACGGAGGTTGGGTTCGAGTCCCGACTCTCTAGTGCTTGGGTTCGAGTCCCAAATCACTAGGGCGTGGTGATGGTTTGGAATATGAGGACACTCATATTTCGGTGGTCATGGACTCTCAGTGGGGAGACTGGTTTGGGCACACCGCCAAGCAAGGGATGCCTCGGAGTCGTGATGCACGGTTAGATTGCTTAGTGTGAAAGCTCGGCATATCTAACTTGAACGCTTTGGTGCAAGTGGCACCAAGGACGTGGTGAGTGAGATGGGGACACCTAATCTCAGTTGCTATGGACCCTTGGCCGGAAGGGCTGGCTTGGGCGCACCGCCAAGTGTGGGGGATGCCCCCGGGGTCGTAGTTAACAAGTTAAAGGTCTGGAAGACTTAGTACCTATTGGCAAATCTGTTAAGGTGCCGAGGTGAGATCACTAGGTGATCTTGTGGCTAAATAAGGACAAGGTCCTTGTTTGGGTTAAGGAATAAGGTTCCTAGTTCAAAGTGTTGATTTGAACTATTGATGATGGTGTGGCTTGGTCAAGGTGACCAAGTGGGAAAAGCACCTTAGGGAAATGAGCTATGTCATTGCGATGGCATAGTGTGTCCAAGGAAGGTAGTCTTTAAAGAGACCCATGGGAGGGTCACAAAGTTGGGCCATGGATAGAGCCCACAGCAGAAGATGCTAAAAGAGACTTACTAGGGGTGAACACTCTAGTCTTGGCAAAGCAGAGCCTTTGCTATGGAATCAAAAGAATACCTCAAGGAGGGAGGTAGAGATTCGATGTTGCTTGGTGCAACAATCAACGGATAGGAGCAAAAGATGAGTGGCCAAGATAGGGCCGTGGAATCCCTTGGAAGGAATCCAAGTGGCAAAGTCAGGCGAGGAACACTAATATGTTGGACGCTAACATATTGCGGGAAAGGAAGTGTGTTTCCAAGGATGGATTCCGAATTGCTCCGATTTGGCGAAAGTGGAAGCTCCAAGGGAGGGAGCGGTAAAGTAGCCAAATGATAGGGCCATAGACAGCCTTAGCACAAAGTATGATAAATGGAACTTAGTGCCCAAGGTGGCACGAAATAGAAGAGAGGATGATGGTGCCCTCAAGTAATGAACTTCCTAGGATAGGGAAGTGGAGTTGCACAATCTGTGCAAGGCAAGGTGTTGGAGACACCTAGGAAATTGACTTCCAAAAGTCAAAAGAATAAAAGTTCCAAGGTGCAAACATTCAATAGATGGAAATTGAGACTACTCGAGAAGGAGTAGTGGGATTAACTTAGAGAAGGGTCTCTAAGAGGTTTAGCGAGAACTAAACCAATAAAAGGAGAGAACCACTACATGTGGTCCAATCAGTCTCTAAGTTGGAGAGACTACCCTCCTTAGAGGATAGGCAAGGCATGGTGAGCCTTTGGTGTCAAACCATTGAGGCATATGCAAAAGGCATGGTGAGCCTTCAATGTCAAACCATTGACAAATATTGGCTAGGTGCCAAGGATGGAAATGGTAACACATGCGAGTGTTACTTTACAAAATGGTTTACCGTTCGATGAGGACATCGAACTTCGTCTATGGGTGGTGGAGTTGTGAGACACAAAATCCCTAGGCCCCAAAGTGGAGCCGGAAAGGGTGCCACGTGGTAGTGGCTGAAGCGAGAGCCAAACGAGCGTAACACGTTTGGACCAAAAGCTCCGACTTGAAAAGTCAAGAGCGGGAGTGGAACTCCCAACGAAGTGCTCGAGGAACGAGCACGAAGCGAGCAAAAAGCGAGGCTCCAAAAAGGGACCCAAAAGGACCAACACATGACACATGAAAGTGTCCAAGATGGACTCGAGTTGGAGTCCAAAGTGGAGTCTGAGATGGACTCGAGTTGGAGTCCGAAGTGGAGTCCGAGATGGACCCGAGTTGGAGTCCGAAGTGGAGTCCGAGATGGACCCGAGTTGGAGTCCGAAGTGGAGTCCGAGATGGAGTCCGAGGTGGACCAGAGATGGACCCGAAATGGAGTCTGAGATGGAGTCCGAGATGGAGTCCGAGGTGGACCCGAGATGGACCCGAAATGGAGTCCGAGATGGAGTCCGAGGTGGACCCGAGATGGACCCGAAATGGAGTCCGAGATGGAGTCCGAGACGGACCCGAGATGGAGTCCGAGATGGACCCGAAATGGAGTCCGAGATGGACCCGAGATGGAGTCCGAGATGGACCCGAGATGGAGTCCGAGATGGAGTCCGAAGTCGAGACCGAGACCGGGACCGAGACCGAGACCGAGACCGAGACCGAGATCGGGACCGAGAACGAGACCGAGGCCGAGGCCGAGATCGAGATCGAGCCCGAGTCCGAGTCCGAGTCCGAGTCCGAGTCCGAGTCTAAGTCCGAGTCCGAGTCCGAGTTCGAGTCTGAGAGGGTGAAAGCCCAAAGCGTTCGTCTCCCAGACCCTGGGGGGTTTGGTGAGCTCCAAAAGTATAGTAGGGGGAGGACTGCAGTGGAGCCAGTTTGGCCAGGAAAGGCCAGTTTGGCCCAGGAAGGCCGGACCCAGTGTTGGGTGATGAGCTGCCCACTGGGAAGTCCAAGACTAGAGTGAACACAAACCGACAAGCGGGGTAGCTTGGTGAAGTGTTCAAGAGCCGGCTCTAGTTCCCCCGGGAGATCGACTGGCCGATGCTCCCAGTCCAAGTGTGGGTGGCACTACCTACTTGGATACCTGGTGTGGCTCAACGGAACCCGCTCTAAGCCCATGGCTAGAGCACCCAATGGCAGAAGGCGAGGAGAGTACCCAGGTGGCTCGCGTAAGGCCACGGTGTTCCGAAATGTTGTCCTAAAGGCCCAGACTGTGGAAAGGAAGAGGAGCAGTCCTCTGGGGTAGTGACCAAGGACACAGTCGTGTGGTGAGGAAGTCCCAGAGGACCGTGGGACTTAGTGGTCGGGCCTGTGGGCCTCGATCCAGTGGCAGTGTTGGCAAACACGGCCAGGGGCAGAAAGGGACTTAGTGGGGACTGACAGAGGGATATTGGGGAAGGCTATTCCCCTTGTCGGTGGGCATCCTAAGGATGCTAAGGAGTGGATCTGAGATGACCACTCACGGATGGTTTGCCTAGTCTTGGAGAGCCAAGACGGTGATGCAAGTGGTATTGGACTACCTTGTGTGGCAAAGGTGATTGGGCATGGCCTTAGCGTAACGGGCTGCTATGTCGGTGGTACCTTTGAGTGTCGGTCATGGGATCGGACACGTGGAGCACTTGGACCAAGTGCAAATGTTGAGTGGCAGGGATGCCATTCTCGGGGCTAGCAAGTCCCAAAGTCCTGGATTGGACTTATGGAGGTTGTGAATGAGACTCCTCCAAGTGGTCAGAGGTGTGGTTAAGTGACTAAAGTAGAATGGAAAATTTAGTCGCCTACAGTAGGCTTGTCGTAATGGAAAAACACTTTCAAGTTATTTGCTGTTTGTTTGTGACTTGGGGGACCAAGGCATTTGTGGGGGAGAAGCAACAATATGGGATGCACTTGACGAGTTTTTCGATGTTTTTCCCTTTGAAATTCTTTATGGGTTGCCTCCATTATGAGGTGCGGAGCATGGGATTATGTTGGAGCCGGGGACACAGCCAATTTATTGGCATCCATTTTGGTTAAGTTATGCGGAGGAACAAGAAGTTCAATGACAAGTCAAGGAGTTACTTGAGTTTGGATTTATTTAGCCAAGTAAGTCTTTATTTGGTGCTCCGGTCTTGCTTGTGAAGAAGAAGTATAGTTTAATGCAAATGTGTATTAACTACCATACCTTGAACAAAAAGACAGTGAAAGATAAGATGCCGATGCCATGTGTGGATGATATCTTAGATAAGCTTGGTGAAGCACGAGTGTTTACCAAGATTGATCTGAGGAGTGAATATCATCAAATTGTAATGGATGATGCATCTATCTCCAAGACGGCATTCAACACAAGCTTCGAGTATTGAGTTTATAGTTATGCTATTTAGTTTGATGAATGCACTAGCCACATTTATTTGGTTGATGACGAAGGTATTTGGGTATTATTTTCATGAGTTTGTGGAGATTTTCTTGGATGATATTCTTGTTTATAGCAAAAATAAAGGAGCATAAGATGCATTTGCACAAGGTTCTTTCGTTACTCTGTGATAGCAAGTTTTATGCAAAGAAGAGCAAATGTGAATTTGCAAAGTCAGAAGTGGAATATCTAAGCCATATTGTGACATCTAAGGGTGTCAAGACAGATTCTAGGAAGGTGGCTATGGTGGAGAACTGACTTACACCAACTTCAGTGGTTGAGTTACACAATTTTCTTGGTATAGCTAGTTACTACTAGCATTTCGAACATAAGTTTGTAGAGGTGGCTATTCCTTTGACACAGTTGTTGCACAAGAACGTATCATTTGAGTGGAAGACGCCACAAGAGGAGAGTTTTGTGGTGCTGAAATGATTGTTGAGTGAGGCTTCAGTGCTTTGCATTGCTAATCCATCGAAACCTTACGAAGTGACATGCGATGCGAGTGGCTATGCACTAGGAGGAGTTCTCATGCAATAGGCATGAGAGTTGAACTTTGAATCCCGTAGAGCAATGCTATTCCACATATGAGCAAAAGTTACTCTCTATTGTTCATGCTTTGCGGACGTGGTGACACTATCTTTATGGTGTAGTGTTTGTGGTGTTGATGGATCATAAACCATTTGTGTATTTTTTCACATGGAAGGAGTTGAACACTGGGAAAGTTTGTTAGATGGTTAAACTCATGGAGTTTGGGGAGTTTCCTAGTGAGCATCATCTGGGAAAATTAAATGTGGTGGCAGATGCTTTATCTCGTGTTTGTCATATGACAACATTACAAACATGGTTTTGTCATCATTTGAGTAAAGTGGTCAATAAGTTTGGGTAATTAGTTGAGCATGCTCAGGCTCAAGATGCTAAGATGGCCTCTTTGCAAGACCAGATAGAAGCCCTTTTCTCATTGGTGGATGGGATTCTTTATTACAATGGCCGTGTTTATTTGCCACGAGTGGATGCGTTAATTACTCAAGTTTTATTCCACTATTATGATTGTCCAAAGGCCAGTCATTTTGGGGGAAAGAAGACGTATGAGTTGATTAAGTGCAATTTTTATTGGAGGACTATAAAGGCTAATATCCTTAAGTATTATAAATCATGTGAGTTCTATCAGCGGGTGAAGGTGCCATGGGAGAAGCCGGGGGGACTTTTGCAACCTTTACCTATTCTTTAGAGCCGTTGGTATAGTATTTTTATGGATTTCATCACTTGTTTGCCATATATACAGAGGCAAAAAGAGCAAGTATGAGTCATAGTGGATTGGTTGATGAAGTCTGTGCTGTTGTTGGCTCTTCAAAAGACTATCACTACCTCAGACTTGGCTGCAATCTACTTGGAGAAATTTTTCCTGATTTTGGTTTGCCAGAGGTCATCATTAGTGATTGAGATTTAAAGTTCACAAATGGATTTTGGAAGAGCTTTGCAAAGGCTATGCAAGTGACTTTGAAATTCTCGAGTGGAGATTATCCTCAGACAGATGGGCAAATTGAGCTTATGAATCAGGTAGTGGAGGATATGCTACATTATAGTATTGGTCAAAAGCAAGGACAATAGGATCTATATCTTTTGTTAGTGCAATTTGCTTATAACAATAGCCAACACAATGGAACCAAACTAAGTCCTTACTTTGCCATATTTGGAATGCATCTCCAAGTTGGGAGTGCATTTGAGTAAGGATGTTTAAGATAAGTTTAATTCTGAGGCGACTGATCTGGCCACAGAACTTGATGAGATTCTGGTGGTGTGCAAATAAAATTTGTAGACAGCTTAAAATAGAGTGGAAAAGTTTACTAATAAACATCGCCAATTCTAGGAATATAAGATGGGTGATCTCATCTGATTTTTTTGTCAAGTGAACGGCAGAACACCTTGGTGCCTTTATAGACAAGGAAGAGTGACAAACTTTCCCATCGATATGCTAGTTCATATGAAGTGTTGGAGCATATTGGTAAAGCGGTTTATCGGATACAGCTACCAGCTGGGGTGAAAATTCATCCTCAACAAATTGAAAGATATACTATCTCAAAGTGACGGGCCCAATGCCTCCTTGATGTATACGGTTGTGGAAGATGGACCAAAAGCTTAAGTAGGGTTCCTTAGAAAGGGTGATCATTAATGTAACTCATCCTTGGGACAAGGACTTTGTTAGGGCGGAAGAATTGTTAGATGCCAGCTTTGACCACGTGGTCAATGTTGGTTAAAGGGAGGCTCAAGGGTATTTTAAGGCATGTTAGGATAAAGGCCTTAATCTGGGATTATAGTGAAGCTTTTGAGGTAGTTTAGGGGTGGTTGGGTGGTGAGGAACCTCAAGAGGTGGCATAGCATAATCTAAGGCAATTAGATTTCTATTTTTTTGTGCCGGATTATAACAATAGTGGAAGATAAAATCAGGGTTGTTCATTTGTTATGATTGTTTTAGTTTTGAGATTTCTTATTGATGTATTAATGGCATAATTAACATCTCTAGTTTCAATTGCTATGCTTTAATGTGCATAATCATGAATTTAAGTAAATGTTATTGTTGAAAATGTGTTGTTGATTAGGCTTGGATGTTGTAGGAAGTTGGGGGTGGCACTGGAGATCTTTGAGGCCTTGCCAGCTCAAGACAATAACTTGGAGCATCATGATCCAAGATCATTCTTCTTGGCAGGCTGTGATGGGATTCTTAGAAAATGTAGCATGAAATGGCACTGATTGACCCAAGTAAGTCTTCTCACTGTGCTCAAGTCAGGATCAGTCAACATGGAGTGCCCAAAGGGGAAAGCAAATAAATCAGTCAGCATGGAGTGCCCAAGTGGGAACACTAAGAAATCAGTCAGTGTGGAGATGCCAATTGGGAACACAAACAATTCAGTCAAATGATGAGTTATTTTGTTCCTTCCTCCACAAATCTTACTTTCTTTGTCTCCATATTGAATAGGAGTGCATGGAACTACTAAGCTGGAAGAAGACAGAGAACAACGATGGAGTTAGAGCTGCTTCCATCACCGTGCAGTACTATTTTCCTAGGATTGTTGTCATTGAGGAACCATGGGGAGCGGATTTAAAGCACTAATGCATGAAAGAATTTTGGAAGACAAAGGGGGTAACAAGTATTTCCCATCCGACGGCCGCGTGCAGACCAAGTTTAGGGTTCGCCGGGTGCGAAGGCGATGGAAGATGATGGGCTGGATGATCTCTTTAGGAATCGGCGCATAGGGGCCGCCACCATTTCCAGAATCCGAGATCTAGATCTGAAAGCACAGGATTTGCTGGTTCTGTCACCTCAGTTTTTGGCAGAGCTGTGCCAAACTGTGGGAGCATCTGATGGCGAGAGGTTCAAGATTTTAGCTGCCGTGGGTGCAGCACAACATTCCGCAGTGACGGGAATCCGCGGATTTGGTAAGCAATCAAGCCCTTTGTTGGCTGATGGCTGATGTATTCTATGTTTCAGGTTCGCGATCGGAAGGCTTGAACGCGCGTTTATACATTTCTGAAAGAAAAGATCTGTTGGAGAAGCTTGAGAGTCTTGTTCGCAAAGAACGAGCAGTCGTCGTGCGAGCCCCTCCTCAAAGTGGTAAAACGTCTCTTCTTCAGCTGTTAAAAGCCAGAACCGAATCGAAATTCAGCGACGTGTTCTGCATCAGCCTTGCAGGCATCAATGGCCACAGTTTCGAGTATATGTGGTATCAGCACTATCCTCGTGAGTACTCTAAGAAAGTCTGTTTATTTTACTCTCTGTGACATGTCTATCATTATCTTGCAGATGTTTCAATGGAGAGTCTCAACAGCAGCGAGCCTACACTTCTACTTGTCGACGAAGGGCAGAGTGGGTTTCATGCTTCTGATCTAACTCTATGGGCCAAGATTAAATCAGCGCAAGCCGGTGGTATGCTGTATATTGTGCTCGTCTCCAGCTTTGGGAGTGATGAGGGTGATACGGACGAAGGCGAGCTGCCGCCAACACCAGTTATATTTAAACCAAGTTGCGCTGTGATTATACGGTGAGGCTTAGAAATTATTCGCATGTAACTTATGTGATTCTCCTGAATGCAGGCCGCAACATGGTTCTGAATCTTCAGGTATTTATCTCCAGTTTTCGGACGCTGAATGCTCGGAGATATGGGAGAACTGGTGCAAATTCTGTGCATTTGTACCCAACAACAACGACATCCTCTACTACGTGATGGAGGTTGGAGATAGACAACCAGGGCTCATGACACACATGCTTGACTGGCTTGTGAGGAGAAAGTTCAATGACAAAAATCGGGACGACTGTGAGGAGTTTGCGAAGAGCGAGTTGCTTTCTGAACGCTTTATGGCTTCGCTATCTGAGATTCGAAGTATTTCCACGTAAGTAAGGCCCGCAGACTAGACGCCTGATGTGATTTGATGTGATTCGTGTCCAGGTTTCGTAATATGTATTGGCGACCGGAGTATGCAGGTATCCTCTCCAAATTACTGGGATCCAGTTCAGTAAGTGTCATTCTCATGTTTCCAATTTAACTATCCAATTTAACTTGCTATCTAAACCTGCAGGCTCTGGGTTTTGTGAAGAAAACAGAGCTGTCCTCGGAAGAGCTTCATGCTGCAAATAAGCTTTTGAGAAGGGGTCAATTGGTGAGGACCAAAGCCATGAACTTTATGTTTCCTTCGCCTTTGCACCGTCACTATTTTGCATCTTTCTGTGCCACTGCAACGTTAACGCTGCCCCAAGTTCAAACAATGGGCATCGAGAGCTTTCTGGTCCATGTGATTCAAAGGATGAGTGCCGGGCGTTTGGCTTGTTCTGAATCTCTTGCAACTGAAGATGGGACAATATACGAGCGACAATACCAGAATGAGTTCTATCGGTATGTATGCTATTTACCTTGTGTTGGCCTAACTGAAATGTTTTGTTACAGCGCATACTGCACACTTCTTGATGTCCCAATGTCCCCGGATGTTGGTAGACTGTATGGTGTGGCAGGATACGTTGACTTTTATCTCGCAGATCTCAAATGGGCCTTTGAAATTGCTCGGGATGGTATCAAACTTGGGGAAGTGAAGTGCCGTTACCATGCATTGATCTCCAAGGGAGTGGTGAAGAAGTATGTGGTAGTGAACATGGATGCAACTGGTGTTGTTTACAAAGATGAGGTAGGATTGGTCCAGGTGATATTTGCTGATGGTTACAAGACTGCAACAATCTATCCCTCAGGCCAAGAAGTAGTTTTACAAGCTTAGAACAGTGAATTTCTTAGCCCTTATCCAAGTTTTTTCTTAATAAATTTAAATTGTTAGTTGTTGAACTTTTTGGGCTGTGGATCTAGCCAGGTGGAGGGGGAAGATCCAGAAAGCAAATTCAATAGCAAACACACTTCTTTTCCTTCCCTCTTTATTTCTTGTTTTTTTTTTCTCATTTTTTTCTCTTAAATACAGGTTTCAACTAGCTACTATGGTAGAATAAGAGGCATTGCAAAATGAAATGGATTGTTAGTAAAAAAATTAAGATCTCTTGTTTTTATAAAAATCATAAAGAATTTTTACAAAAGAGAGCAACCCAATTTGATTAAAAATGGTGAAGATCTACTCTATAATTCTTCTTCAAACTTAATAACCAATTGGGTAAGAGGTGGTGGATAGAGATTCAAGGTTTAGAGAATCATGAAAATTTCTTGATACTTAGGAAAAATTCTTAACACTCAAAAAAAAATTTTAGCATTGAATAAAGACTTTAATGAATATAAAAAATTGATAAAGTAGAACAATTATCCCTTTAAGAGATCAAACATATTACAAGATTAAAGATGTACAATAGTAACTCTACCAAACCTTACACTAAATGCTACTTAGAGAAATGGTTAGTATATCACAAAAAAGACTACTCTAAAGATTAAAAATGAAAAAGAAGCTAAAAAGGACAATTAAGAAGAGTTAGAGTATACACATGGAGGACCATTATCAAGATCATATTTATTTCATACTTTCATTAATTTCTTAGGAACACATAAATTATACCAATCACATTAATCTTAGATAATAGAGTGTTAGTTGCAATTGAGATCAAGATCATTGGATTACAAATTTATCAACTCATTACTGGACAAAGAAATCTTGATGCTCAAGAAAAATTAACATTACTACTTTAATTACTCTTCAAGCTTACATGTGGATGATAGTGTTGAAGTATAGTTTCATATTTTAGCAAGTACCTTAAGTTGAAATGAAGATTTATATGGAGGTTATAAATGAGACACTTCCAAATAGTCAAAAGGAGTAAAATAGAAAATTTAGTTGCTTTTAAGTAATATGTAACTTATAATAATATACCATTTTTATGGGATTGAATTTAGTTGTAAGATTCTAAACCTTATGAATATACATATTTTGATATCTTGAGTACTTATATTGGTGGAGTTCAGGGGCACTATAATTTATCTCTAGAAGGCAAAATTTTTTAACAGTATTTTTTGCTTAATGTTTGGGTTTGTTTTTTGTTGTCTTCTAAATCTAAATCTATAGAAAATAAAGTTGTTAAACAAGTATTAGTATAGAAATTTTTAGCAACTATCAAGATGGAAATAAAGAAATAAGAAAAAAGTGCATATACTCAAAGCTTGGGTAATAGAGGACCTCATGTTATAAGAGACTTTGTTCAAGAAGAAAGCTAAATAACAAGAGATATCTTTCTATAAAATATTTTACTCACCACAAAATAAGAAATTAAAATTTCACACCACTTAACCTCCTTAATACATAACTCAACACTTAACATAGGAAAATTATTAGAAAAGTCAACACTCTTAAGAAAATATAAACCTCCTCAATAGCAATGGTAAAACAAAAACTCTCAAGAAAATGCACTTAACTTGAAATTTTGGTAAAATTGACTCAACTATTGGAACAAAGGAATATTAAACATTAAAAACCATCAAAGACTCTACCAATGAAAGAAAAACAAAATTCTCAACTTTACCTCCCCTATAGCTTTATGTAAAAATATATTAAAAATGTTTTCCCAAGAAATAGCAAAAAGTTCATAAACCTTTCCCCATGCTTAAAATAAACAAGTGTGAGAGACAAATTCCTCCAAATCACTTCAAATTGACTCAAATTTCACATGCAAACCCTCCAAAGAAAACTTGTGAGTAAATCTATCAAAAGAGCCCAAAAAATATTATAATATTAATGTGTTCAACTCATGTCAAGCTTCCAAAATTGCTAATATGCATACTGTGAAAAAAAGGAAGTTGTATATGCTAATTTTTGTAGCAAATCCAGGAATTCTTAATGTTAAACTACATATCTCAATGAGATCTACAAACCCATGATCATCGCTTCCCAAATTGATCCCTTAATGAGCCGTGAAGAGAAGAAAACTGACTTATCTTGTCCAAAAAGAAAGGAAACTCAAGAAATCCTTAATATTTGAGCATGGTACCTAGAATTTCATAGTTGGGCATATTCCTCTTTGCTTCTAAAGTCTTTTTAGTGTTGGCACTATCACCACAACTCACATTTCTCAAGAATTTACTCCAAAATCCCAATAAAAACCAAAGAACCAAAGGGAGGATTAGCTAAAAAGCAATCTTCCTTAGTGGAGTTGCTAGTTGTTAAGATGGGAGTGTCTCAATGGTGGGGAGAACATGGTATCATACTTTGAAATCCTTTTCAAAACATCCTCTTTTATGAGCTCCCTATCCTAGAAAATGGGGAAGGAGGGGAATATACCCTTGCATCCTAACATCTTATGCTCCTAGAATATTCTAATAGTGGAATATTCTAAGGAATCTCACTCAACTATCTTCTAACAAGTAGAAATATAGGCTTATCAGGAATAACAAAAGAGAGCGAAGAAGGGAGAGGAGCTTGAGAAAGGGTATCAACATTAGCTATAAAACTCTCCGGATGATGAATAACTTTAAAATCATATATCTAAACTTTTAAAGACCATCAAGTAATATGATTAACTATGTTCTTCCACTTTAATAACAAAGTAATTGCAGCATAATCACTTTCTAATAATGTCTGAGAACCATATAAATATGCATTAAGCTTCTCGAAACCCCAAACTACTATTAAGCACTCCTCTATTATGGAGTAGTTCATCTATGATGGTTGTAATGTATAACTAATATATGTAATGGGATAGTGTTGATTAAGCACACTCAGGCTTTCTTGCATCAACACACTTTTAAGACCAATATTATAAGCATTTACGCACAATATAAAAAGTTGAGTATAGTTAAAATACATAAAAACTAAAGGAGTTATTAATAGCTCTTTGAGATCCATAAACACCCTTGCTCATAGTCCACAGACCAGATGAAAGACAATATTGTCAACTTTAATAACACTTGTAATAGTGCAGTACAATTAGAAAGATAATCAATAAAACAACTGAGATATTGCACCTTATTTAAGAAGCATTGCACATCATTTACACACTTTGGAGTAAGGAATTTTAGAATAGCCACAAGTTTGTCAGGATCAACTTGCTAACCTTCATAAGAAATACAATACCCAAGATAAGTAATGTCTTTGGATCTAAACATGCACTTCGACCATTTCAGCTTTAAACCAACTTCTCGTAATCGATCCAACACCTTACGAATATCACGGATGTGCTCTTCCCATATCCCCTCCGAGTAGATCGAGACATCATTAATAAAGTCAATAGTCACCTCTAACATATTGCAAAGAACCTCCACTAAAAAGTTGTTGGAGCATTATTCAAACAAAACAGCATTACTAAGAACTCATACAAACCAAATGGTGTATGAAAAATTCTTTTTGGCCATCGATACTTATTAGTACTCAAAAGCAAGATTCAACTTAGTGAATTAACGACTTCTCCCTAGACAATCTAGAAGATCAGTAGTATAAGGAAGAGGGTACACATCTATATATACCCAAGAACTCAAAGACTTTCAGATAACACCCTTCTCTAACATTTCTTTCATGTTCACGTGTGTAAAATTGATCTCCTTTAGTGACTGATGCCGAACAAAAACTTTGAGTGGATGACCATCCCTAGTTGGAATAAGATAATGTGTTGCAATCTTAGCCCCAGATAATAGATCAGAGTTAAAGAGATCAATATACTCCTTCTTGTGTCAATTCATTGTCGCAACATAAAAACTATCATAAGGATCTAGAGAGGGAATAAATGAATAAGATGGAAACATAGTAAAAAGTAATGAAGAAACAAAAGTGATGAAAATATAGGAGGGACAAAAGGGAATAGAAATGAAAGGAATGGAAAAAATATAAAGAAGTTTGAAATAAAATGGAAAAGCCTCAAAATCACACTTGGCATGATTGCGTTGCAAATAATCCACCCAAGGATGAAGTCAAAAGCTTAACTCTACACCACCCTTAATTATTGAAGTTCAAACTTTAGATCTCCCATACGCATAATTAGGTTTGCATCATCTGTGCATATGCATGTATACAATTGTTGCCATAAAGAATAAAAATTAGCTTTGCCTCATGACACAACTGTAGATGGCAATATGTGGGAACAAGCTAAGCAATAAAGAGTAAACTTAAATTTATATCAACTAACACAAAGAGAATAATAGAAAACCTTTTATTATAAAAACAAGCTTGGAAAGCAAACATTGGATGAACTAGTGCCAAATAAAACTTTAATGGTATTCTTGAAAGAAAGATGGAGGCATCACTAACTTATTCACATAAAGACCATTCGTTACTTATACGACTCCTTGTTTCCCTGGAAGAATCTTTATGTCAAAACTTTTTACTATAGCAGCATCAACAAGATGTTAATGCTAAGGCCTTCACCTAGAAAATGGGGGATGCAAATGCTGATAACGCTGATACATGTGACCAACCTCATCACACACCTAACAGTGGACATTATGGCTATGACCATGTCCTTGCCTTTACCTTTGAACATGAGCAACAACAACATCAACCTCCATCAAAATAGGACCATCTCCCATAGGAAGTGGAGTTAAAGGATGTGCAACGAGAAGTGGAAAAGGCAATATTTCATAATATTGTGCCAATTGAAGAGCATCGTTAAGGGTGGTTGGAGCAAGTGCATGCACAAGTCCTACAAGATTTTGATAAAGTATTGGCCACAACATTCCTAACTTGATCCACTCTAATATATTTGGTTTCATATGAAGCAAAAGGCTCTAGAAGTGAACACCAAATTGTATCACTGACTCAGATGGCCTGCCAAAGAAGATGCAATTGTTGGAAGGTATCATCACAATTGTTAGCATATCTAATTATGCACTTAAAGATGTCTAGGAGAATATTTCAATTTGCACAAGTGGTTGCACTCAAACCATTATACCACTGAAATGTTATCCCTTAGAGACACATGGGAAACTCATACAAATGCTGAGCATCATCCCATGTTGGTTGATACAAGTTCAAGTTTATCTTCTATTGTTTAACCTGTTGCCATAAGTTGCTGTTTACATTTGTATCATGCGGTAGAGCCAGTTTTTATTCTTTATGGCAATGGCCATACACATGCATGTGCACAGGATGATGAGGACTTAGTTATGCATGTGGGCAATTTTGAGCTTGAGTTGCAATTATTGCAAGTGGTGCTAAATCAAGCTTTTGATTTCATCCTTGGTATGGATTGGTTGCAATGCACTCATGCCAAATGTGACTTTGAGGCTTCTTTCTCTTGTCTCATACTTCTTTATATTTTATTCATTCCTCTCACTTTTGTACCTCTTCGTCTTTTTGCTTCTACCTATACTTCCATTACTTTTGTTTCCCCATTACTTCCTTTGATGTTTCTATTTTGTTCCGCTCTTTCCTTTTCTGATCCCTCTGATGGTCTTTGTGTTGCAGTAGTTGACTAATTTATGAAGGACTATGCTGATCTCTTTGAATTTGACCTATCATCTGGGGCCAAGATTGCACATGTCATTTGATTCCCACTGGGGATGTTCATCCAATCAAAGTTCCTATTCATCATTGGTCACCCAAAGAGATTAAAATTTTACATGCAAATGTCAAAGGGATATTAGAAAAGGGTGTTTTTTGAAAGACGTGGAGTTCTTGGGCATGTGAACCTTATCTTGTGACAAAGCCTGATGAGAATATTTGGTTCTGCATTGACTATCATCTTCTAAATGAAATGACTATCATCCGTTAAATGAAATCCAGTGGAGGAAGTGTCTACGGCACATCTATGGAGTACACTCCCCGGGCTTCTATTGGTGACATGAAGACCATCCACTCAAAGCGTCGCTTTTCCTTTGCTGGTGAAGATGTTGGCATGGATCTTGGAGCAAAAAGCTCTCATAGGCCTGATGTTGAGTATCATTCTGCTCCAAGACATCGCCTCGAAATCAAGCCACCTCAAGTGGCTGATAAAGAAAGTGCATCACAACATGTTTAAATTGCTTATCGTAGCATGGGGCCGAAGCAATTGTAGCGCACCTTATCTCTCTCCCCTTAAGCCAACTAGAAAAGGGGCAATTGCTTGATGAGAGAGCCTTTAGTGGCTATTTTATCCCCATTTATCCCCCAAGGTTCCAAGGATCCACGGTGACAGTATATCCAAATCTCATCCCATGATCACATGCGCTACACTCACCCCCCCTTCAGAGATGTCAATGTCCTCATTGACTATTGACTAACAACCCCTACTGAGCCAAGGTAGCTAGTCATCCACCCGTACTATAGTCCTATGGTGGATACCTTCGTCTGTGGATACTCCACACAAGAATGCATGGATGCCCAATACGTACGATTTCAAATTTAGGGGTAGGAATATACCTTGCTCAAGGGTATATTATATTTTTAAGTAGCCACTAATCAATGGGAATCGAACCCGTGCCATTTGCTCTGATACCAACTGTAGCGCACCTTATCTCTCTCCCCTTAAGCCAACTGGAAAAGGGGCAATTGCTTGATGAGAGAGCCCTTAGTGGCTATTTTATCCCCATTTATCCCCCAAGGTTCCAAGGATCCACGGTGACAGTATATCCAAATCTCATCCCATGATCACATGCGCTACAGCAATGGGCAATCTGTCAAGTGCCAGCAAAATCAAATATAAGGTGTGTGGGGATGCTTTCAAGGGGCAAGTGTTGGGATTGGATCCATGGTGACAAGCCTACTTCTGTTCCAACCCCATGTTTCCATGGGGAACAAAAACAAGTAGGATTTTCAAGATGGTGTTGGCTATATTGCTGCAACACTGATGTTAACCATACAAAGCGGCTTGAAGACACTATAGTGACTAAACCTAATGCATTACCTAAAGAATTGCCGAGTCCCTATCATTGCATGTAGTAAATATTTAAATTATTAGAACAAGAAGTGTTCTTTAGAACATTTTTATCAATATAATATATAGAGAGTTATGAAATTATTAGGTTTGCCATAACCTTATACTAAATTACAATTGAAAATTGAGCTCAACTTGTGAGCTTAACTCTTCAGCTCGTGAGCTTAAGTATGGTCTGCACTCTTGCTATTGTATATAGATGGGAGCTTGCTAACAAGCCTATGCAAAAACAAGCGCATGTCAATAGAGAGGCAGGAGAATTGGAAAGTGTTGCAAATAACTTTGAATATTTATGAAGTCGGAGTTGGCAGATTTTTGGATAGCACTAGACTGGCATCTCCACTAGAACTAGAAGAGAAGGAAATGATTGCTTCACATTTACTTTGGTATGATCATAGCCTTACACTTTGATTGGAGATCTAGAAACCAAATCTTCTTGGATTTATAATGTTGCAAATCCCAATGCTATCCACCTTCACCCACACGAAACTCTTATCGTTCAACTACACCAGTGTTATTACAAATCACAGCCTCCAATGAAACGAAACTAAGAGAAAAATCAAAATGTCGGCAAAGAAAACTTTCTGAAACAAAACTTTAGGAGAAAAAAAGTGGTGGGTGATCTTAGTAATGTAGAAGAAAACTCTCCATTTTGTTGCTTTTAAGTTTTGGAAGTTTAAACTTTGATGATAAGGTCTATTAGAGGTATAAAAGAATTATGTTATTATACAATACTAAAAGTTCATATTGTCTTCCAATCTTTTTACTGGATTCAAAAATATCCTCAAAGTTATGCTCAAATTTAGAGTTACAATAAAAAGAAATATCACCTCATGTGTCATTATATGAAACGTAAGGGTGATTTTATTCTAGGATCTACCATCAATTAACAATGTTATAATAAGGTCTATATAAAGTATAGAGGACTATGTTATACAATGTTTAAAGTTTGTATACATTGAATTCAAAACATGCTCAAAGTTATTATATAGACTAACTTTCAACAAAACAGAAAGAAATATCACCTCAAGCATGTGCTATAATGTGGAAGATAGGAATGATTTTATTCTAAGATCTACCATCGATCAACTGTTGCCAAAAAAATTAAATATTATACATATTTTTAGTACTTCATTAAAGCTAGAAATCATCACATTTTTTTGAACTCATTTAAATATATTCCATTTGTGCACTACCATCTATCACTTGTATTAAATTATCTATCACATTGCTTTGGAAATAACATCTTGTGATTATCAGAATCTTATATTTTATGACAAGATTTTATGACGTGTAAGAAAACACATAATGCTCATTTATAATTTCATATTATGATCAATTCCACACATGCGACTGTCACATTATTTCCACATTATGTCACAGTGATATTATAACATACCTCTATTATTAGGTTATAACTCAAAAAGACTTTGTCACATGATCAAATCTAGGACGGAGTAGAAATTGTAGATTGCTAGCAAATAATTGCAGCATAATGGACACATGAGATTTATTGCATCCACAATGAACGGCCCTGATGAAAGCTAAGTTAGGGTTAGGGTAGTTGCCAGCATTAAGGTTTTTACAAAAAGTAAAGTGGGAGATTAGGAGCGACTCTATGGAATCCATCAACATCAAAAATAATACCACCAAGGGTAAGTCATTTTTTTTCTCCTCCTCCCCCTCATACTGCCACCTCAATCTGCATCTCTCAACATTGCTCAATGCTATGCCTCCACACTTGCCATGCGAATTGGGCTGCACACTACCATTGCACATATGCTGAGCTGAGCAACACATAGGCCAGGTTGCCCCCCGTGCTGCACCCCATGGGCTAGACCCACATGCCTCATCCATGGCCAAGCCCCATAGTACACTGGCATACCATGTGTAGGAGTCAGCAAATGGAGCAGTGTTGTTGCCCACAGTGCACCGGAAAATCAAGAAAGAGTTAAAAACAATATTTCAAATGGCTCCATTCTACATCCATGCTGAATATGGTAAACCCACCATTACCACTACTATCATCACCACTGTTACCACTGCAGCTGCCATCATTGCTATTACCACCATAGTAAAAGATAGTTGAATGCATTAACTTGCAATGAAAAAAGCATGTTATATGTCAATATGATAATGATAGTGACAATGTCAAAGATAGCTACAGTGTCAATCTATCAAATTTTATAATTACTAGTATTACGAGTTTATTACCTATATGTAATACTATTTTTTTATTAAAAATAAATGGCAAGAGGGAGGGGGGGGGGAATGGATAATATCATAGTGTAAGAATTATTAGTAGCTAAAACTTTAGAAGGGTGGCCTAAAAATACCATATTTAGCACTTATAGATGTAGTATTTACTAATAGAATATTGTTCCTCACCATAAAAAAAAATATTTGTGTGTTATTAACTTTTTCTTGATTTTCCTATATATCCATTTATGCACACCTTCCCCACCAATTCTTAGGCAGTTGTAACAATGTTCTAGAAAAGTTTCTAGACTCATGCAGCCTTTCGTCTTATCCAAATAAAAGTAACATATAGAACACTGAAGATAATATGTGTTCATTCTTTCAAAAGTTTCAACCATATCTAGAGTAAGATCTTGAAGAAACATCTGCCATCACTTTTAAAGCATATGAGGCAATCCATCTTTAGTAGCAATATTTAGAACATTATCTGGAAGAGAGATCTTTTGTTCAGTCATACTTGGGGCTACAAAAAGAAGAGCCTCACAATAAATGTTGTGTGGATGGAAGGGTGGAATGTTAGTAGAAGTTGGAGATGGAGGTGAAGACTTATATAAAATATATGGGGGCCAAGTGTGAGTAGCAATAACATTCTCCCTAACCATTCCTACATTTTAAACAAATTGAATTTTCAGTGTTAAAAGCATCCCTTGTTGATAGTTGTACTAAGAAAAGATCTAGGGGTTCTTGAAAGTTTAGATTGTCAATCTCAAAAATGGGACTTTAGAATTATAATAGTTTTAGAACCACTTGTATATATAATAATGTCTTTATACATACTAGAATACTATCATTCTCAAAAATATAAGATTCCCCACTTTCTTCATAGTGAACTAAACTTTTGAAGAAATTGTGTATGACTTTCACATTACATTTAAGGGTGGCCTAAATATCCCATATTCAACACTCACTAATATAGTGTTTACAAATGGAATATTGTTCTTCACCATAAAATCATAATAGTTGTGTGTCTTTAATTCTTTCTTGATTTTTTTATACATCCATATGTGCACACTCTTGGGCATTTGTGACAATGCTCAATAAACTTTACCAAACCTATGCAACTATTTATTTTGTTCAAATAAAAGTAGTATATAAGATACCAAAGATAATATATATCTACATTAAGCTCTCTTGCCATATCTAGAGTAAGATCTTGAAGAAAATGTTAGCATCATTCTTGGAACATTAGAAGTAATCCAACTCTTTTAACAACATTATAAGGAGGGAACTTTTGTTCAGTTGCACTTGAGGTCGCAAATGAAAAACTCTCACAATACCCTTTAAAATAAAGAGGAGAATTATTGCATAAAGGTGAAAGTGGATTATTGATTGAGCTTAGAGATGGAAGTGGAGACTCATATAAAAGGCCTTTAGGACTAAAAGTAAAATTTCTTCCAAACCATTGCAACACACAAGAAGAATTAAACTCTTTAGCAATAAAAATTCTCTGATTAATATACTATATTTCAATCTCGGGAATGATGTTTTATTATGACATGACAATATATTAAATCATAATTGTCAGTCTCGGTAATTACAACTTATTATTAAAGACAAGTGGCTATAGGGTTCCAAAAGCTAAAAACCAGCATATAATTAATATGTATCCTTATTTTATATAGCTATCCTGCTATATATAATAATGGCAAATGCACAAAGGCATGTGAGTAGGCTTTTTTGCAAGATTATTTTTCAATCTTGAAAATATATATAGATTTAACTTTTTTGATTTGTCCACATCATATATACTACACACTTATATGTGAGACACAAATCCCTAAGCCCCAAAGTGGAGCCAAAAGGGTGCCATATGGTAGTGGCCAAAGTAAAAGCCAAATGAGTGTAAAATGTTTGGATTAAAAGCTTCGACTTGAAAGGTCAAGAGCATGAGTAGAACTCCCAAAAAAGAACTCGAAGAACAAGCACGAAGCGAACAATAAGTGAATCTCTAAAAAAGGGACCCAAGATAAACCCGAGATGGATTTGAGATGGAGTCCAAAATGGATCCAAGATGGAGTCTAAGATGGACCCAAGATGGAGTCTGAGATGGACTCGAGATGGAGTTCAAGATGGACTCAAGATGGAGTTCAAGATGGACTCGAGATGGAGTTTGAGATGGACCCGAGATAGACCCAAGATGAAGTCCGAGATAAAGTCCGAAATGGAGTTCAAGATGGAGTTCGAGATGGAGTCCGAGATGGACCCGAGATGGACCCGAGACCGAGACCAAGTCTGAGCCTGAGTCCAAGTCTAAGTCCGAGTCCAAGTCTGAATACTAATGCAGGCTATTGGGTGAAAGCCCAAAGCAATTGTCTCCCGGGGGGGGCTGCAAGGGGGTTCCAAAAGTATAGTAGGGAAAGTATGGGAGTTAGAGCCCAATGGAGTCAGTTTGGCCAGGAAAGGCCAATTTAGCTCAGGAAGGCTATACCCAGTTGTTGGGTGATGGGTTAACCATTGGGAAGTTCAAGACTAGAGTGAATATAAACCGACAAGTGGGGTAGCTTAGTGAAGTGTTTGTGAGACACAAAATCCCTAGGCCCCAAAGTGGAGCCGGAAGGGTGCCACGTGGTAGTGGCCGAAGCGAAAGCCAAACAAGCATAACACGTTTGGACTAAAAGCTCCGACTTGAAAGGTCGAGAGCGGGAGTGGAACTCCCAACAAAGTGCTCAAGGAATGAGCACGAAGCGAGCCATAAGCGAGGCTCTAAAAAGGGACCTGAAAGGACCAACACATGACACGTGGAAGTGTCCGAGATGGAGTCCGAGGCAGACCCGAGATGGAGTCCGAGATAGACCCGAAGTGGAGTCCGATATGGAGTCCGAGATAGACCCGAAGTGAAGTCCGATATGGAGTCCGAGATGGAGTCCAAGATGGACCCGAAATGGAGTCCGATATGGAGTCCGAGATGGAGTCCGAAATGTAGTCCGATATGGAGTCCGAGATGGAGTCCGAGATGGAGTCCGAGATGGAGTCCGAGATGGAGTCCGAGATGGAGTCTGATATGGAGTCCGAGATGGAGTCCGAGATGGAGTCCGAGATGGGCCCGAGGTGGAGTCCGAGATGGACCCGAGGTGGAGTCCGAGATGGACCCGAGGTGGAGTCCGAGATGGAGTCCGAGATGGAACCGAGACCGGGACCGAGACCGAGACCGAGACCGAGACCGAGACCGAGTCCAAGTCCGAATCCGGGACCGAGACCGAGTCCAAGTCCGAGTCCGAGTCCGAGTCCGAGTCCGAATACTAATACAGGCAGTTGGGTGAAAGCCCAAAGCGATCGTCCCCTAGGGGGGGGGGGGCCTGCAGGGGTTTCCAAAAGTATAGTAGGGAGAGTGTGGGGGTTCGAGCCCAGTGGAGCCAGTTTGGCCAGGAAAGGCTAGTTTGGCCCAGGCAGGCCAGACCCAGTGTTGGGTGATGAGCTAACCATTGGGAAGTCCAAGACTAGAGTGAACACGGACCGACAAGCTGGGTAGCTTGGTGAAGTGTTCAAGAGCCAGCTCTAGTTCCCCCGGGAGATCGACTGGCCGATGCTCCCAGTCCAAATGTGGGTGGCACTACCTACTTGGATACCAGGCGTGGCTCAACGGAACCTCACTCTAAGCCCATGGCTAGAGCACCCAAGTGCGGAAGGCGGGGAGAGTACCCAGGTGGCTCGCGTAAGGCCACGGTGTTCCGAAATGTTGTCCCAAAGGCCCAGACTGTGGAAAGGAAGAGGAGCAGTCCTCTGGGGCAGTGACCAAGGACACAGTCGTGTGGTGAGGAAGTCCCAGAGGACCGTGGGACTTAGTGGTCGGGCCTGTGGGCCTCGATCCAGTGGCAGTGTTGGCAAACACAGCCAAGGGCAGAAAGGGACTTAGTGGGGACTGACAGAGGGATATTGGGGAAGGCTATTCCCCTTGTCGGTGGGCATCCTAAGGATGCTAAGGAGTGGATCTGAGATGACCACTCACGGATGGTTTGCCTAGTCTTGGAGAGCCAAGACTGTGATGCAAATGGTATTGGACTACCAGTGTGGCAAAGGTGATTGGGCATGGCCTTAGCGTAACAAGCTGCCATGTCGGTGGTACCTTTGAGTGTCGGTCATGGGATCGGACATGTGGAGCACTTGGACCAAGTGCAAATGTTGAGTGGCATGGATGCCATTCTCGGGGCTAGCAAGTCCCAAGTTCTGAATTGGACTTATGGAGGTTGTGAATGAAACTCCTCCAAGTGGTCGGAGGTGTGGTTAAGTGACTAAAGTAGAATGAAAAATTTAGTCGCTTACAGTGTTCAAGAGCCGGCTTTAGTTCTCCCGAGAGATCGAATAGTTGATACTCCTAGTCCAAGCGTAGGTGGCACTACCTACTTAAATACCTGGCATAGCTCAATGGAACCTCGCTCTAAGCCCATGGCTAGAGCACCCAAAGGCAGAAGGCGAGGAGAGTACCCACGAGGCTCATGTAGGGCCTCAGTGTTTAGAAATGTTGTCCCAGAGTCCTAGATGGTGGAAAAGAAGAGGAGCAATCCTCTAGTGTAGTGACTAAGGATGCAATCACATGACAAGGAAGTCTTAAAGAACAAAGGGACTTATGGTTGGGCTTGTGGACCTTGGTCCAGTAGCAGTGTTGGTGAACACGGCTATGGATAGAAAAAGACTTGGTTGGGACTGGAAAAGAGATATTGGGAAAAGTTATTCCCCATATTTGCGGGCATCTTAAGGATGCTAAGGAGTGGATCTAGAATGATCACTCATGGACAGATAGCCCAGTCTTTGAAAGATAAGACTACGATACAGGTGGTGTTGGACCACTCGTGTGACCAAGGTGAATGGGCATGGCCTTAGCATAACGGGTTAATATATCGGTGGTACCTTGGGGTATTGGTCACGAGATCAGACATGTAGAGCACTTTGACCAAGTGTAAAGGTTGAGTGGCATGGATGCCATTCTCAGAGCTAGCGAGCCCCAAGTCCGAAATAAAATTTATAGAGGTTGTGAGTGAGACTCCTCTAACTGGTCAGAATTGTAGTTAAGTAACTAAAGTAGAATGGAAAATTTAGTCAATTACATTATACTCCTTGCAAAAATATAATATATCAAGTGGAATAGGATATATATTAAATAAAATATTTCTTTATAATATTATAGCGGATTACAATAGTGATATCCACTGTACTATCCATTTCTTTTTTTTTTTTTACTCTAGGCTATTATTTTGGAAGTAATAGAAACGTTTTTATTAATAATGATAATGGTCTCCACATTCTCGAATGGGTAATAAGGACCAAGAATGTAATATAGAAATTGTGGTAGTGAAAAAAAATTAACATTTTTACATTTTTGTATACTAGAACTATTCACAGATTTTTTGTCTTCCTTACTTCTCATCTTTGTAAACCCCAAAGAATGAATGAGTGAATCAATGTTTTGAATTATTTATATATTTTTGGTCAATTTCTAAAATGTCAAAATATATCATACAATAGAAATTTCAAGTTCGTTCAAACTTCAATATTCTCATTTTTATTTGGGATTAAAAAATCACAAAAATTTCCATAGGTTCAAATGAACTTCTAAATCTAGAAACTACGCAATCAATATTTTATTGTATAGGTTACATTAGAAAGAATCAAAAAATAGAAATTTCTCTAAACCATTGACAATTCATGAATTTCAAATTCACCAAAGAGTAACATTTCTCTGACCTGACATTATTTTATAAGACTTATGGTTGACTATGTTGACTAGCATTGACTTGAGCTTAATAGAGCTCAACTCAAGCTTGGACCTCCATCGTTGTTCTCTATCTTATTCCAACTTAGTAATTCCATGCACTCCTATTCAATATGGCTATGAGCCAAGGGTATGTATGGAGGTCAAAGATCAACTACATCTCCACCTGCACTTGCAAATTGATTGGAAGTGGCTGGAGTGTCCAATCTGGAAATGATAGGGAACAACATGGAGACAAAGAAAGTAAGATTTGTGGAAGGAAAATAGGAAGGAACAAAATAACTCATCATATGACAGGCTTGTTTGTGTTTCCAATTGGCATCCTCACATTGGCTATTGTTGAAGGTAGTAACTTTGCTGGCGCTTTGGAAACAGTTCGTTTCTTATGCTTGTTTCATTTCACAAGGCTATGGATATGTTGTATCGCATAACAACACGAAAGTTCTATTTCTTCATGTTCCCACTTGGGTGCCCCACGCTGACTGATGTATTTGCTTTCCCTATTGGGTGCTCCATGCTGACTAATTTGTTCATGCTCCACTCCTATGCTGACTGATTTCTCACCCAAGCATGGTGAGAAGAGTTACTTGGGTCAATCAGTGCCATTTCTTGCTGCATTTTTTAGAAGAATCCCATCACAGCCTGCCAAGAAGAATGATCTCTAAGAGATGTGATCATGATGTTCCAAGTTATTGTCTCAAGCTGGCAGCCTCAAAGATCTCCAATGCTGCCTCCAGCTTCCCGTAGCATCTAAGCCTTCAAACTTTCACAAGCATTGATGACAGTGTTGAGTGTGAGCTTGTTTGGTTTCACACTTTTGACCAGCATCTTGCAGGCAGAGATTTCTCCTGAGTATGCCACTAGCATGCAATTCCATGACAAGATGTCGTAAGCTTCCATCTGGGAGCACACTTCTTGCATCTCCCCACCTCACTAATATGTTTACAAGGCTTGTTCTAATGTCGACATTTGACTCAAGTCCTCTTTCTTGGATCAAATGGTGGAGGATTCCTCCCTTCTGGATGATCCTTTCAAGCTCTCAAGATGGCCATGAAAGTCATCTTGCTTGGCCTGTCACCCTCAAGATCCATCAGCTCAAACTATGGCCAATTGCTTGGCAAGGTAAGATAGCAAAGGAATTATCACTATCTATAGTTCCATATTTTGAGGCTTAAGTTTATCCATCACCTTCTAGGCTCCCACACTTCCTATACACTTTAATCAGCATGCTAATGTGGTTTTGGAATATCTTTTTATATATTAAGTTTGTGAGTGCTCATGATATAAGAATAGGTATATTAGTTGGGGTTTAAACCCCTATTTATATACAAGAATGGATGGATCAAATATAGTCCCAAATAAACGGTCCATATGCTATAGTACTATAATGAATGTATTACTTAGCCAGGGTAATACATGTATATACATACATATATTTACAAACTTTACACTATCCTCCCCTTCAGAAAATGAAAAGATGATGGCAATAAGTTAAATGGAACATTTGGAGCTTCTGTTAGGTGATTATAAACTACCATAAGAATTTGAAGCTCCTATAAAACCACTAACAAAGTTGTTGACAACCATGATTGGAACAAAACCGAAAGCCATGGCACAAGCATCAGTTGACTACAAAATCCCAATGAATCAGTTACAACTCTATATGTAACAATCAAATGCTCAAACCAACCTCGAAGCCATAACTTTGAATTAAAGTAAAAAGGCAACATATAAGTACATTACTCCAAGTCCCTTAGAGACTAATACAAAATTGAGAGTGCACTCTCAAAGAAACTAACGAAACCATGAGCATGAACGCCCGGCGCTGCTCTAGGTCGTCCGCCTCCTAAGTGACTCCACCGCAAAACTTGAAGCCACCTACTACCCATGACTTGCAAGACTTGTCATGGAGCGCTCCACCACCAACCTGCTTCCAGTGTAGCGCATGTGATCATGGGATGAGATTTGGATATACTGTCACTATGGATCCTTGGAACCTTGGGGGATAAATGGGGATAAAATAACCACTAAGGGCTCTCTCATCAAGTAATTGCCCCTTTTCCAGTTGGCTTAAGGGGAGAGAGATAAGGTGCGCTACAGTTGGTATCAGAGTTGGGCATCCATGCGTACGTCCTTCTTCTTGTGGAGCATCCCAAAGATGAAGGTATCCACCGTGGGACTGCAGTACGGGTGGATGACTAGTTACCTCACATGGAATAACTGGTCTATACAATGGAAGAATTGGTAGATTGAGTGCGGAAATGGAGGTTTGATTCCCATTGATTAGTGGCTACCTAAAATATAATATACTCTTAAGCACCCCTAAATTTGAAAATCGTACGTATTGGGCATCCATGCGTACGTCCTTCTTGTGGAGCATCCCAAAGATGAAGGTATCCACCGTGGGACTGCAGTACGGGTGGATGACTAGTTACCTCACATGGAATAACTGGTCTATACAATGGAAGGATTGGTAGATTGAGTGCGGAAATGGAGGTGCTAGTTCCCCTTGGCTCAATAGGGGTTGTTAGTCAATAGTCAATGAAGACATTGACATCTCTGAAGGGGGGGTGAGTGTAGCGTATGTGATCATGGGATGAGATTTGGATATACTGTCATCATGGATCCTTGGAACCTTGGGGGATAAATAAGGATAAAATAGCCACTAAGAGCTTTTTCATTAAGCAATTGCCCCTTTTTCAGTTGGCTTAAGGGGAGAGAGATAAGGTGTGCTACATCTAGTCCCAAAACAATGTCCAATCGCAATGAAGTTCCAATTCGTACCTTTAAGCAAGGTGTGAACATCCTCCAACTCAAGGCTAAAGTATGCTACCTTGCCTCTCATATAAGACAAGTGCACTAGCTCATCTTCGACTAATTTTAGCCCTGCAATAGGGACTAGAGAAAGGGCATGAACCTCCTCCTAAGGGAGCAAACTCCAAAGCAGGCATTGGAGAGGAGATATATAGATCCCTTATGCGTATAACACTGAATCAACCCTATTTGGCTGCTAGCTCCAAATTGTGGTAACAATCCCTGTCACTAAAACCAAAAATCCTCCCTTCCCAATCTTCCTCCAAATGAGACTTCGAGAACCACTACAATCTATGAAATGCTATTGCAACAAAAAATATATCATATGTTTAAGTCTACTTACTAATAATCCTTTGAGACCACTATTAACTTATACTTACAACCATAAGTAAAACTTGTCTCTACATCTACCCTTTTATTAACATCTAAGACCTATGTTAACTCAAATTTATGACCTTTGTCTTTGCTAACACCACATATGGGAGATTAGACTCATTCCATTTGTCCTCCACATCTTCTTTATCCCCTCCTTAAAAGAAAATGTCTTGAAGCACTGGCTCTATTTAGACTCACTACACTTGTTTTCACTCCACCATCTATATTTAGCCTCACTGCACTATTGCATATATTCAACCTCATTACGTCAGGGTTAGATGTTCCATTCAGACTTAATATACTTATCCTCACTTCATAATCTATATTGTTTATCCTCACTCCACAATCATATCCACTTATCCTCACTCCATTGTTGGGGCTAGACTCCTGTAGGTCCTCTTTACCTCCTCCTCTGAAGAATAAAAAATTTGAAGTGTTAGAGCAAAAAAAAGAAAGCAAGAAAATTGAGAAAAACCCATTGTAGAAGAAGAAAAAGTGTATAAAAAATATTAAAAAAAGAATTTAAAACAATTGGCTGTAAACTCTTGAATTTAGACATCCCAAGAGGTCACTCAACCCAATACTACAGATTTAAGAATGTTTAACCCCAAATATCCCAATATCCTTAATCGATTGGAAAAAAATGTTCATGGGTCCTTTCCCTTTATATTTGAACTTTTATGAATCATCTCTTGAGTCAATTTTTTTGGTTGCTTACAATCCACCATACTTCCCTACAAATTTATGCCCTCGTGAACAAAAGTTAAGAGCCATAGCTCTCTCAAGAGCCTTGCTCTTTTAACACCCTACCCCTCGGGTTGAGCCCAACTAAAGCAAATTTGACTTGCTAGATATCAACTTTAATATGTGGTGTGATTCCCTTAGCCAACCAACAGAGTTGAATTCAAGATTACTTTGATACCAAATGTAAATTTTTGAATTTAGACTTCTCAAAAGGTCACTTAACCCAATATTACTCAAATCCAAAGATGTTTAACCCCAAATATCCTAAAACCCTTAATTGATTAAAAAAAAAGTTGCACTCTTATTTATGGGCTCTTCCCTTTATATTTGAACCTTTATAGATCATCTCTCGAGTGGGGAAATTAAAGGCTTGGGGAAATTAATATAGAAATGAGGAAATTAAAAGAAGGACATGTGCTCAAAGCTTGGAAAATAGGGGACTTTCTATCATAAAATACTTTAGCCACCACAATATAAGTAAAAGATTCACATTACTCAACCTCTTCAATACACAACTCAACACTTGATATAGGAAAATTAATAATAATATTCACACTCTTAAGAGAATGCATAACTTCCTTAACAACAATGGTAAAATAAAGGCTTTTAATGGCACTCACAAGTGGGGATACACATTCAACCCAAAACACTAGCCAATATGACTCAAGCCTTAAAATAAGGAAATACTCAACACTAGAATTGATCAAAGATTCTACCAATGAAATAAAAGCAAGATTCTCAACTTCATGCATATACTTAACATTTAGATTAGTATGAGGAAGACATAAAATACTCAACTCAACACTAGACTGAGAATGAGAATCATAAAAGTCACAAATGATCGATATGCCAAGAGAAGGAAACATTGTAGATGAGGAAAAAACATTAAAAATATGAGAAAGTGGCTCAAGCTAAGAAATAAGAAAAGGTTATTAAAGAGCAAAAGGTAAAAAAAAAAAGGATCAGATGGCAGATTGAAGGATTAACACCTATCTTATAAAATCTTTTCATTTCCAAAGTTATCTCCATAATAATCAAACTTGTTATCACAATTTATAATCCATTCAAGCTTGTAAATATTTTTTTTCCATAAACTCAATCTTTGGATATTCTTCAAGTACCAAACTACATCATCCATAGCTTACCAATCAATATCACGATCACACTCCACATTAATAGGAAATGGTAGAACACCAAAAATATAACAAACTATATAATCACATCCCACAAAAAATAGAGACACCAACACACCAAGGATAGGTGTAATACCAATATGATCACACCCCACAGCACCAAAAGTTCAATCCAATAAAATAATATCAACAAGTTTAAGTGATATATTCTTTAATCAATGATAGCATGGTATGGTAGAAGAAGAGAATGCAATGAAGATTAGAAGAAAGAATAGACTTAAACACAATAATATCTAAAATTCTAGATCTTGCAAAAAGCTAATATAGATCTAAATCTAAAAGAGAATGAGGAAATAAGGATAAAAAGCACAATCTCAAACATTAGAGTAAAGCATTGCCAAAAAACTTTGCCCTTTAAGGATAAATTGCAATGCCTCTCTCCTCCACCAGAGTGCTCAAAATATAAGAATAAATATATTAATTGAGGTTTAAACCCCTATTCATATACAAGAATAAATGAATCAGATTTAGTCCCAAATGGATGGTTTATATACTATAATACTATAATTACTTAGCTATGGTAATACATGTATATATATACATATATTTATAAACCATACAAGTTCAAATTGGTGGATGGTATGTGGCAAATTTTGGTATGGTTTTTTTCAGCATTATATAAAAAAATATATATGCTCTGTTTCTTATTCTTTCATATGGTTTTTCCATATAATTTTTTATAGCTCAAAGATTATAGTTCATTGATACATTGTTTTATGTGGTTATCCTCTTTCTTATAGATTATTGTGTGATCAATTATTTCTTTCTAGCTTGGCCATAAATCCTATTATTTGTTGTGACAATCATTTGTAAAAATGTCAATTGGATCTTTGTTATCAAACTTTTGTTTTTTATCCATGAACAAAACATAGTTCTAATGGAGATTGAAGCCATTTGTTAATAGCATGTCTTCAATGTTGAACAATAACCCTAGATTGAAAACCACCTCTAAATGTATTGTAAATATGCAAACCACTTTGAAGAGTACTATCTTTGTCGTCCTCATTGGATGTTGCACTTCTAGTTCCAATAACACAAACATCCAATCTAATTAGGGCTATTGGACTAAACAACTCCTTTGTTCTTTCTCATCTTGGCTATATTCCTTCTCAAATCTCCAAACTTTTTTATATTATTGCTCATTTTTAGTCTTTTATAACTAAGAGTGTGTAATTTCTTATGCATTCTCCTTTAACGACCACAATATTGAATTTATGTTAAAGTGGTGGATGGTCAATATATCTCCATCACATACAAAATTAAGCTGGTGGAGGTGACGGCATTTGAGACTTGTTCTAATATCTATTTCAACATTATCTCAATACCACAAACTTTCATCATTATTGGTCTTCTTAGTGTGACGTTAATTGAAACAATTTGATTAACATTTTCTTTTCTTCTCTTCTTTTCTAAGTCATTTTTCCTCTCCAATTAGCTGAGTTAGTCATTGTGATTTATTTTCACCATAGCTAATCATCTATCATCTTCTTGTGTTGCAAACAAGCTAGCTCTTTCTTCCAAATGCTAACATGAATGTTTATGGAAGGGAAGTCACCATCATTTAATCCAATTTATAATCTTCACTAGTGGAGTTAAAAGCATTACATAGATATATCAAGCAAAACCTTTTCAAAGGTTTATTCAACATTCTTGATCTCCTATTGATACACTTGAGATGCATCAAGAAAAGATGGCTCTTTTCATCTAGTGGTTGATTATTTCAGCCTGAACAAATAAGCTTCTAGTTGTCTCTTTTCCTTGGGATGAGGATCACGACTGCTAAGTATCCAGGACAGAAGCAAAAAGGCTGGAGAAACGCTCTGTGACGTCAAGCTGAGGGAACTTCGCAGGCAGACAGGATGAAGAGATTGACGGTGCATGTGTGGATGTTGGGACTCTGAAAAGTAAGTCAGGAGCTCCCAGAGCTGGAACAGTGCAATAGCATGGTTAGGGACTTCGCCATTGCCAAGCTGAGGAGTGGATGACAAGGCTGGCAGTGGAAGAGCTACACAACACTGAGAACGTCAGCCATCGGGATCCACCAAGGCTTGTCCACCAAGGCCTGTCAACACTTGACGGACTTGAGAAGCCTTGACGTAAAGGGTTAATTTTAAACCTCGTGAGATTGAGCTCTTCCAATTCGGCTCATTGCACTCCTTCACACCATCATGGCCGAGCTGCGCAACATCAGAATGATCAAGCCCGACTCCATCCGCCCCGATGCTGTTTGCTCGTTTCTCAATGCTCTGGACAAGTCAATGCTACGCATTTTCCCATGAGTAGAGAAAATCTCTTCTATCCACCATACCTGGGTTTGTCCTTGTCCTTGTCCTCCTCCACGAACACCCCCACAGAGAGCCTCTCGTAGACATCCATCGCACTCCCGCCCCTGGCGCCATCGCGCACCACTTCCTTCAGCATTCGCCTCCACACAGCGTCCGATGGCGACACGTCTTGTTGACGAGGGCCAGCCTCCCACATCGCGAGGCGACAGCAATCCCAGAATCCCAGCCAGGCAGCCAGGTCGAAATTCATCAATTTCCTAGGTTTCCAGGTATATGCTTATTACAGCACGATGAACGGATCTTTTGTGTGTGTGTGAGAATATTCTACCTAAGGCTCTTTTAAAAGCTCCTTTCGCGCGTAGCTGTGCGGGCCTGGCTGATGCGCGAAGATCCATTCTTCAAGCGGCTGGCGGGACGCGGCCGCCACACGCTCCTGCTGTGAACAAGAAAACGGGGAGACCTCAAATGTGGTCTACAGGCAAGCTTCCAAACGCTTGGCCTTTGCACACCAGCTGCGCCCGCACTGCGTCACGGGCTGACAGCCACGACAGGATTTCCAACTCCAAGTCCGCTGACAAGCTGCTCATTGCAGCTGTGGCTGCTGGAGCTCCATGGCTGGATGCCGCCATGGGCCGCAAGGCACTGCATTCTCCGCTCACAGTTTTTCAAGAGCCCTAGATGATATTTTCAAAAAAAAACAATATATGGGATCCTGCAGAAGACCTGATGTGCTGAAGCTTTGTTCATTGTTCCAAACCGAGAGATGCCAGGGACGCTGGTCCTCCCTTAATGGTTTTCTTGGTGCTTGGCAGCCAAGGTGGTGATTGCCAACCACGCTTCACTTTGATGTAATTGTCAGAGCAGCGGTAGTAGGCGAGCAGAGTGTAGGAAGTAAGAGACGATGGACTCGTCCGGAGCATTGAGAAACGAGCAAACAGCATCAGCTTGATCATTCCGATGTAGCGCAGCTTGGCCGTGATGGTGTCAAGCGGTGCAATGAGCCGAATTGGAAGAGCTCCATACCACCTCCAGTCTCTTGGACTTGTTCTTCGGCAGGACTGGCTTTGGATCTCCCTGTAGTGCTTCTCGAGCAAGTCCGTCAAGTGTTGATGCGCCTTGGTTATCTCCTCCAGGATCCCAATGGCAGACATGTTGTAGAACACAATATTCTCGGTGTTGAGTAGCTCTTCCACGGCTAGCCTGGTCATTCCACTCCTCAACTTGGCAATGGCCAAGTCCCTGACCATATTCTCGGATTTTAGACGGACCATGCTCTTGCACTGTTCCAGTCCAGGAACTCCTGACTTATTTTTCGGAGTCCCACCATCCAGGCATGCAGCATCAATCTCTTCATCCTGTCTGACCACACCCGCTTGCGAAGTTCTCTCAGCTTGACGTTCCGGAACTTGCTCCTCCAGCATTTCTCCAGCCTTTTTGCTTCTGTCCGGGGATTATACGTCAAAGAAAAGAGTCGACCCACGTACGAAGCGTAGTCTGGCTCCAGATGAAGCTCCATCTTCATGAACTTTAGTACCAGAGCCTGTATTCTCTCGGCAAAGGCCCTTGACACCCTGACTCCCACCACAAACTCGTCCAGGTAGCACACGTACTGCAAGTTGATGGGAAGCTCCTTGTTGGCTGGGACTGGATTGGAGTGGACATTGAAAAGCATTTGTCGTCCACAGTCTGGTCTAATAAAATGCTTTGTCACCACTACCCCTTGGCTGTTTTGTTTTGTTCTCACCAATTGGAGAATGAACTTCAATGCAACCTCTATTGCCTTCAGCTGAAGCAAGGTTTGTAGAGGGATTGTCGGCATTTTTGGCAGTGTCTACCATACACAATACCTCCAGCAGTACCATGTTTCAGCCCTAAAGCCACCCAGTTGAATGTACCAAACCCCATGATTCCACAACTATCTATCTTCTCATCACACACCAAGTCCTTGAAATCAATGCCAGCTATAGTACTGAACTTTGAGTTGAGAAAATTGCCCAACTCATCCACATCTATTGCAAGTAGATTCATGGCATACTTGTGTGCCCAATGATTAAGAAAACACAAGGAGCAAACAAAAACTTACTTTGTGTTGCACTCTTCTGCCTTGGCTTTAACATTTGCAAGTTGGAAAGTATTGTGTTGCATGAAAGACATGGTTTTCACCTTTTACTTTATGGTAATTTACCATAGGATAACCATAAAGTATAACTTTATGTGTTATATGCTATATATCTAAGGGCAATAGAGTGCAACTTGAGTTTCAGGGCCATAGGCCATTGAATAAAGGACAAAACTAAATTTTTAAGCATGGAATTAAGGAGCGAAAGAAGTGGAGTATGGAATAATTTATGACTGTATAACCTAATGAGTGAAGAGACAAAAGCATAAAGTAACATAGGAACAGTCTTAGAACATATAGCATTCTAATGTCAAAATCAACATGCATAATATAATCAAATAGAATTTGGTACTATTTCAATATATTAGTGGCCTGTAGGCGACTAAATTTTTCCATTCTACTTTAGTCACTTAATCACACTTCCAACCACTTGAAGGAGGCTCACTCACAACCTCCATAAGTCCTATTCCAGACTTGGGCTTGCTAGCCCCAAGAATGGCATCCCTGCCACTCAAACTTGGCATTTGGCCCAAGTGCTCCACGTGTTCGATCCCATGACCAACACCCCAAGGTACCACCGACATATCAACTTGTTATGCTAAGGCCATGCCCATTCACTTTGGTCACACCGGTGGTCTGACACCACCTATATCACAGTCCCGTCTCTCAAAAACTGGGCTATCTGTCCATGAGTGATCATCCCAAATTCACTCCCTAGCATCCATAGGATGCCCACAAGCATGGGGAATAACCTTCCCCAATATCCCTTTTTTGGTCCCCACTAAGTCACTTTTTGCCCATGGCTGTGTTCGCCAACACTGCCACTGGATCGAGGCCCACAAGCCCGACCACTAAGTCCCACGGTCCTCTGGGACTTCCTCACCACCCAACTGTATCCTTGGTCACTACACTAGAGGACTACTCCTCTTCCTTTCCATAGTCTGGGCCTTTGGGACAACATTTCGGAATACCGTGGCCCTACGCGAGCCTCATGGGTACTCTCCCCGCCTTCCACCTTTGGGTGTTCTAGCCATGGGCTTAGAGCAAGGTTCTGTTGAGCCATGCTAGATATCCAAGTAGGTAGTGCGACCCATGGATTAGGAGCATCGACCATTCGATCTCCCGGGGGAACTAAAGCTAGCTCTTGAACACTTCACCAAGCTACTCTGCTTGTCAGTCCGTATTCACTTTAGTTTTGGACTTCCCAGTGGTTACCCCATCACCCAACACCTGGGTACAACCTTCCTGGGACAAACTGGCCTTTCTTAGCCAAATTGGCTCCACTAGAGTCCTCCCCCTACCATACTTTTGGAGCTCACCAAACCCCCCAGGGTTTGGAGACAAACACTTTGGGCTTTCACCCCCTCAGACTCGAACTTGGATTTGGACTTGGACTTGGACTTGGACTTAGACTCGGACTCGGACTTGGGCTTGGGCTCTGTCTCGGCCTTGACCTCGGCCTCGGTCTCGGTCCCGGTCCCGGTCCCAGTCTCGGTCCTGGTCTCGGTCTCGATCTCGATTTCGGACTCCATCTCGGGTCCTTCTCGGACCCCATCTCAGATTCCATCTCGGACTCCATCTCGGACTCCATCTCGGGTCCATCTTAGACTCCATCTTAGGTCCATCTCGGGTCCATCTCGGACTCCATCTCAGACTCTATCTTACACTCCATCTCGGGTCCATCTTGGGTCTATTTCGGACTCCATCTTGGGTCCATCTCAGGTCCTCATGTGTCCCTTTTCTAGAGACTCACTTATTGCTTGCTTCGTGCTTGTTCCTTGAGCACGTCGTTGGGAGTTCCACTCCCGCTCTCAACCTTTCAAGTCGGAGCTTTTAGTCCAAACGTGTTACACTTGTTTGGCTTTCGCTTTGGCCACTACCACGTGGCACCCTTTCGGCTCCACTTTGGGGCTTAGGGATTTTGTGTTACTCCACCACGCATAGACGAAGTTTGATGTCCTCATCGAACGATAAACTATTTTATAAAGTAATACCAACATGTATTACCCTTTCCATTATTTGCCCTTCGCCAATATTCGTCAATGGTTTGATACCGAAGGCTCACTATACCTTACCCATCCTCTAAGGAGGATAGTCTCTTCAACTTAGAGACTGATTGGACCACTTGTAGTGGTTCTCTCCTTTTATTGGTTTAATTTTTGCTAAACTTATTAGAAATACTGTTTATATTTCAATCCCACTACTCCTTCTCGAGTAGTCTTAGTTTCCATCGATATAACCTTTGCACTTTGGAATTTTTACTTTTGACTTCTTGAAGTCAATTTCCTAGGTGTCTCTGACATCTTGCATTGCACATATTGTTCAACTCCACTTTCCCCATCCTATGAAGTTCTTTACTTGAGGGCATCATCATCTTTTCTTTTATTTCGTGCTTCCTTGGGCACTAAGTTCCAGTCATCAAAATTTGTGCTAGGGCTATTTATGGCCCTATCATTTAGCTACCCTCCCTTGAAGCTTTCACTTTTGCCAAATTGGAGCAATTGAGAATCCATCCTTGGAAATACCTTGCCTTTCCCACAATTCGTTAGCCCCTAACACATTAGTGTTCTTAGCTTAACTTTACCTTTTGGATTTTTTCTCATGGTTCCCATGGTTTTTTTCTTAGCCATTAGTCTTTTGCTCCTATCCTTGATTGTTGCACCCAGCAACATCGGATCGCTGAGGTATCCTTTCGGTTCTATAGCAAAGACTTTGCTTTGCCAAATCTAGAGGGTGTTTACCTTTAGTATGTCTCTTTATCATTTTCTGCTATGGCTTTATTTATAGCCTAATTTAGTGACCCTTCTATGGGTCTCTTATAGAGACTACTTTCCTCGGACTCACTATGCCATCACATAGACATAACTTATTTCCCTTATGTGCTCTTCCCACTTAGTCATCTTAATTAAGCCACACCATTATAAACAGTTCAAATCAACACTTTGAACCAGGAACTTCATTCCTTAGCCAACTAAGGACCTTGTCCTTATTTCGCCACAAGATCATCTAGTGATCTCACATTGGCATCTTAACAGAGTTTCCAAGAGGTACTTGGTCTTCTAAACCTTCAAGTTGTTGACCATGACCCCGGGGGCATCCCCTACACTTGGCGGTGCACCCAAACCAGCCCTTACATAGCAACTGAGATTAGGTGTCCCCATCTCATTCACCACGTCCTTAGTGCCACTTGCACTAAAGCGTTTAAATTAGATATGCCAAGCTTTTACATTAAGCAATCTAACTGTGCATCACGACTCTGAGGCATCTCTCGCTTGGCGGTATGCCCAAACCAGTCTCCTCACTGAAAGTCTATGACTACTGAAAAATGAGTATCCTCATATTCCAAACCATCACCACGCCCTAGTGATTTGGGACTCGAACCCAAGCACTAGAGGGTTGGGACTCGAACCCAACCTCCGTATATGCATTTACGGATGGCATCGCACAGGATGTTGGCGTGACTCCCCACCCCTGTGCACCAACTTATATTTAAAGCGCGCTATAGATCACAGTTTAAAAACATAATTCCTCCGCACTGCTAAGTCCTCTCTTTTAACAAGTCTGTGATCATGCATAGACTCCTCCATGCTCGGCCCTATGGGCCACCCCTTTTGAAGTTAGCACTTTCAACTAGGGGATTTGTTCCCCTGACTCGCCAATCTCACTTAGCAAGTCATTCGGCCACCGTAACATAGTTCATGCATAAGCGTGAAATTCTTTAACCATCGACTTTTGTTCAAAGCCCTCTCTTTGAACACTCGAGAACTACTTCCTTAACCTTGATAGCCTCGCCTCATAGCCAGCTTCAAGACCACGCTTCTGCTGCACCACTCTGATTTCACGCACTCTAGAAACCATTTACATTTGGCTTCTAAGTACTTATCTACCTAGAATTGTTTTTAGGAACATTCAAGGAACTCTGTTCCTTAGCTTGCTAAAGCTTCTTTTTTGCAAGCTCCTTACTCACCATATGATCTAACATGGATAATTCCACATTTTGGACTTTCCATGGCATCACAATTGCTAGTAACAACATCCTTGAGCACCTTCTTGATTCTCCACTCCCAACTCGCATAACTACCATTAATTATGCCCTTCAATTTCTATGGTTTAGTTCCATTCCAATATTACTTGCCTTTTGGCCTCATATGTTTCCTTTAGTTATTCTCCTCCAGACTAGGAGGATAACTTTGCACCTTCTACCATGCCTTAGCAAGTATTCATAGGGATGAACCTACCTGATAGTTTAGGGAGTGGTTCCTTAATTTGGGCATGCTCACCTTACAATCCCACACACCAAGATTAATGTTGCTACTTATGGGTCTCTATATGCCCATCACTAGCCTTACCAAAATTCCATTTTTGGCTTTGTCCAAATCAGGTAAACAGATTTCTCCCGTCTCCACAACCTTGGACATTTGGATAGCACCTTCTATCCATCATTTGCTAAGGGTTTAATCCCTTGAGCCTTATCTAATACCCTCGCGACACCAAACACCACTTCCTGGTGTTTTAGAGTGTTTAGGCGTCCCAATGATGGCCTTCTTTGGCAATAAGCTCTATTTCGTTAAAGTGGGAATTGTCATTATCCCACTTGTAAAATAAGGTTTCCAAACCTTTATATAGTATATAAATATAACAAAATTCAACTGCATTGAGGCACATGCCATTTTATTTTAAACAAGGAAATGTCTACTCAATCACTTCTCCTCCCCCTGCCACTGCTTCACCTCTCTCTTCTCCTTGTCATCGTCGTCCAATTTCTTTCCATCTTTTTAATATTAGCTCAGTTGCTCCAAGTCTAGGTGGAGCCCAAGTCCCCATTCAATCTTTACTTTCCCCTTATTAATAAAACAACTTCGTAGACTTCCAATAACATGCTGTAACACTTCTAATATAATGCAAATCCTCTCAAAGAATTGTCTTTTAATATTAATACAATGGCATGGAACCCCATGCCATAATAAGTTACATTTTAAAATAAATACATGCCATCTCAGACTGTTATTTTTTGCCTCCAATGCCTATACAATAATCTTGGAATCTCTCCACACTATCAGGATTTAAACCCAATAGTAATGCCATCTCTTCTCTAATATGTCCACGCTCATGTTCAGTGGTCGAAGAACCCATCCGGTTGAGCAGATTATGAAGATGCGGATAGTGCTTGGCTAGACAATATACATGCCATAAATGATGACTGGTGTCTGTCCGATCAAATGGCTTCTGATATACCGTTCCATCTGCCATTTGGTTGATTTCTGCAGCCACCTCCTGGACTGGCCGGTTCTCTATCACCATCGCTCCAAGCCGTTTTGCAAGGTCCCCCAGAACATACGGTTTCTTCTCCCTAGTTTCCATACTGCAAGAGATGGGGTGCACTGCATATGTGTGCGTGTTCACTGCAGTTTTAATCGGCGAGTCATCGATGATGAGGATTTCACTTGACCTAGCAGTCTGGTTCATCACTACAGCCTCTGGCTTGACCAAGATGGGCTTGCTACCCCTCACATGGACCATAGTCAAGCAATCCTCCTGCGTTAGGAGAAAGTCAAATGGTAATATTACTCGCGTCTGATTGTGCATCATCTGTAGAAACGTTAATGCATTGTGGCGCATCATAGATGTCCAAACTCCCAATTGCAAACCCTCTGTTTTAAGTGTCGCATGGTCATTATTAGATCCCGCAGTTTCTCCCGTGTGATTAATGTGAATCTGTCTCTTTTGACCAACTTGCGACCGCAGGCTTTGGAGGGTGCAGTGACATTCGAGGACGAGCCACGCTCATGGGAGAAAAGGACACCGTTCAGATCAAAAACGATACAGTACCTTCGCCGTGACTCTGAAATGAAATGCGTCAGCATAAAAAATGGTACAAGTCAATTTTACCATCTACAATATTAGCGAATGGTGCACCCGATGGTCGTTGAGAGGGTTTTGGTCGAGGAAACGTGAAGGGCGGAAATACTCTCCTCTGCAATGTGGGAATTGCATCCGATGGCGTGTGGGCACATGCCATTTCAGCTGTAGACTCTGGTACAACTGGCTCAACAATGGCATGGGGTGGTTCCGATGGCGTGTGATCACACGCCATTTCAGCTGGTGCCTTTGTTGGCAAAGTGGACATGACCAAACAGGCAGCAGGGGCGGTGTAGGGAGGTTCCAACGGCGCGTAGTCAGACGATTGGGCACACGTTGAGTCCGTTGGAAATGAGGATACGACCGGCTCGGCGGCTGGGGCGGCCTCATGCGGGTCCAATGGCGCCTAGTCACCGTCAGTTGGATACATGGACAAGATTGACTCAGTGGTATGGGCAGCATCAAGTGGAGCGTGGTCAGCTTGCTTGGCGTTGATATGGATAGTAGCCTCCACCAGCTCTGATGACTCTTGCAGGCAAGTAGAGTCCACTGGCGGATCCATATGCATGTCCAAATATCTCCCTTCGATTGAGATGGTATCCTCCCTACTGGCTACTAAAAACAAACTCATTAGCACATTGAATCGACTATACTGTATTTACCATCAACTGCTATTGAGGAACTAGGACCGATATCACTTGGGCGCACTGCTGATTCTGAAGGATTGGACATACGTTTCGCACTATCCTTCCTCGACACTAAAGGCTAGAGTTTGTATCTTAATTCAACTGAATAATCTCTACTTACCATTTGCTCTGCGACCTACATGGACAATGTTAGAAATGGTAAAAGGTTAGGAATGGATGTACTATTATTTACCTGATGGTTTGTCTTGTATGACCTTCCTCCGCTGCTCTTTGGCCACCTCAGGCTGGCCATCGTCATCATCATCGTCGTCGTCGTTATTGTGATCGTCACCATTGTGAGGACCATCCAAGTCCTCTTCGTCCTCCTCTTCTTCGTCCTCCTCTTCTTTGTCCTCCTCTTCGTCCTTCTGCTCTTCCTACTCATTATCTTTCTCTGGCTCCTCATCCCCCTCCTGCATTTCTTCCATAGGCTGCTCAGGCTGGATGGCTTGTTCTTCCAGGACCATCTTGGGAAAATCATCTGGCCGAGTCTCCATCTCAAAATACAAGACATCCATAGCCTGTTTTAGTGCGTGACTTAGGACCGTATCCTCACCCGACTGTCTTAACATGGTTTCTGCACGTTCTTGCACCCTTCGAAGACGACGAGATGAGAAAAACGTGGCCCTGACTTGAAAAGCATCCCTCATCCATTGTACCTCTCCATTGAGATTGGGGAAGAGGAGTCCGCCATAGGAATCTGAGTCAGGAGGTGGTGACTGGCTGCTTTCGCACACACGCCATAACCGCGAGGCATTACCTATCATCTTTTCGTTGCCCTTCTTCCTTTTCGAATCAAACGCCTCTGATCCCGACGACTGTCTAACGTGCTTTCGCTTTTTATGACCACTGTCAGTTTGAGCTTGGCTGGTGCTTGCCTGTTTTGCCTTTGAAGAAGTGTCTCCTGCAAGGAATGGCATGAGACCACACGCCATTGCAAATATAATTTGTACCTCCTTTTTTCCTATTGCTTGTCTGTTTGTCCTTCTTCGACGCGCCACCAGTGCGCTTTTCAGTCCTCGTGTCTGAATATTCACAACGATCTATAATCAAAATGGCGTGAGGCCTCACGTGACCTTACCTTGTGCAGGTTGTGAGCTCGGCCCAACATGGGTATCTTCAACAGTAGCTGTTAACGCCGTTTCAGCATCTGGGGGTGGCCACGCTCCTCCATACAAAGCTTGTGAGATAACATTTAAACTTAAAGTGCGTACTCACCAGGTTCGCAGAGAAGATACTGTTTTTCTTTGACAACTGTAATTATATGCTCCATTGAAGTCACCTCTTCAATGGAGTTTGTCACCGCAACACACGGGACACCCTTGAGTAGTGCGGCTCGAAAGAATAGTCCGCTGCAGTTGTACTCGACAACGCATTTGCCTTGGAGTCGGAAGCAGGTGACCCACCTGCTATTGCATTGAAGACCCAGCTGAGCATTTCCCATGCTGCACCTGGAGCTTTCTTTGGATTCGAAAGCTCCATAGCCGTCTTCAGTTCCTCAGGCACGGGTAAATTGACCTCCTTCAGATCAATTCGATCGGCCTTGTCGAACGAAGCTGGGAAGTCACTCCAGTTCCACTCTGCTGCAGGACCAATAACAAGGGCGAGTGTGAAGATGCGGACATTCGTCGGTATCTTCTTCTTAGCCATTATCCCATGGATCTCCCGCATCTCCTTGCCTTTCAATCGAGCCTTCACCTCGTTCAAGGCCTTCCAGAACTTGTGATAGGATTCAGCGTCGTAGATCATATAGTGGACTGAAGATTCCACCTCCGCAAGTCCCACCATTAAGTCAATGATGGAGCTGACTTCGTCTGCATGAGTGATCTCCTCGTTTGTGAAGTCCATCACACAAAAGATGTTCTTGACTTGCTCATCTCCGCGGGAAACGATGCTCCTCCACCTTTGATCCTCATCCGAATTCACGTATACCCGGTAAGGTTCTCGATAGGCCTCTGCTGCGGGGTCGAGCTGTTTCTGAAGCCGGTGGTCGACATCCCTCTTAATGAAATTTGGATACTGATCCAACTTCTCAGCTTTACTTTTCGTGGCATCCCGCAGCAGATCGATGAACTTGGGGGCCCCCTTCACGTACTCGTCGATGTCTTCATTTGACAACTCCAGCTCTTCCATCATCTCTTGCGTGGTGTCGATGCTCACCCTCTCCACGGCCACTTGCTCGAAGATCCAATCCTTCAATAGCGCACGAGCTCTCAGAGTCGTGCACAAGTCCTCGTATGTCACAATATGGCCGGGAGTCATTTTGGTCTTGTTGAAGACTACCTCACCACGTAGAAGAGCATTAGCCACTGTCAGAAGGTCGTTGTCGTCTAGAGACCGCGAGAAATGCAAGGCGTTGAGCTTCAAATCATTGGGCTTCCGGCCGTCCTCCACACCCATTGAGTTTAGCAACTCCCCGTCATGGTACCTCCTCAGCACATCTACCCATTTGTCAAAAACAACTTTTGTTGCGAGTAGAATGTTATGGATGCTGAGTGTGTCATTGATCCCCAGTGTTTTCGAGAGAAGACTCGAGAATTCCTGCAATAGAAATGGCGTGAGGCCACATGCTATGCCACATGCAACGAGGCTTACCTGCCAGGCGCTAGTTGCTAGTGCACGTCCTTGTCCTGGTTTTTGTGGCTTCTTCAGTTGAACCCAGAGCTTCCGTGTTCGTGCCAATGTCTCGTGCAGACCCGATTTGTAGCACGTTTCTTGCTTGACATTCTGCGCGTGGGAGATGGATATGATAGATCGGAGGGGTGAGTTGCCTTTTATCAGGCGGACAACTCTTGTCTTGAAGAATTTCTTCACCTCCTCGCCCACCATAATATCCACAACTATCTGTTGCATCGCCAAGTTAGAATGCTGCCCGGAGACGGCATAGAACTGGATGTTCTGATCATCCAACACCTTCCTATTGATCAAATCTGGAAACCTCGTCTCGCCCTTCATTGTTCGGTAGTAGGGGATCACGTCTGCGATGTCGGGTGTTACTGGACTTGCCAGCATCTTCTGCTTCAGTTTCTCCACCCACTCATCAGATACTAGCCTGTGGTTGTATTTGCTTTGGATGTCGATACGGCTCACGTCGATTGTATATACTTTGTTGGAATAGTAACAAGTACTATTATCTGCGACGATTTTTGCTGCCTCTTTTTGCTCTTTCTGCTCTTTGCGGCTCTTCTTTTTGGTGGGTGTAGTGTTCAAACCCGAGGCAATGGCATCACCGAGTAGCTTCTTTTTTGGACCAGGAGAGTCGGACGTCGGCTTGAGCTTGACCACCCTTTTCTGCTTCGGGGTAGTTTTCAGATCGACCCCCTTCCCCTTTGCTTCGCGAACTGGAGGCACTCTCAATGGCTCAATGTTGGAATATAGTTTTTGAACATCGCCGTAGGTGAGGTCCGTGGATTCCATGTGATCTTCATAGACCCGCAGCATCTTTGAAATTGTGGGCCTTCTGGACAACCTCTCCCTAGCTCCCTCTAGGAATTCCTCATAGCCGCTGCCCCCCTCCGGGAAGCCGCTAGGATGTGCAAGGTGGATCTTGAAGGCGGACGCTGTCTCTACCACAAGTGCCAGTCCATATTCTTGCATGGAACTGCATGGAGTGTCTGTCACTTGGATGAGGATCCCTATGCATTCTTTTCTCCCACCATCTGTGTTGTACAGCCTCAGATCCTCGCCTTCCATCCCGAAAGTCCAACTGGTGAGCTCCTCCCCCTTCTCTGCATCCACATTGACAGTGGCTGGAAGAAGAACGCAATTCCTCGCCTGTTTAGAAATGCACAACAATTAGAGCTGACAGATGAAAAGCTAGCAGCTGGAAATAACGTGAGGCCACACGCCATTCACCACTGCATCAGATGTCTTGAGGCTGCATCCTAAGATGGCGTGAGGCTACACGCCATCTGTAACCGGACTGCACTCGAGAGCCCAATCGGTGCATGCCAATGTTGCTACTGAATGGCATGTGGCCTCATGCCATTTTCTACTTGGCCTAAAAGACTTACCATTTGAAGTCGAATGGAGGCATGACAATTGAGGCCGGACTCGCTGGCGAATGTGCACTGTGTGTGCAGCGGATCGTAGCAGCAAGGCTACTCTGCCACTTAACAGTTAGAGAGTGGCGCTGAAATCTCCCGGGACGCCAAGTGGGCTGCGTGTGGGTGCGGTGGAGTTGGCGGCGAAGTTACAAACTGGGTGTGTCTTGAAGTGGACGCCGATGCACACGAGCGCGATGCGAGCGCGAGTGTGATGCAAGCGCGAGTGGACGCCGATGCACACGAGAAACCTGTAGAGAAGGTAGATGAGCGCGAATGTGAGCGTGATCGCGAGTGGGAGCGCGATGCGAGCGCGAGTGTGCGAGCGCGAGTACGAAGCAAAATGCAAAACCTAACCTCACACGCACGAAATGTCACGACGGTTGGTAATCCCGCCACGTCATCATTCCGCGGACTTGGGCGCCACCATTAATTTCTGGATTGCCGCGCGCATGCAAGCACGCAAAATCCAAAAGAAATCCGCAACATCATCATTCCTTGGACTGCATGCACGCGAAATCCAAAAGAAAGATCATGATTGAGATATCATTTAATACCCTTGCTATATTTATACCATGCATGATTGGATATTCCAAAGCATCTTGTATTTCCAAAAATGGCAGATGTTCAGCTAAATAAAGAAATTCTATCTGTTTCTATTTTTCTCTCAAATCAATATTATAGCGTGTGGGCTCATGCAATTTTGAACCAAAGAAACCCAAAAAACGTTGGACCCAAAATATTTTGAAAAAACCCAAAAAACCCTAAACATTTTAAACCCAAAAATCCAGGCGTCCTATGGCGTTATTCCTTGAATGGCGTGTGGGCGCATGCCATTTTTAGGGCCAAATGCTGAATGGAGAAAAATTCCCTTTTAGTGCAAATGTTGCAAGAGGCAGATGCCGAGCACAAAGGACTGTAACTACCTCACATGACACAGATAAACTTTTCTCTATTTGGCAAAGATAAACTTAATAGCGTGTGGGCTCATGCAATTTTGAACCCAAAAAATGCACCAAAAAATTTTTGGCGTCATCTGGCGTTATCTCTTGAATGGTGTGGGGCCGCATGCCATTTTCAGGGGCATATAGGAGTATATTCCTAGGATATTCTGACACGCGCGAGTTTTTTTCTAGTTTTCTGGAGATCCAACCGTTAGATCGCAACTAGATTTTACAGAATGGTATACAATGTCTTTCTTGATGACCCTGCAAAGAAGCATCTCGATCGGACACCACATGAGACCACACGAGCCTTACAATGTTTCAGGGGCATTTGCCATAGATCCGACCGTTATTTTGCTCCAAGATTTTACAGTTTGGTGTGCATTGACCTTTCCATCGACACTGCAAAGGGACATCACAATCAGATGCGGGATCACAAGAAACTAACTTCACTAACTTTGGTTTCACCAAGATCTACGTAAGGAGTTATGAAATGAAAGGACCCTCTCTATTGAAATGTGTTTATGGTCCTAGGGGCATTGTGACATATCAAAGGATTTTGCATTAAGTTCTGTATTTGCATGTTTATCAAGCTACTGAATTGCTAAACCCTAAACCCTAAACCCTAAACATGTGGCAAATGCTGCGTGAAGAAAGATGCCCTTTCTGGGCAAATGCTGTAAGAGGCAGATGCCGAGCAGATGTATCTCAGGCTAGCGAAGGGGACAAACGAAAGCTAGCTATAAACATGACGGGATGCAAATAGATTACTAGGCTGGTCCTGCGAAAATCAAAAACCATAATTGAAAACATTGAAAATGCAAAAAGAAAGGTTTATAATATTTTTGAATTTTAAGCAACCAAAGGAATGTAAGTAGGGCATGTGTTTGTAAGTTTAAAAATGCCTCAACCACTTAAATTCCCAAGTAAATAAAGTTGTTTCTATTTTTGGTACAGGTAAACTTTATAGCGTGTGGGCTCATGCAATTTTGAATCCAAAAATGCACCAAAAAATGCTCGACTAGCATTATTCTTTGAATGGCGTGTGGCCTTATATTGCCATAAATGGACGTACACACACAGCATAATTATTCCTTTACACGGCGAATAATCTTGGTGCGGATCGCTGACATGGCATGGCAAAGTTCGAATCACTGACATGGCACAGCTGGATCAAGGCAAGGACATGATGTGACAAAGTTCAACCTCCGACAGCAAAGTCTAGAAGCTACTCAGTTTGAAATTTGTCAGAGGAGTCATAAGATCTAGTTTGTCAGAGGATTTGATGTGACATTCAAGCGTGTGTTATTTTTGAATTCTCGAACTCATTCCTAGGTCTATCATTTTTGTGCGCCGTGTTTTTGGTTCCGCTGAGCGCAGTGAGCGCTGCTTGTGTAAGCGGTGTTGTGAGCTGTGGTTTATGCGTCTACGAGCGGTTGCGGCATTGCGAGCACCATTGCGAGCGGCAGTTTATGCGAGTGGCAATTTGTGCGAGCAGCGCTACGAGCAGTTGCAGTGTTGCGAGCAGCACTACGAGTAGTTGCGGTGTTGCGAGCGGCACTGTCTTTGGTGTGGCTACCGCTTCCTCTTGATATTCGGCACTTGTGCTTCCTAGTATGTTCACCATGGAATGGCTTAGGACCACATTTAGAAATGGCATGAGGCCACATGCCATCTTGGGCCCTTGCAATTTCATGGCTAGCGTATTGTCATGTATGTTTTTACTTGCCTGCAGCTGTGTGTATATCAAGATGGCATGAGGCCTCATGCCAATTTTGTGAATGCAAAATTTCACGTGGGTGTCAATAGCATGTTTGAATAATGGCATGTGGCCTCATGCTATTGAGGTTGTTTGGTATGTTATGATTTAGGCCATTCTCCAATCATTTTTTGTATGGTCTTAACTTCTTTTCTGCACTTTCAGAATGGCCTTCAGGGTTGGGGAAAAGGTTTACATTTTGAATGGTGGGAAGAGAGTTGCTAAAGGGACCCTTGTGTCTATGGATCGGAACTTTGTTATACACTGTCAAAGGCTTGGGGAAGGCAATGCTGTTGTATCAGTAGAGACTGTCTTCGATGGGAATGTGGTCGCTATTAAACGAGGAGAGATGGTCGTCGGGGTAAATGTTGTTGTTGCCTTGAAAAATCTTCAGAAGAAAGCAGATGTTGGGGACAGCGCAAGTGCGATGCATGTTCCCTCCGTGGATCTTAAGAACCGTGCTACATGGATTCAGGCAAAGGTGTTTCTAAACAACCCCGAGGGGGAGGTGGTAGCTGAGGGCTTAGCCACAGTTGTCGATCCAAGAGATGCGGTTGCTAATCAAGAATTGGGCTAGGATGATATTGGAGTTGCGATTTTAGAGGTTGTTGACACAGAAGAAAACAGTCTGACTATTGGAAGCATTGTGCGGTGGAAATTGAGGCACTTAGTGTTTGAGAATGTGAAGGATTCACAATCAAACACCACTACAACTGATGACAGAACATCTCTTCATGGGAAAAGAAAGTACACCTTCCTAAAGCGCAGCCAAAGGGATCTGAGCAACGAATCGAAAAGGCAAAAAATGGCGATGGAGGTTCGAATGGTCTCGACAGTTGCTTGTTGCAAGAGGAGGTGCTGTCAACATGCTGATTGGGATGCTATTGAAGAGGAGAGAGCAAGATACAAGACATTGTCCTGGAAGGCAGCTCGCAATTTTGTGTATGAGGCATTACGGTCATCTGTTGATGCTTCAGAACATCAGGTGGGGGGCATGGTCTTCCAGAGGGGTTTGGTCTGCATGAAGGCATGGAGAATCATTTATGGAGTCCCTCGAACCACATTCTACAGAATCAAAACTGAGTTCGAGGAACAAAGGGTTCAACAGGCAATCCATGGGAACGACGGTACGCACAAAACCAGGGGTCATGTTGTATATGGAGAGGCAATCTTCAAGAGGTTTGTCGAGACATGTAGCGAGCAGCAACCACATAAAACCCGCCTCTTGGAAGATGGAACACGAGACACCCAACGAGTTCTCCCTTCCATGTATACCAAGGGGGCCATATTGGAAGATGTGAATCGGGAACTCTAGAGTAATGGCTACAGGAAGCTGAGCCAATCTAAATTTAGTAGATTGTGGAGCAACAGGTTTAGGGATGTGAGTATAGGAAAGTACTCCAGCTTTTCAAAGTGTGACGAGTGCACTGCTATCAAAATGGCTTTGTCGAAGAATTCTTGCAGCGCTCAAGAGCGAGAGACGTTGGTTAGAAGGCGGCTCGACCACAACATCGAGCAGAGAAGCTGCAGGACTGCATATTATCATAACAGGATTCTCTCCATGGAGAGACCTAACTCTTACCTCTACATCATCCACGACAAAATGGACCAGAAAAAGACGTGCTTACCTCGACTCAATCCTGCCCCCAAGGCAATCTCTTCATCCATGCAGCTGCCTGTGTCTCTGTTTGGCATAATCGCTCATGGGCATGGTGCCCAGAACTATGGGAACTTCTTTGTACCTCTATGGGGTGGCGGGGGTGCAAACATGATGATTGCGTCCCTAGCAAAACACTTAAGGTCTCTGCAAAGTGCGCAGACTGAGCTGAACGGCCAACCCTTGCATAAGGCCCTTGTCGATCGAACCCCATACAGGGTTCAGCTGGAGGAGGAGCAAAGGCTTGCAGTATCACGTGGGGCCCCATGCCATCCTAGTGAATATGTTGGCCGTCAGATTGTAGGGTTATCACGTGAGGCCTCATGCCATTCCGACGAGGCTGGTCGCCCGGTGAATGCAGAGCCTCATCCAAACGAAGCAGAATCTCAAGGAAGTTCTTGCGGCCGATGTGGCCTTCCACCCCATCTTCTGCTCCAAACAGACAATGCTGGCAGTGAGAACAAAAACATGTACGTCTTCGCGTACTTGGCGATGCTTGTTGCCAAAGGCATATTTGAAACGGTTATACTTGGCTTTCTCATGGTTGGGCACACTCATGAAGACGTCGATGCCATGTTCAGTCACCTGGCAGAGTCCCTCCGGCGATCCAATGTCCTCATCCTCCCACAACTCTACGATGAATTCCAAAATTGCATCAAAGGCACTGTTGAAGCTGCACTTCTGACAGAGGTTCCAGACTTTAAGGGGTTTGTAAGAGGCTACATCAAGGACGGATCCGAAACGCTGATTGGCCACTTGAAGCCTCTTCAGTTTCATTTCAGCATGTGTGACGGTGCTCCAGTGATGAGGTACAAGATGAGAGAATGGGACACAGTTGTAAGCTCCTGAGTTTGGACTTCCCGGGAAGTCACCCAGCCCAGTACTATTCAAACCCAAGGACGCTTAACTCAAACTATCCCAAGACCCTTGACCGATTGGAAAAGGGGGTGCACTCTTATTCATGGGCCCTTTCCCTCTATATTTGAACCTCATGGACTGTCTCTCGAGTCGTTCCCTTTGGTTGCTTACAACAGTGTGGCTGCTAGTGAACGGCATTGAACTCTTCAAGAGAGATCCCATAACTGGGGAACCTATGATTCCTCAGGGTTCCCCACGGCCGATGCACCCGGATGGACTCAAAGACCAGGAAAGTATAGTGGCCGGGATTAGACAGCATATTGCCTTCTGGAAGAGGGGGTTGGTGTTTGGTGGAGAATCCTATTTTCAGAGGTGCAAGCCTTTGCTCGAATACTGGGAGAAGATTATATCTGCTATCCAAAATGGGCCGGTTGTATATGAAGAATTGGAAGAGTCCTTTTGGCCAGAACCCAGAGCACCAGATAGTAGCGGAATAATGTCCTCTGGAAATGCAGTGACAGATAACAATGTTGAGGATCACTATTGTGGGCCGAGGAACAAGAAGCCGGATTCAGCATTCAATCCAGTACAGGTCTGCAAAGGAATGGTCGTGCTTGTCAGACCCAGTAATAAAAAACAAATGATATGGGTGGGGCGCCGCATCACTGATGCAAAGGAGGACGCGGAAACTAACTCCTTCAATGTAACTGTGGAGTGGTTCAAGCCAAGTTCCGGATATACAAAGGATTGCCTAGAAAAGAGATGGGTGCTGAATCCAAGGGATCCCAGCATGAGCATATCGGTGGATAATGTTGTGCATGGTTGGATGCGGAAGCAGAGTGCCACCATCGCCTTGCCAGACCATGTAAGAGATGCAGCAAGAGCATTCATAACCCGGGTTCAAGGTGAGATTCATTAATATTCCTTTACTAAGTTTCTAATGTATTTTATTTCAAGGTGAACAATCCGAATCTGAATCAGAGGAGGCGTGATGGCATGTGGCCTTACGCCATTCCTAGGTGAGATGATACAAATAACAAGTATAAATTCTTAGTTGTTCTAGCAAATCTTACTTAAAGTTCAAGGTGAACAAGCCAAATATGAATTCATCGGATTGTTATAACAAATTGCGAGGTGATGGCATGAGGCGATACGCCATTTGAGAGTGGTAGCCATTCCTATATGAGGTGAGTGAAATATTTATTAGAAATACCTCATTCAATTGTGCACTTCTAAGTCTTGGTCCACTCAGTACTGTTTGCATGTTTCTATTTTAATTCTTTCTCTAAAATGTTATTTAGCATGTGGCTTCATGCCATTGCTCTCCACAATCATGCATTGAATTTTTCTATCTTTGCATAATACTTCTCCATATATATAGCATGTGCGCACATGTGATATGGTTCATTAGGCCTGATATAGTGTGTGAGGTAAAACAAAGATGATGTGACATATGCATTTACCAATCACATGTGCATAAATCTAATAATATGGCGTGTGGCCCATATTAATGGCACATAAACCCATATTGTGGGCTTACGTGCTTTATGTACCATCATTCCCTTGCAGCGTGTGTGTTGGTTTCCTTCTATAACACAACGAACTCCATATTTTAGGGTGAAGAGCGTTCTTATGGCAAGCACAAAATCTGTAAGTGAGGCAGAAAAGGAGACGGAGAAGGAGATAGGTGAAGATGTAGAATATATAAGTCTTCCAAACTCCCCGTACTATACTCCAGGTGATCATTTTTCTGAACAAACGGCAACATTAACAACTATCGAGAATGCCCCAGTAACGTCAGAGACAACAATCCAAAGCAAAACAACTGACCCGAAGAAGGATGATAGTACCGCTGAGAGTACCAAAAAGGAGGTGTCCACTAGCACTTAGGCTTATAATGGCGTGTGCCCTCATGCCATTTACTTGATCACCAAATACCTTTTTCCCTTTGCACTAGTATATCTTAATACCGGTCTGAGAAATAGAATGGCATGTGCCCTCAGGCCTTTTACTAAATCACCTTTGAAAGAAATGCAAGCCTCTATGTCGTAAAAAAAAGGTACTAGAGAAATTCCTTAATAATATGAATGTTATTTAGTTTCATGAAAATACACTAAGGGTCAAATGAGTTAAATGACTTCTCCAGACTAGCAATGCCTCTTGCTACACCTTCACAATTAGATTCGTTAGAAAAAGATAACATTGAACAATATCTAAATGTTCTCACCATTAAGTTATATGTCTGGCTAATAGGAATGACGTTCATCTTGGAAAGCTCACCACACGCTCAATGAACAAACAAATAGTGTGTGCGCGCATGCCATCGCTCTTCTTTAGCTTCAGATTCGGCTTGTTCACCTTGACAATGAGATTTATTATACAACCAGATGGACTCAGTCTGGACATAAAGTCACCGCGCTAGTCACCATGCCCCAGATATGTCTAGCCCCTGGACAAAAAACATATAATTTCACGTCATTTTCAAATACTTGAAAATTTGTACCTAGTCCTGATGAGCATAAGGAAGGAATTCCTAAGTGTCTATTTACCTGAGCATACTTGGCCCGGCTTGTTAGTTCTCTTTTGCTCTGTCTTGCACTGGCTTGACAAGAACCCTTGCATATTGAGATTGGTTCCTCAATATCGCTGGATGATAGCTTACCGTGTTTGCCAAACACCCTCGCTATCATGCCCTTTGTGTTGGTCTCATTTCGGTCCCAAATGCTATTTATGGAAAGTGTCCAGATTTGCTCATTTGGCATATCTACGGAATGTAGAGATCGGCCTGAACACAATGGTGTTCGTCCCGTGTCCAAATTCACAATCTAAGGACATTCCATATTTAGTAAGTTTCGAGCTTGTCCCAGAGACTAACTCCTGATACTAAGGGAGGCTTGGGGTGAAAGCCCAAAGCGTGTGTTCCTCAAGGGGGGGGGGGGGGCTGTGGGGGGTTCCAAATGTATAGTAGGGATAGTGGGTAGGTTGGGCATGGCCGACCAACCTGAGGCATAGTCTAGCTCCTGCTTGCGTGCCTGTCCTTGTTCTACGTCCGGCTTGGGTCTAAGCCCAAGTTCCATTCCATGCTAGTTGGTGGAGTACCCATATCCTCACGTTAGGCCACCGGTATGCCGAAATAGCGCCAGACTCTGTTTGGCTCCGTTTTGCGTGCTGGTTCTAGCATTGGGATGCTGGTTGCTCCAGGACTGTTCCAAGTCGCTCCGAGCTCCTGTCCCTTCGCTCCTTGGGCTTCATGCTCGGGAGTTGCTCCGTGGTTCGGTTCCGTCACTCCTCGGCTCCAAGCTTGGGAGTTTGGCACCGTTCCTTCGTTCAGTGGCCCAAGACCCTGAACCTCGGGTTCTTGTGGACACGTGGCATGGACATGTGGCATGTGACATGTGGCATCTGTCACGTGGCACAAAGAGGGTTTAGGTTCCGCTTCGTGGTGTTATCCTATGGTAAATCACCATAGGATAAAGGGTCAAAACCACATGCACTACAAACCCCCTTGAGGAACACACGCTTTGGGCTTTCACCCCAAGCCTCCCTTAGTATCAGGAGTTAGTCTCTGGGACAAGCTCGAAACTTACTAAATATGGAATGTCCTTAGATTGTGAATTTGGACACGGGACGAACACCATTGTGTTCAGGCCGATCTCTACATTCCGTAGATATGCCAAATGAGCAAATCTGGACACTTTCCATAAATAGCATTTGGGACCGAAATGAGACCAACACAAAAGGCATGATAGCGAGGGTGTTTGGCAAACACGGTAAGCTATCATCCAGCGATATTGAGGAACCAATCTCAATATGCGAGGGTTCTTGTCAAGCCAGTGCAAGACAGAGCAAAAGAGAACTAACAAGCCGGGCCAAGTATGCTCAGCTAAATAGACACTTAGGAATTCCTTCCTTATGCTCATCCGGCCAAGTACAGATACAAAGTCCAGTTTACTAACACTTGAACAAGAGGGGCTGATAAAGGGAACCAGCAATACCGACCTCCTGCCATCGTGGCAGTAAGGTAAGAGTGTCCGTAAGGACTGGTCGACAGGTAACTTTTGATACCCGAAGTCATATGCGCGACACTCTCCCCCCCTAGGGAAGATCGACGTCCTCGTCAATGCACACTCAAGTCTAGAATACCGCCAAGGAAACAACTCCAGAGAAAGTTCACAATACTCACACTATGTGAGAAATGCACCAACTTAAATGAGTTAGGAGGCAACCTCTTTGTCTAACGCGGATGCGCTACCAGCTCAGACACCTTCCGGCCGTTGCCGACAAGGAAATGACCAACGGAGTCAGCCACCCTTGCTGCTCTGGGAGTCACCCAGCTTACAAAAGTGTGATATGCCCCTGCCCGCAGGAACATAGAGAGAGAATCAGTAATTTGTACCCGAAGGAAATAACATCCCAACCTATCAGAACTAACTCAAGCAATAATCAACAGAACAAAATGAATGCGGTAAGATCAACAAACACCCATTCGTGCCAACTATCATAGAAGTCAATCTGAATAGATCCTGGTCAATAATACCAAGGAACTAGAGTTGCTCAAGCAAGCATCAGCAACATCCTATGGATGTCTCAAACCCAAGAGACCAATCCAAAGCAAACCACAAAGAACATGTGATATTGCGAAAAGCCACAAGCCATCAAAGAGAACAACTAACCACCATAAAAGATCATCAATCATCCTATCAATAGAGAAATGCATAATCATCATCGAAGAAAGAATTTACTATCCCGAAGAATAGCAAATCATTCTATACCAACAATAATCAAGCAAAACCCTTGACAAGGATAATCAACTATCTTAGATGATAGTCAATCATCACCAATGATTGCTAGATGCAAAGACTAACGTCAACATCGAAGCTAATGAGCCAAAATGCCTTCCCCCAACAACTCCTAACAAATGGAACAATGAGCATGAAAACTCAAATAACCAAAAGTTCGAAGAAGTCTATAGCCAAGTCTTGCCTAATAATGATCACGAGTCTCGCATAGACTAACGTCAATGCTAAAGAAGAAATCATGGTACAACCCACAATATCCTCCTCAACACATCTATAAGCTAAACTTCATAATGCAAAGCTAATGAAAAGCATGTCTGCATCAATCCAAAAGCTAAGCATAACAAAGCTATGCTCAACAAGTGATCATCAAACGATCCTTCTGAATCCATCTATATCAAGACGTAACTCACATCATAACAAGCACAAGAAAAATCATTAATGATCGATATATTCCAACTCAAATCCAATAAGGATTCAAATATTCCAATATCAATCACTAACTCTTCATCTCGTAAAGTTAGTGTTATCCACGACTAAATTACTTTTCAAGGAAAAGCTGAAGCTCAACCCCTACTAAATAACCTCGTTTAGAACACAACTAACTCAAACTTGCCACTCAGTTCATTTGAATGTCAATACAGTTGCTAACTAGCAAATGCACAAATATCAATAACACAAAGTTATAACCAAATCATCGACACTATCATTATCGAGACGAATGAAACTCAATATCAACCCTAAGGAGAGACATCTTATGTCACTCGAATCTCAACCTCAATAATGTCAACGACAAGGCATCACTTCAATGCCATCAACACTAGAACAAAGCTAAAAGAAAGCACGAGTGAATCACCACTCAAAGTTCTTTAGCAACTAAGCTAACCAAGGTTAAAGATACTTTAGTTAGTATCCGAGACCAATCCTTCAACATTACTCAGGTACAGATAACACTTCCTCAAGGAGTGCATCACCACATCCAAGACTCAATGAAATCCAACACTATGAATTAAACGCAACCAAATGATATCAACAGAGGTAGAGTCAACATGCCAACATGGAAAACCCATGTAAGTCTAACGACACGATCCTCCGCAACCCCATTCGGTAAAGCAAGCCCATCACTGATAAATTTTCATCGAGTGAAGCAAGTGTCAACAGTCCTTGTTAAAGTCTACAAGCAATCACTAGTTGCCAAGCAACTAACCATCACTTTTTCAACTTGCTTTCATGAGACCCAAACACTAAACTCACGTCATTTAGTCATACATTTGTCCAACATGAATGTGATACCTTCGGTATGAGATAAAAGTTCATTGACAAGCACAAACTAAATGACCACTCGAATCCAACTCAACTGCAATAAGCTCACTAATGCATTTAGCCACTAGCTCTGAGCATGCCTTGAAGAGGCTAGCTATGCATGATCAACACTCAGCTGAAACTAAAGTGAAGACCATGAGATGGATCTATATTGGTACACAACCTCCTCATAGACAAAGCTATAGTATGGGTACTAACATCTCAAACTCAAACAACTAAGTTGGACATCACCATCCTCAGCCAAGGTGCAGGGCCACCAAGACCAAATCAAGATCAGTGAGAGCTCATTACTCTCATAGAGTCTAACGAAATGCAAAGTGCAACCTGCCACCAAGCATAACGCTACAAAAGAAAGGCACAAGGGTCACCTTTCTTAGAAAAGCGCAACGGCCACTTTTCTACACCAACTCCAGACTCTATCCAACTCAATTGCCTTAGCCCCAAAGGTTAGCATCCCTTTCGGGCTGCATCATACAAACTACATACTAAGGTCTAAGCTAACTGAAGTCAACTCCAACCCCTTCACTAGTTTGTATTGGCTTTCGAAAACGGAATGGTTTTCGAGCAAAGTGACCAACAGATCAGCCATTGGAGAAATTTAAGAAAATTTGTGGAAAAATTTTCCCACCTAAAGAAAGAATGATTCTCAATCCAGGAATACAAACTTTCAAGACTCAACCAACTTCCTCCTACCAACAACTTCACATAAGTTCACCTTAACACAAATTCTCATGACCCATAGTATGCTTAAGCCACGAACATCTTTTTGCCCATACTTTCGACATCCAACTCCGACATCCGTAGAATGCAAAATGAACATCTAAAGCTTGATCACGAAGACCACACCTTCGGATATTCACATTGCACTAACACTTTTCTTCAATCACCTTCAAGATCCAATGTGAAGCTAAAAACACTAACAAGAAAAATGACATGGAAAATCAAGCTCTAAGGAAAATTCCTCATCACTCGAATCAACAATGCCACTTCCACTAACACAAGTGCTAGTGATATCAATGCTTTAACTACACACCTTTTCCATCCAACAATCTACTCCAAGTGTTAACGGATAAACCAACAAGCCATAGCAAATGAATGCTACAACCCTTTTCCAACACTTCAATGGGCAAGCTCAAGGAACTAAGGAACCAACTTAAGCTTAGCATAATGGACCACTATCGAGAATCCAGTCAAAGCTACTACAATGCTACTACGTGCAAGTAGATTAGCTTCACCATCAACCACTTTGGGGTTGATCATCGTTTAACCAAGCAACTTCGTAAACACATTGCTCATTATCACATGGATATGATATGGAAATCACAATGACTTGATCATCAATTGAGAAACACCATGAGCAACACCTATGTCATTACTTCAAAAGTTTATGTGACTATCAAGTGTCAACTCGATTTGACAAAATGCAACATAAATGCCACACTCCACCAATAGAGATTAACAACACCCGACGCCACTAACTTTTGTTCACAATATGGATAAGCACATGCCACTCTTTTTCCGACCAAACTCAAAACTAATCCAACCAAGCTACTCAAGGAACAATAGCAAGGTTCCCGGAAAAAGAATTGAGCATTGTAACTCAAGTCTTCCAATAGCAAGCCTAGACAAAACGGTATAGCACTTCACTGCTATCCATCCCATAACTCACTATTTGTAAGACCATCATCTCCAAGATGCATCAAGGTAGGGACTCTTGATTGCATGATATGAACACGAGTAATGAGTTACCCCTCGTTGCAAACCATCTCTCTAAAAGAGAAGATGATTTACGTGTTTGATCCTTCGTCCCCAACGACTCTCTTTTCGGTTTCATCTTTGACTACACTTCAAGCTTGCGTTCGCACTACCTTCAGTCTAATCCAAGAAAAGTTTATAAGAGAGCACGGCAATGATTACTTGAACCAATAGACTAATCCCTACAGTCTTGATTGATCCACTTGTAATCATGCCTAGGAAGGATCTACTAGTGCCGTGCTAAATAGCTACGGACCAGCCTATTTGCCACTCATAGCAAACTCAGGGAAGGTTTGCTCTTACCTACGGTACATGGAACAACTCATGGAACCACTAAGAGGCTAACATTAATCCTGCCAACTCAAAGTGTAACCTTAAGTTGCTAATGTGCCTCACTCACGAGCCCAAGCGTAAACTCATGTAATCAGAACAACTCAATCCCTTTTGTGAGCCCAAGCTCAAGCTCACAAAATATGGTACAAAAGGTAACCAAAACCATACCCAAGGAACGAATGTGAACCTTTTGCACCAAACGTGTACCCACTCGGATCATCGTTTTCATCTCTGTGTATGCAACGAGACTAGTTGCCCAATCTCATTGAATAGTACTCGTTGAGACTCATCCTCTGATACCAAATGTAGCGCACCTTATCTCTCTCCCCTTAAGCCAACTGGAAAAGGGGCAATTGCTTGATGAGAGAGCCCTTAGTGGCTATTTTATCCCCATTTATCCCCCAAGGTTCTAAGGATCCATGGTGACAGTATTTCCAAATCTCATCCCATGATCACATGCACTACACTCACCCCCCTTTCAGAGATGTCAATGTCCTCATTGACTATTGACTAGCAACCCCTACTGAGCCAAGGGGAACCAGCACCTCCATTTTCGCACTCAATCTACCAATCCTTCCATTGTGTAGATCAGCTATTCCATGTGAGGCAACTAGTCATCCACCCGTACCGCAGTCCCACGGTGGATACCTTCGTCCGTGGATACACCACACAAGAGGAAGGACGTACGCATGGATGCCCAATACGTACGATTTCAAATTTAGGGGTAGGAATATACCTTGCTCAAGGGTATATTATACTTTTAAATAGCCACTAATCAATGGGAATCGAACCCGTGCCATTTGCTCCGATACCAACTGTAGCACACCTCATCTCTCTCCCCTTAAGCCAACTGGAAAAGGGGCAATTGCTTGATGAGAGAGCCCTTAGTGGCTATTTTATCCCCATTTATCCCTCAAGGTTCCAAGGATCCACGGTGACAGTATGTCCAAATCTCATCCTATGATCACATGCGCTACAATTTTACTGAATAAATCCCACTTTAACGAAATAGAGCATCAATGAGCATTCCTTTTACGACATTGACTTACTATATCGCAACATAAGAAGTTTCTCCCTTATAAGGGTATATGTAACTTCCTTATCCCAATAAAAAGTCTTAGATAGTTACCTTCTACCAATTTAACCAATTATTTTGCACCTTTTGCTTAGTTGCCTCATAGTTGTCAAATCCTACAATTCATTGCTGGTGCTTCCACACCTTTATCATTATTTGGGTCACCACACTTTAACCGCATGCCTTCCAACTTAGGCTATGCCATTCCCATTTCTATTGGGATTCCTTTGGAAGGGGTTCTTATGAACCCGCCAACTTGATCTTAAGGCAGCACGCCTTGGCACATTCGGTGTTTTCACACCATTGACTCCACGAGTTTACCTCTATGACACTTTTTACTTGTGTTTAGGTCCTTGCCAAGACCAATATGGTTGTCTTTTATGCCAACTATCTATTAGCACTGCACTATAAAGTTTGTGTCAAAGTTGTTTTCTTTTGGGGAACATCTTTCCCACGACTTTAGTATGGCACATTTTGCCATCGATGAGATACCCACTGTTCTCATACTTGGATCCTATGATCCCCCCCATCCTTTATGGGGTACAACACACCTCAGTCCAAATGCTTCCATCAATCCTTTAGGATCATTCCTTGACTCTATTTGAGTCCTTCAGCTTTTTGGACTTTGTTAATCTGACGATTTGTGAGGTCCTACCTTTTGAGGTGCCAGCTTACTAGAATACAACTTCTTGTATTCATGTCCTACTCACAAGGACCATCTTTGTAAGTGTTACTTCAAAACTTGATTTTGTTCTCTGGGGCAACCTTTTGCCCCTTAGGACCACTTGTCCATGTGATGAGAATATCAACTCATCCTCTAAGTACACCCCCAACCCCTTGGGTTGTTCCAACATTTATTAGAGGTAGCCCTAGCTACCATTTCAAAGACTTGTGTCCTCTTCCGTATTTGACCTCCCACGGTTATCAATTCTGGTTTCAAATTCATGAACACTAGCCTCAACTATATGAGGGTAATCTTGTGACTCCTTTATTGTTTTGGAGTCTGCATCTTTCTTGTGATCCCAACTATAGTTGTTTACCACAACTACATTAGCCAGTTTGCTAAGTCAAATGCTCATCTGGATCACATCCTCAACTCTCTGAGGAAACCCTTATACTGTTCCCAAGATCCCAAAGTCGTTCCCTTACTGACCCTTTTCCATCCACCACCTTGCATACAAGCTCATGCATGAACTTGAGTGGAGAGCCATGTCCTCTCGACATGCTACTCCTCAAAGATAGGTCTATACCTAGGACATTCTAATTCCAATACTAGTGGTGATATACTTGGCCACCAATAAAAGTCAGACTAAGGAATAGCTCCGATACCAAGTTGTAAGCGACTAAATTTTTCCATTCTACTTTAGTCATTTAACCACACCTTTGACCACTTGGAGGAAGCTCATTCACAATCTCCATAAGTTTTATTCCAGACTTGGGCTTGCTAGCCCCAAGAATGGCATCCCTGCCACTCAAACTTGGCACTTGGCCCAAGTGCTCCACATGTCCGATCCCATGACCGACACCCCAAGGTACCACTGACATATCAGCCATTCACCTTAGTCACACTGGTGGTTTGACACCACCTATATCACAGTCCCGTCTCTCAAAGACTAAGCCATCCATCCATGAGTGATCATCCCAAATTCACTCCTTAGCATCCTTAGAATGCCCGCAAGCATAGGGAATAGCCTTCCCCAATATCCCTTTTCCAGTCCCCACTAAGTCACTTTGTGCCCATGGCCATGTTCGCCAACATTGCCACTAGATTGAGGCCCACAGGCCCGACTACTAAGTCCCACGGTCCTTTAGGACTTCCTCACCACCCAACTGTATCATTGGTCACTACACCAGAGGACTACTCTTCTTCCTTTCCATAGTCTGGGTGTGAGACACAAAATCCCTAGGCCCCAAAGTGGAGCCGGAAGGGCGCCACGTGGTAGTGGCCGAAGTGAAAGCCAAACGAGCGCAACACGTTTGGACTAAAAGCTCCGCCTTGAAAGGTCAAGAGCGGGAGTGGAACTCCCAACGAAGTGCTCGAGGAACAAGCACAAAGCAAGCAATAAGTGAGGCTCCAAAAAAGGGACCCAAAAGGACCAACACATGACACGTGGAAGTGTCCGAGATGGACCCCAGTTGGAGTCCGAAGTGGAGTCCGAGAAGGACCCCAAGATGGAGTCCAAGGTGGAGTCTGAGGTGGACCCGAGATGGACCTGAGATGGAGTCCGAGATGGAGTCCGAGATGGACCCGAGATGGAGTCCGAGATGGAGTCCGAGCTGGACCCAAGATGGAGTTCGAGATGGAGTCCGAGATGGAGTCCGAGATGGACCCGAGATGGACCCGAGATGGGACCCGAGATGGACCCGAGATGGAGTCCGAGATGGAGTCCGAGAAGGACCCGAGATGGAGTCCGAGGTGGAGTCCGAGATGGAGTCCGAGGTGGACCCGAGATGGAGTCCGAGATGGACCCAAGATGGAGTCCGAAGTCGAGACCGGGACCAAGACCGAGACCGGGACCGAGACCGAGATCGGGACCGAGACCGAGACCGAGGCCGAGGCCGAGTCCGAGTCCAAGTCCGAATCCGAGTCCGAGTCCGAGTCCGAGTCCGAGTCCGAGTCCGAGTCCGAGTCCGAGGCCGAGTCTGAGTTCAAGTCTGAGAGGGTGAAAGCCCAAAGCGTTCGTCTCCCAGACCCTGGGGGGTTTGGTGAGCTCCAAAAGTATAGTAGGGGGAGGACTGCAGTGGAGCCAGTTTGGCCAGGAAATGCCAGTTTGGCCTAGGAAGGCCGGACCCAGTGTTGGGTGATGAGCTGCCCACTGGGAAGTCCAAGACTAAAGTGAACACAAACCGTCAAGCGGGGTAGCTTGGTGAAGTGTTCAAGAGCCGGCTCTAGTTCCCCCGGGAGATCGTCTGGCCGATGCTCCCAGTCCAAGTGTGGGTGGCACTACCTACTTGGATACCTGGTGTGGCTCAATGGAACCTCGCTCTAAGCCCATGGCTAGAGCACCTAAAGGCGAAAGGCAGGGAGAGTACCCATGAGGCCCGCGTAGGGCCACGGTGTTCCGAAATGTTGTCCCAAAGTCCCAGACTGTGGAAAGGAAGAGGAGTAGTCCTTTGGTGTGGTGACCAAGGACACGGTCACACAGGGAGGAAGTCCTAGAAGACAGTGGGACTTAGTGGTCAGGCCCGTGGGCCTTGATCCAGTGGTAGTGTTGGCGAGCACGGCTAAGGACGAAAAGGGACTTGGTGGGGACTGGAACAAAGATATTGGGGAAGGCTAATCCCCATGTCTGTGGGCATCCTAAGGATGCTAAGGAGTGGATCTGGGATGATCACTCGTGGATGGATGGCCCAGTCTTTGAGTGACGGGACTGGGATGCAGGTGGTGTCAGACCATTGTTGTGACCAAGGTGAATGGACATGGCCCTAGCATAACAGGCTAATATGTTGGTGGTACCTTGGGGTGTCGATCATGGGATCGGACACGTGGAGCACTTGGACCAAGTGCATAGGTTGAGTGGCGAGGATGCCATTCTCGGGGCTAGTAAGCCTAAGTCCAAAATAGGACTTACGGAGGTTGTGAGTGAGACTCCTCCAAGTGGTCGGATGTGCGGTTAAGTGACTAAAGTAAAATGGAAAAATTAGTCGCTTACACTGGGCATTTGGGACAATATTTCGGAACATTTCGGAACTACGCGAACCTCATGGGTACTCTCCCCATCTTCCACCTTTGGGTGCTTTAGCCATTGGCTTAAAGTGAGGTTCCGTTGAGCCATACTAGGTATCCAAGTAGGTAGTGCTACCCACACTTGGACTGGGAGCATTGATCATTTGATCTTCCGGGGGAACTTGTAGCGCACGTGGTTTTGACCCTTTATCCTATGGTGATTTACCATAGGATAACACCACGAAGCGGAACCTAAACCCTCTTTGTGCCACGTGACAGATGCCACGTGTCACATGCCATGTGTCCATGCCACGTGTCCATAAGAACCCGAGGTTCAGGGCCTTGGGCCATTGAACAAAGGAACGGTGCCAAACTCCCAAGCATGGAGCCAAGGAGTGACGAAACCAAACCATGGAGCAACTCCTGAGCATACAGCCCAAGGAGCGAAGGAACAGGAGCCTGGAGCGACTTGGAACAGTCCTGGAGCAACCAGCATCCCAATGCCAGGACCAGCACGCAAAACGGAGCCAAACAGAGTCTGGCACTATTTTAGCATACCGGTGGCCTAACGCGAGGACATGGGTACTCCACCAGCTAGCATGGAATGGAACTTGGGCTTAGGCCCAAGCCGGACGCAGAACAAGGACAGGCATGCAAGCAGGAGCTAGACTATGCCTCAGGTTGGTCGGCCATGCCCGACCTACCCACTATCCCTACTATACATTTGGAACCCCCCATAGCCCCCCCCCGTTGAGGAACACACGCTTTGGGCTTTCACCCCAAGCCTCCCTTAGTATCAGGAGTTAGTCTCTAGAACAAGCTTGAAACTTACTAAATATGGAATGTCCTTAGATTGCGAATTTGGACATGGGACGAACACCATTGTGTTCAGGACGATCTCTACATTCCGTAGATATGCCAAATGAGCAAATCTGGACGCTTTCCATAAATAGCATTTGGGACCGAAATGAGACCAACACAAAGGGCATGATAGCGAGGGTGTTTGGCAGACACGGTAAACTATCATCTAGTGATATTGAGGGACCAATCTCAATATCGCGGGGGTTCCCAACACTAGCAAGTGCAAGCCAACATCATGAGTTTCTCATCACCGTGTCAAGTCTGCTTGACTAAATGACAACTTAGGATTTCCTTCCTTAGTGCCCTTCCGGTCTAAGTGCACATGTGATGACCAGTTTCTCAACTAGCTTAGGCGGAGATTAATAACAGGTCCAGCAATACCGACCTCCTGCCATCGTGGCAGTAAGGTAAGAGTGTCCGTAAGGACTAGCTGACAGGTAACTTTCGATACCTGAAGTCACATGCGCGACACTCTTCCCCCCTAGGGAAAAAAAAACGTCCTCGTCGATGCATACTCGAGTCTAGAATACCGCCAAGGAAACAACTCCAGAAAAAGTTCACGGTACTCACACTATGTGAGAAATGCACCAACTTAAATGAGTTAAGGGTAACCTCTTTGTCTAACGCGGTAGCGCTACCAGCTCAGACACCTTCCGGCCGTCGCCGAGAAGGAAATGACCAATGGAGTCAACCACCCTTGCTGCTCTGGGAGTCACCCAGCTTACAAAAGTGTGATATGCCCCTGCCCGCAGGAACATAGAGAGAGAAGCCAGAGGCCCCAACCCTCCTAAGCAAAGAAACCAAACCCTTTTGTAAGGTTTAGATAGACTACTGTAAACAGGCAGTTAGAGTTGTTTACACGGTCACGCCCTTTTAACGGAATAAGGAACATCGACAGAGAGGCGGGTTATGTGACCAGTCGACAGTAGCTACCCCATGACTAGAGATTTCACTATGCACACGAAGTGCCGAAGCCAGTCTGCCTATACTGGCCCAAACTCAAAGATCAATAGATGGACAATATCAAAGTCATAAACAATGATATCTTAGAGACTTAATTATCAGTGAATATATCTTAGATTAGAACACAAAAGTATTCCAAAAAAGTTATCATCCGATAAACCAGTATAAAAGTGCAGGAACCACCAAGATCATCAAAATTGGTAAACATAGGATTCACCATCCAACAAAATTCAATAGCAAGTATATCATCAAGTAAACTCAATGATGAAACTTAACTACCGAAGATAGTAGACAGTAAGCCAACAACTTACTAGAGATAACTCAAAGGACATAAAGTATTATTGACTAACAAGCACAATGCTCGCGAATGTATCACCCGAAGGAAATAACATCCCAACCTATCAGAACTAACTCAAGCAATAATCAACAGAACAGAATGAATGCGGTAAGACCAACAAACACCCATTCATGCCAACTATCATAAAAGTCAATCTGAATAGATCCTGGTCAACAATACCAAGGAACTAGAGTTGCTCAAACAAGCATCAGCAACATCCTATAGATGTCTCAATCCCAAGAGACCAATCCAGAGCAAATCACAAAGAACATGTGATATTGCGAAAAGCCAAAAGCTATCAAAGAGAATAACTAACTATCACGAAAGATTAATCATCCCATCAATAAAAAGACGCATAATCATCGTCTAAGAAAGAATCCACTATCTCAAAGAGCAGCGAATCATTCTATATCAACAACAACCAAGCAAAACCCTTGACAAGGATAATCAACTATCTTAGATGATAATTAATCATCACCAATGATTGCCAGATGCAAATACTAACTTCATCGAAGCTAACAAGCCAAAATGCCTTCCCCAACGACTTCTAACAAATGGAACAACGAGCATAAAACTCAAAGAACCAAAAGCTCGAAGAAGTCTATAGCTAAGTCTTTCCTAACAATGATCACAAGTCTCGCATGAACTAACTTCAATGCTAAAGAAGAAATTATAGTACAACCCACAATATCCTCCTCAACACATCCATAAGCTAAACTTCATAATGCAAAGCTAATGAAGAGCATGTCTACATCAATCCAAAAGCTAAGCATAACGAAGCTATGTTGGACAAGTGATCACCAAATGATCCTCCATGAATCCATCCATAGCGAGACGTAACTCACTTCATAACAAGCACAATGTAAGCCACAAATTTTTCCTTTCCAATTTGCCAGCTTACCTCGTCTATCCGTCCAACACCGCCTTGGCTTTTGCTAAGTTCCCTTGCCAAGGTTCTCGCCTATGGTACTAGCTCCTACTTGGTCTCAGCTACTCACTGCACGAGCAACGGAGTATTAGCCATCCATCCACGGATTCCCAAATCACTCCCAATCCCCCTCCCCGGGTTAGACTGGACTTAAGGTTCGGCTACACTCCCCGCAAGCACAAGCAGCCAAGCACACCAAGCTTCCAGGTTCCTAACATCCTTTGGTACCACAAGACTTGATCATGGGACCCTCTAAATCCCAAGTCTTGAGTGCAACACTTGCTTCGGGACGCCGGGGCGAAACACCGTGGCCTAGTGGCCCGGTATGGGTACCTCTCGCCCCCCACTTCCATCCCGAAGGAAGGCCCAAGCCCCTAGGAAGGGCGAGGACCAATGAGCCGCATGGTACTCAAGTGGGGCACCACTCCACATTAGCCGGGAGCACCGCAATCGGTTTCCCTTTCGGGAGTGGGAGCTGCTCTTGAGCACTTCCTTGGATGGCCCCTTTGGCACCAACCAAGTCCATGCTCACTCCCACCCAAGGCCCCTCGGTCCCAATCCCAACCTCAAGTCAGTTTGGGAGCCCCACTGGAGAGTCCCTTCTAAACTGGTTCCTGTACCTCACTATCCCTACTATACTTTTGGAACCCCCTGCAGCCCCCCCCGCCTGGGAGACGCACGCTTTAGGCTTTCACCCCTTGACCCGTATTAGTATTTGGACTTAGTCTCTGGCTCGATCTCGGACCCGATTTCGGATCTGACTTCGGATTCGGTCTCGGACTCGATCTCGGACTCGATCTCGGACCCGATCTCGGACCCGACCTCGGACTCGACCTCGGACTCGGTCTCGGACCCGATTTCGGATCTCAGACTCCGTCTCGAACTCGGTCTCGAACTCGGACTCGAACTCGGTCCCCGAGTCGGTCTTGGACTCGATTCCGGACTCTATCTCGAACTCGGTCCTAGAGTCAGTCTTGGACTCGATCTTCGACTTGGTCCCATCCGATGAACTCTTTGTCATTTTGGTCATTCTTTCGGGGTTCCTTTAGCCTACGACACCTCGGCGAGTTGGTTCCTTACAACTCCACCACCCATAGAAGAAGTTCGATGCCCACATCGAACGTCTCGTTTTATCCTACGACTTGTTGACCATGTCTCTGGGGGCATCCCCCCACTTAGCGGTGTGCCTAAGTTAGCCTCCCTGGCCAAGAGCCCATGACAACGGAATATAGGTGTCCCTATACTCCTCCCCTCACCACGCCCTAGTATGGGGTCGGGACTTGAACCCAGCCTTGCTTTACTAGGGGGTTGGGACTCGAACCCAACCTCCGTAGAATACGTCTACGGATTCGACATCCCCGCAGGGAGTCGGGCGTAGCTCCCTATGCCTGGTCGACCTAGCTAACCCATGCTAATTAGCTCACCTTCGGCGCGCCTTCGGGTCCCAATATATGCCACTTGCTCAACTTTGCAAATTGATATTTTTAATTGAACTTTGCATAAGTACATAGAGTTCTGCCTTGCAGAAATTCCTCCACTAGATCTCACGCGTTCGCTAGGTTCTCCTCCGGTTCCCATGTTGCTTCGCAGTGTGGAAATCCTTTCCACTTCACATGGAACTCTCTCACCTCGCGTCCTTGTCGCTTGCTCTTGCGCGCATTGAGGATGGCCTCGACTTCGTATTCCTCTTCCCCTTGGATAACCTCAAGTAAAGGTCTTACTTGGTCCTTGCGAAGCGGATCCTCAAAGTACGGCTTGAGTAAGTTCACATGGAACACTGGGTGCATCTTCCCCATCTCTCAAGGAAGTCGGAGTCGGTAAGCCACTTTACCGATTCGTGCCTCAATCTCGTAAGGCCCCGCGAACCTGCTTAAGGAACTCAAGATCAATTCATTTACAGGAATACATGCATTTTTACCTTTGGGTCAACTTTCAGCTGATCCCACTTGGTAGCCTGAGGTTCTTGGTGTTCAGCCACACCTTCTCCCTAGCTTGGAACTCTACATCCCGGTGCTTTAGGTTCGCGTACTTGGTTTGCCTTTGTTGAGCCCGTTCCAAGGAATCCCTCACTAGATTCCAAATGTTGAGTCTTTCCGCCGTGAATGCCTCCACTGCGGGTAACTCTCCATAATACTCGGCCACGCCGAGTTCCACAGGACCTTCAATAGCTCGCCCATTGATGACTTCCCATGGACTCACCCCGATACTCGAATGTGGTGAGTTGTTATAACACATTTCCGCAAGTCCCAAATGACTTACCCAATCGGTCTGGTCTCCCGAGACATAGCATCGCAAATAATCCTCCAGCTGCCTATTCACCCTTTCCGTTTGTCCGTCTGTCAAGAAGTGTTAGGACCACCAAACTTGACTTAATACCCCATACCTGTCTGTGGGTGATAGGCTGTGCTGAATTTCAACTTGGTGCGATACTGTTCCAGGAGGGTCCTCCAGAACCTACTAGTGAAGATCTTATCTCGATCTGAGATAATCTCTTCTGGCCTTCCCCACACTCTAACCACTTGTTCAAAGAACAGCTTCGCCACACCTTCCGCATCCACTTCCGTTGTGGTGGGTATGAAATGTGCCATCTTCGAAAATCGATCCACCACCATGAATATCGCATCGAACCCCTCGCTTGGGGGTAGTCCCGTGATGAAGTCCATCGTAAGACATTTCCACGGACGATCTGGAATTGGGATGCTTTGCAACAAGCCCCCACTAGCCTTAGTCACAGCTTTGACTTGCTGACATGTTGGACATGTCTTTACATAGTCTTGGACGTCCTTAGCCATATCTGGCCAATGGTACTTCCTCTTGAGTAAGCCCATCGTCTTGGGCACTCCGCCGTGTCCCGCAAGAGGTCCGTCATGACACTCTTCTAAGGCTACCTTCCTTAGTCCCCCTTCTGGAACATATACCCTCGTTTGCTTGTAATAAATGAGTCTGTTGCGTTCCGCATAGCCCGTTTTCTCTTCTGTTGGCAGCTCACCTCTCTGGTGAGCTTCCCGCGCCTCCAGATTCCTCAACAACACTTCTTGTGCTAGACCATCGTTCTCATATGCTGTCCGCATATCGTCCCAGAAGGTTGCTGTTGCGCTGGATATCGCCAACCTCAAGCTTGCTTTTCGACTTAGCGCATCTGCCACGATGTTGCTCTTCCCAGGCTTGTACAGAATCTCGCAGTCAAACTCGGCCAAGGCATTGGCCCACCGACCTTGTTTCCCTCTCAGGTCGGGCTGTGACAAGAAGTGTTTCGTTGCCACATTATCCGTGTAAACCTTGAAGTGTCTCCCAAGGTAGTGTCGCCACTCCTTGAGCGCCTTGACCACCGCAAACAATTCCTTCTCGTGGGCAGGCCACTTCCTTTGAGCCTTGTCCAAATTCTTCGAGAAGAACGCTACTGGATGGTTGTCTTGCTTCAAAACTGCGCCCAACGCAAAGTCCGAAGCATCCGTGTCTACCTCAAAGTCCTTACCAAAATCTGGTAATGCCAACACCGGAGCCTTCCTCAACTTCCCTTTGAGGTGGACGAATGCCGCCTCGCATTCCGCTGTCCATACCATCTTCCCTTTTCCTGTTTGGTCCGTTAAGGGTAGGGCTACTCTCGAATAGTGTCTGATAAACTTTCGATAGTAGTTGCATAGCCCCAAGAACGCCCTCAACTCATGTACATTCGAAGGCCGCTCCCATTCCTGGATCGCTTGGACCTTCTCCGGGTCCACCTTGAGCCCGTCCTGGCCCACCACATGCCCGAGAAACTTTACCTCTTGTTGAGCAAAGTCACATTTGCTCTCTTTAGCATACAGTTTGTGTTCCCTTAGTTTCTCAAACACCTTCGCCAAGTGTTCGGCATGCTCCTCTAGCGTCTCGCTATAGATCAGGATATCGTCGATATAGACGACCACGAAGTGATCCAGATAGGGTACAAAGATGTGGTTCATCAACGCCGAAAACGTTGCCAGCGCATTGCACAGCCCAAAGGGCATCACCAGAAACTCAAAGCTCCCATACCTCGTTCGACAGGTTGTCTTCTCGACATCTTCCTCAGCTACCCTGATCTGGTAGTATCCTGACCTTAGGTCAATCCTCGAGAAGTATTTTGCCTTTCCCAACCTATCGAACAGGTCCTCGATCCTTGGCAAAGGGTACTTGTTCTTCTTGGTATACTTGTTGAGCAACCGGTAATCTATGCACATGCGCATAGATCCATCTTTCTTTTTCACAAATAGCACCGGCGCCCCATACGGTGATTTGCTCAACCTAACATACCTTTTGTCCACCAACTCCTTTAGTTGGCTTTTGAGCTCCTTGAGTTCTTTTTCGTTCAATCGATAGGGTGGACGAACCACCGCCTCAGCACCCTCGACCAGCTCAATCTTATGTTCTATCAGTCGTGCGGGGGGCAACCCCGCCGGTAGCTCCTCCGGCATGGTATCCTGGAATTGGTCCAACACCTGCTAGATCACTAAAGGTACTTCTTCCGTTCTTGTCTTTTTGTCACTCTTCACCGAGAGTAAGCACAAAAAGGCTGCCTTAGTTCCTTTAGTGAGTTGTCCTCTCGTGGACACTAGGTTTAAGCATGACTCTTTGGCCTTGCTTTGCCCTACCTTTAGATCCTGGGCCTCCACCCTAGATCTTCTTCCTTGGGCATTCGCCAATACCACAAGGTTCCTACCTTGTCCATGCAGGGCTACCACGAACCGATTAAACCAATCCATTCCGAAGATCACGTCAAATCCCGCCATGTCCAAGACAGTGAAATCCATGTCCACTTTCCATGTCCCCACTTCGACTCTCGCTTGTCGAAGTACCTCATCGGTGCTTTGGCTACCCTGAACAAACTCTATAGTCCTTGGTTCGCCTAGCCGCTGCACCGTTAGTCCGGCTTGCCGAACTATGTCTGCAGCCACAAAATTATCCGAAGCACCCGTGTCAATAAGGATCTTAACAAAGCTACCTCCGAGCTTCCCTCAGAGGGCTAGTAGATGTCGCGAACGACTCTCTACCAAAGTTGCTCGTGTAATGAGTAACTTTGAGTTAGGGACTGGATCACATACCTCAGTTTGGACTTCACCCGACTTGATGGCCATATTGGCTCTGGCCTTCTTCGGGTAGGGACATTCCCTCGAGAAGTGTCCCGCTTCGCCGTAGTTGTAGCATACGTTGTTTCCCACGCTGCTATACGACTTGACCTTCTTATCCGTGGGTTTGTCTTTTTTCGCTTGACTCCCCCACGTACTCGCTCGCTGGCCACCGGATTTGCCTTTCCGGAACCCCGAGGACTCATTCTTAGAGAAACTCTTTTTGAATTTCCCCTTGCTATACGTTCCCCTTGGTTTGGCCCCTTTGCTAAATGTGGATCCCGACCCCGTCGTGTTCCCCTTTCGCAGGTTATCGTTGAAATGCACCTTGATGGCCGCATCCAACGCTTCCTTGTAGTTGGTCGGGTTCCACCGCATCACCTCACCGCGAGCCCAGGTTTGCAAACCTGATATGAAGGCATGGAACGCATCCATATCCCCCATGTCCATGACAAGTATCCTCTTTGCCATGAACCCATTCACATATTCCTGGATGGTTCTAGTCTGCTTCAGCCTACTCAGCTCATCTCTCAGATGCAGAGTGGCATTCGGAGGAACGTATGTTGCGCGGATCCTCGCCTTCATCATGTCCCAAGTGGCCACTGGTCCTTCGTTGGCCTCTGTCGTTCTCCACCAAGACTTGGCATTATCTGCCAAGTATGGTTTTGCACATGGGACCTTCTCCGAGCTCGGTAATCGCAATGCTCGGAAGTAGTCCTCCATATCGTAAAACCAATCCTCCACCACTTTATAGTCGTTCACTCCCTTGAAGACCGGTGGGGGCTTTGGTTTGTACTTGGGAACTGCCTAAAGGACTGATTCTACTTCGGTCTGTTCGACCTTGTCTGGTTTTGCCTCAGTCCCGGCCGAAAGATCCGCACCTTCTGCGCTGCCAGCATCCGCAGTCTTTTTCTTTTTCTTCCGCCTCTCGTCACGCTTTAGCTTGCGTACGAGAGTTTCCAGCAGGGCATTGGTCTGTGCCAACTGTCCTTCTAGCATGTCCAATCGAGCCTTGGACGACCGAACCTCGCCACCGGACTCCTGTTTGGAAGTTTCCTCACTAGAGTCCTCCTCATGCAAGGATTCCTCATCCATAGCCTCTTGTTCGACCGGAGGCTCCAGCTCTGGCGGAGGTTCCGTCTCCGCCTGGGTTTGCTTACGCCCTGCCCTTGCCATCTCCCAGCAATCCACCTCTATCCTTCGCTAGAACTGAGATAAAGGCTCCGATACCAAATTGTAAGCCACAAATTTTTCCTTTCCAATTTGCCAGCTTACCTCGTCTATCCGTCCAACACCGCCTTGGCTTTTGCTAAGTTCCCTTGCCAAGGTTCTCGCCTATGGTACCAGCTCTTACTTGGTCTCAGCTACTCACTGCACGAGCAACGGAGTGTTAGCCATCCATCCACGGATTCCCGAATCACTCCCAATCCCCCTCCCCGGGTTAGACTGGACTTAAGGTTCGGCTACACTCCCCGCAAGCATAAGCAGCCAAGCACACCAAGCTTCCAGGTTCCTAACATCCTTTGGTACCACAAGACTTGATCATGGGACCCTCTAAATCCCAAGTCTTGAGTGCAACACTTGCTTCCGGACGCCCGGGCAAAACACCGTGGGCTAGCGGCCCGGTATGGGTACCTCTCGCCCCCCACTTCCATCCCGAAAGAAGGGCCAAGCCCCTAGGAAGGGCGAGGACCAATGAGCCCGCATGGTACTCAAGTGGGGCACCACTCCACATGAGCCGGGAGCACCGCAATCGGTTTCCCTTTCGGGAGTGGGAGCTGCTCTTGAGCACTTCCTTGGATGGCCTCTCCGGCACCAACCAAGTCCATGCTCACTCCCACCCAAGGCCCCTCGGTCCCAGTCCCAACCTCAAGTCAGTTTGGGGGCCCCCCGGGAGAGTCCCTTCAAAAAGGGTTCCGGGGCCCCCCTATCCCTCATATATTTTTGGAACCCCCGGGAGCCCCCCCCCCCCCCCCCCCCCCCCTGGGAGACGCACACTTTGGGCTTTCACCCCTTGACCCGTATTAGTATTTGGACTTAGTCTCTAGCTCGATCTCAGACCCGATTTCGGATCCGACTTCGGATTCGGTCTCGGACTCGATCTCGGACTCGATCTCGGACCCGATCTCGGACCTGACCTCGGACTCGACCTCGGACTCGGTCTCGGACCCGATTTCGGATCTCAGACTCCGTCTCGAACTCGGTCTCGAACTCGGACTCGAACTCGGTCCCCGAGTCGGTCTTGGACTCGATTCCGGACTCTATCTCGAACTCGGTCCTAGAGTCAGTCTTGGACTCGATCTTCGACTTGGTCCCATCTGATGAACTCTTTGTCATTTTGGTCATTCTTTCGGGGTTCCTTTAGCCTACGACACCTCGGCGAGTTGGTTCCTTACACACAAAAAGAATCATCAATGATCGATATATTTCAACTAAAATCCCATAAGGATTCAAATATTCCAATATCGATCACTAACTCTCCCATTTGTAGAGTTAGCATAGTCTATGATTAAATCACTTTTCAAGGAAAAGCCAAAACTCAACCCCTACTAAATAACCTCGTCTAGAACACAACTAACTCAAACTTGCCACTCCGCTTGTTTGAACGTCAACACAATTGTTAACTAGTAAATGCACGAATGCCAATAACACAAAGCCATAGCCAAATCATCAACACTATTTTCATCGAGACTAATGAAATGCAATATCAATCCTAAGGATAGACATCTCATCTCACTTGAATCTCAACGTTAATAATATCAATGACAAGGCATCACTTCAATGCCATCAACACTAGAACAAAGCTAGAAGAAAGCAAGAGTGAATCACCACTCAAAGCTCTCTAGCAACCAAGCTAGCCAAAGTAAAAAATACTATACTTAGTATCCAAGACCAATCCTTCAACATTACTCAAGTACATATAACACTTTCTCAAGGAGTGAATCACCACATCCAAGACTCAATGAAATCCAACACCACAGACTAAATGCAACTAAATGATATCAACAGAGGTAGAGTCGACATGCCAACATGGAAAACCCATGTAAGTCAAATGACATGATCCTCTGCAACACCATCCAGTAAAGTAAACTCATCACTGATAAATCTTCATTGAGTGAAGCAAGTGTCAAAAGCCCTTGACAAAGTCTATAAGCAATCACTAATTGCAAAACAACTAACAATCACCCCTCAACTTGCCTTCACAAGACCTAAACACTAAACTTGCGCCATCGAATTATATACTTGTCCAACATGAACGTAATACCCCAGATATGAGATAAAGGTTCATGGACAAGCACGAACTAAATAGCCACTCGAATCCAACTCAACTGCAATAAGCTCACTAATGCATTTAGCCACTAGCTCTGAGCATGCCTTGAAGAGGCTAACTATGCATGACTAACACTTAGACGAAACTAAAGTGAAGACCATGAGATGGATCATATCGGTACACAACCTCTTCATAGACAAAGCTATAGTATGGGTACCAACATCTCAACCTTAAAAAATTAAGTTGGACATCACCATCCTCAACCAAGGCGCAAGGCCACCAAGACCAAGTCAAGATCAGTGAGAGCTCACTACTCTCATAGAGTCTAACAAAATGCAAAGTGCAACCTGCCACCAAGCATAACGCTACAAAAGAAAGGCACAAGGGTCACCTTTCTAGAAAAGTACAACGGCCACTTTTCTACACTAACTCCAGACTCTATCCAACTCAATTGCCTTAGCCCCAAAAGTTAGCATCCCTTTCAGGCCGCATCATACAAACTATCTACTAAGGTCTAAGCTAACCGAAGTCAACTCCAACCCCTTCACTAGTTTGTATTGGCTTTCGAAAACGGAATGGTTTTCGGACAAAGTGATCAGTAGATCAGCCATTGGAAAAGCCTAAGAAAATTTACGGAAAATCTTTCCATCCTAGAGAAAGAATGACTCTCAGTCTAAGAATATAAACTTTCAAGACTCAACCAACTTCCTCCTACTAACAACTTCACATAGATTCACCTCAACACAAATTCTCATGACCCATAGTATGCTTAAGCCTCGAACATCTTTTTGCCCATTCTTCCGACATCCAACACCGACATCCGCAAAATGCAAAGTGAACATCCAAGGTTTGATCACGAAGATCACAACTTCAGATATCCACATTGCACTAACACTCTTCTTCAACTACCTTCAAGATCCAATGTGAAGCCAAAACACTAACAAGAAAAATGACATGGAAAATCAAGCTCAAGGAAAATTCCTCATCACTCGAAATAATAATGCCATTCCCACTAACACAAGTGTTAGCGATGTCAATGCCTCAACTACACACCTTCTCCATCCAATAATCTATTCCAAGTGCTAACGGATAAACCAACAAGCCATAGCAAATGAATGCTACAACCCTTTTTCAACACCTTATGGGCCAACTCTCAAAGGAACAACGTACCAACTTAAGTTTAGCATAATGGACCACTATCGAGAATCCCGTCAAAGCTACTACAATGCTACTTCGTGCAAGTAGACTAGCTTCTCCATCAACCACTTTGGGGTTGATCATCATTTAACCAGGCAACTTTGTAAACACATTGCTCATTATCACATGGATATGATATAAAATCACAATGACTTGATCATCAATCAAGCAACACTATGAACAATGCTTATGTCATTACTTCAAAGGTTTATGTGAGTATCAAGTGCCAACTCGACTCAACAAAATGTAACATAAATGCTACACTCCACTGATAGAGACTTACAACACCCAACACCACTAACTTTTGTTCACAACACAGACAAGCTCATGCCACTCGCTATCCGATCAAACTCAAAACTTAACCCAACACCAAGCTACTCAAGGAGCAATAGTTAGATTCCCCGGAAAAGAATTGAGCATTGCAACCCAAGTCTTCTAATAGCAAGCCTAGACAAAATGGTATAGCACTTCACCGCTATCCATCCCATGACTCACCATTTACAAGACCATTTCCAACATGCATCAAGGTAGGGGCTCTTGATTACATGATGTGAACACGGGCAATGAGTCACACCTCGTTGCGTATCATCTCTCTAAGAAGAGAAGATGATTTACGTGTTTGATCCTTCGTCCCTAATGACTCTCTTTTCGGTCTCATCTTTAACTACACCTCAAGTTTGCGTTTGCACTGCCTTCAGTCCAATCCAAGAAAAGTTTATAAGAGAGCACGGCAATGATTACTTGAACCAATAGACTAATCCCTACAGTTTTAGTTGATCGGGCGCGGACCATACTTGAGCTCACGAGTTGAAGAGTTGAGCTCACGAGTTGAGCTCAATTTTCAATTGTAATTTAGTACAAACATTATAAATTTTAAAATTTTAAGGTTATGGCGAACCTAATAATTTAATAACTCTCTATATATTATATAGATAAAAATGTTCTAAAGAACACATTTTGTTCTAATAATTTAAATATTTACTACATGCAATGATAGGGACATTTGTTAGAACATAAAATAAAATGTTTGAAAAAAGAGTATTCTTGTCACTTCTTTAAATTTGTACTCTATGCTTTCTGGCTAGTAAATGTTAGGTTTGTCAGAATTAAAAAATTATTAAATTTGAAATAAGATTCTATGTGAAGCCATATAACCGTTTGAAAGGAAAAAAAATAACCGTTGATGTAAGCTTATTGCATATAAAAGAAAGACTTGGTTCTTTGTAGAATACATTCTTGAGGGGTTTGTCGTAGCATACTGTCTAGAATTTATAGATCTTCATTCACACTCTCATTCGAAAAAAGGGAAATACACCCACAAATGTCTATGGGTTCTAGTGTTGGTAATTTTAACTCTCATAATCTTTCTTCCCAGAGCTCAAGGGCTAGGAGATGCAATAACTATCCCATTGCACAGCATAACCAAATCACACAAGAGAATGAAAGAGAGGATAGTGAGGATAGTGATCATGAGTTGGAGATAAATGCAATGACAGAGGGTACAACAAATTGGGTGAAAAAGAATGCCCTCTTACTTGTTTTAGAAAAGTGCAATTCTGCCACTTTCAAGAAGTGCCCCATATGTTTTCTAGCGTCTGGTGGAAACAATGGCAATGATCAGTATGATGGTATATATGCTCTTGCGACACACTGCAACATCACACACCCGAAAGACTACCATGAAATCTTTTTTGAGAATTTGATGGTAAAGACAGAAATGGAGACACACGAGTACTATGGGCAGTATTGCGAGAAGAACACTCGGAAGCATATAAAATGAAAAGTGAAATGAAAAAGCACATTTTTATTAATTATATAAAGTATAATAAGTTTTATTGATAGAGAATAAACATCGATAGTGTTGGAGAAATCTAATTAGCTCCAAAAGTTTTCTGCAACTCAGCAATAGTAAGGCTTGCTTGGTGTATATGAATATCCACTTTAGGATCCTGGTGCAAGATGTTGATGAAGATGTAGTACATATGCTTGCAAGGAGCATATGCCTTCCCATGTTCCTCGCGCTTCGTAAAGTCTGGACATGTGCAAGAAAGAAAGTCGTGAATGGTAATTGTGTACTCTCCACCTTCTGTTTTGACTATGTACTCCTTTGCAAGCGTAGTGATGTACTTCGTAGAGAGAATCTCACACTCAAGTGTTTGAGCCAAGTTTATTTTACCTTGCTTCTGCTTGGAGACCAATAAATTTAACTGCTTTACCTTTTCGTGCTGGCCTCCTGTGCATCTCTGTAGGAATAGTCCTGCTCCTGTCACTCATGTCTCCAACTCTCCTCTCAAGATTAAAACCAGATTTCTCAAGGTTTTCAATCTCATCCGAGGTGAGTGCGACCCCATTAACAACCGGCCATTCTTTAGGTACTGCATCAGGTTTAGTCACTATAGTGTCTTCAAGCCGCTTCGTATGGTTGGCGTCGGTATTGCAACAATATAGCCAGCACCATCTTGAAAATCCTACTTGCTTTCGTTCCCCATAGAAACATGGGGCTGGAACAGAAGCAGATTTTTCACCACGAATCCAGGCCCAACACTTGCCCCTCGGAAGCATCCCCACACACCTTACATTTGATTTTGCTGGCACACGTCAGATTGCCCATTGCTTCGGCTCCACACTACAGTAAGCAATTTCAACTTGTTGCGATGTACTCTCTTCATCAGCCACTTGAGGTGGCTCAATCCGAGAGCGGTGTCTTGGAGCAGAATGGTACTCGACATCAGGCCTGTGGGAGCTTTTTGCTCCAAGGTCCGTACCAACATCTTCCCCAGCAAAGGAAAAACGACGCTTTGAGCGGACAGTCTTCATATCACCAATAGAAGCTCGGGGAGTGTACTCCATAGATGTGCCACGGACCACTTCCTCAACTGCAGTTGCCACTGTTCGGGCGGGTGGAGTTAATTTTCTCTTCATCCTATCATGTAACATCTCAACAGAAGGCCCTGTTCCCATGTATCTTCCTTCCTCGAATGCCAGTGCTTTTGAAGATTGCTCTATAGCACGTATCAAATCTGATAGACAGGCTTCGTATAGACTCATCTTCCCTTTCCCTGCCTCAGAGGAACGCCAACTCCAATGCTTACTTTCGGAGAGATTCACAGTTGGGGTGTATGCAAGGTCCTCAAGTGGTTGATCCTAATGGAAAAGGCAATATTAAAAGGTAATAAAAGGAGAAGAAAAAATATAAACCAACCTGAAAAGAGTGATGTCTCCATTGGAACATCCTAACTTCCCACCATCCTAACCATGACTCAAGTTGTGGTAAGCAACTTACGTCTGTATGGCCATCTTCACGCCACCACATTCGGATCTCGTTTGTTTTTGCCTCATGCTCTTCTTCAGAAGGTGCAACCTGCCATTGTTTGCACAACTCCTTAAATATTGATTGAAACTCTGGCTTGATAAGGTGGCAGTGCTGGTTTAGGCTTTGAGCCCAATGGAACTCACAAGTCCTCTCACGACCTTCCAATGGTTGACCATTCCCAAAAACTGCTCGGATACCATTCCAGTTTGCACCAGCCCCATCTGCCATGAAACCACGAAAGTTTGCAGGCTTACCAGTCTGCTTTAGGACAATATCAGAGAGGGACTTCCAAAATATTTCCTGTGCTGTCTGATCTTGTACTTTAAACTCTGCTGTCGCAATTGTTAAGTTACAACGTAGCCAATGAAAACATAAATATTATAACAATTTCAATATAATGAGAATAAAAATTACCTTGGATCATACACATGAGCTCCCATGGTTGTCCAACCGGATACACGCTCCATATGGTCAAAATTTACCCATGCATTTGCAAGGTCACTGGACCCAAACATGTCCATTCGGGAGACAAGATCTACGCCAGAGGCAGGGCCCATGGTAGACATTTTGAAGACGAAGGGGCGCTCTTGCTCATTCACAATTTGGTCTGGAAACAAACTTCCGTGGATGAACTCGTATGGACAGGTCCGTTTCAATTCAAGGATGGAGTCAATTTTTGATTGCAACTTCCCCTCTCGAGATTCACACATCCAAGATTTTATCCTAAACAATATAATGTAAGAAAAAATTATTATTATAACGTATGAAAAATAACGGATGTACCTCCTTAGGCTAGTAGCAGGTTGTACTCTTCGTAGTAAGTCCCGCAAGCTAGCCTCGTTTAATTGAGTCTTTTGGCAACCTGGATTGAGTAAGGTATTTGCGATAAAATCCTTGAGGACGGTCTTCTGAACATGCTTCGGAGTTGCAGATGAGTTTCTCATAGTCTCTTCCTGTACAGCATCTTTGAAATGGTTGAGAGAACTCCTTTGTATCCCTTCCTGCATTGGATGCATATGTGTGCCAACATGCACTGCAGCTCTTCCAGCCACTCCATCCTGTGGAAGAAAGTAGTACATCTTGGCCTCGCAGATAGCACGACATAGAGGAGCATTTTTGCAGAATCGACATTTGAATCCAACAGCAATGGTGTCACAGGCTGGAGGATTGACTGCAGACCCTTCGAAAAATATAGAGTTTCTAGAGCGGTCTCGATTGCATACTTCATCCACACAATCTAAATGCCCGACACAATGAACTATAGACACTGTGCCTCTAAAATGTTGGAAATGTGTGGTCTTGATCTTGCACCAATTGTGGACATCCTGCTTGGTTTCCATCTCCTTCCGTTTGGAACCTGTGCTGCTGACAAGAGGTGGTAGCTCGAAGAAAATGTTGCCGTTGTAGGAGGATGGAAGCTCACTCACAAGCCTATACAAAAACAAGTGCACGTCGATTGAGAGGCGTGAAAACTGGAAAGCATTGCTAACGGCTTTGAATATTGCTGAAGTTGGAGCTGGAGCTGGTGAATTTGGCGCCGACACTAGCATAACATCTTCACTTGAACTAGAAAAGGACGAGAGGATAACGACTGACTCTTGCTTCACATTCACTTTCGCTGGAGCGCATTTTGGCATTTTGACTGGAGATCCAAACACTCAAATCTCCTTCGACTTGGAATTTTGTAAATCCCATTGTTGTCCACCCTCGCCCACACCAGAAAGAAGAAACTCCGAGTATGCAACTATATCAGTGTCGTTGCGGATCACAGCCTCTAAAGAAATAGAGCCAAGACGAAGATCAAAACGCCGACATAAAAAACTTTCAGAAACAATACTCTGAGAGAATGAAAGAGGTGGGTGATCTCAAAAATGAAGAAGAAACCTCTCCATCCTTCTCAATAGGTTTTGGAGTTCTCTCTCTTTATGCTACTTGTAAAAATCTATAGTGAAACATAATTGAAATTTAAATAGAGTAATAAGAAGACAATGTACAAAATGAATTTAAATTCTATAGCAAATTTAACATGTGTAAGTGTGATAGTATTAATATTACTGTCATCTATTATGATGTCTGATGCATGTATACACATAAATCCAAGGAAAGATTTTCAGTACGTGAAGTTTGATAGTTAATAATGATACCAGTAATGACATTCTGCTATAACGTGTCAAACCAAGAGATCCAATCTAACTATCAGCACATGTGATATGTCATGTTGTCAAATTTTAAGTGGTAGATGATAATAAATCTTGTCAAATCTTATTCTTCAATAACAGATTTGATTCGTAGTACAACTCAAGTTTTATCCATAATTGTGAACACTGCTCAATGACATTTAAAGCACGTGCCTATTGTTTAGGATCTAATACAGTACAAAATAAATTTCTGGATGAGGATTCATCCATTCATAGATGGATATAGTACAACATATTTTAACGTGCCTTATTTATACTCTTTGAAGTTCTTGTAACGATTCCAAAATATGTACAAAATAGTGATGAGAATGCATCTTTTCTAGATAATTTGTAAAATATAATATCATATCTCTAATAACAGAAATGTTGATAGGTGCTAGTTATACCATCATTAAAATATACAAAATAAAGAAGCATAATTTACATATAATAATAATGATAAGATAAAATAAGATCAAAGATATTGTGATGGTTGAGATTTAGGTTATTTGGAATGAACGGCCAGGATTAGAGATTGGTTAGGGTTAGGGCAGCCGTCAGGATTAGGGTTAGGGTAGCTGCCAAGATTAGGTTACTGTTCGCATCGTGAGTGGAGCGCGCGAGAGATCGAGAGATTGAGCGCGAAGGAGATCGAGGGATTGAGCGTGCAAGAGATCGAGCGATTGAGCGTGCAAGAGATCGAGAGATTGAGCGTGCAAGAGATCGAGAGATTGAGCACGCGAGCAGGACAGTTTGAGCGCACGAGCGGGAGAGATTGAGCGCGCGAGCAGGAAAGATTGAGCGCGCGAGTAGGAGAGATTGAGCGCGCGAGCAAGAGAGATTGAGCGCGCGAGCGGGAGAGATTGAGTGCGCGAGCGGGAGAGATTGAGCGCACAAGAAATCTAGCACGATCAAGAAATCGAGGGAGGAAAGATGCCGCCAAGGGTGAGTTTCGATTTGATTGCTTCCACTTCCATTTTTTGAGTCCATTGCTTCCATTCCATTTCTTCCCTTTTTTTTTCTTGATTGCTTCTTTGCTGGCCGAGGTCGAGCTCCGGCGGGCCACCTCGGGCAGTTTTGCTTGCCGAGGGGCCGAGGTTATTCAAATAACCTCGGCCCCTCGGAGAGCAAAACTGCCCGAGGTCGAGCTCCGGCCGGCCACCTCGGGTACTTTAGCTTGCCGAGGGGCCGAGGTTATTCAATAACCTCGGCCCCTTGGCGAGCAAAACTGCCCGAGGTCGAGCTCCGCAGCGGCCACCGAAGTGCCTGAGGTGGCTGGCCCGAGCTCGACCTCGGGCACTTTAGGGGTCGGAGGGGCCGAGCTTATTTGAATAACCTCGGGCCCCTGGGCAGCCAAAGTGCCCGAGGTGGAGTCTAGGCCCACTTGATTTTTTTTTTCTCTTTGACTGTTTGAATTTCTCATTATCTTTATTTAGTTTGACTAACAAAACTTTTTCTCTTGCAGAAAAGGAAAATTGTAACACAGAAAAAGGTTGTTGGAGCCAAAAAGACACGAGAAGTTCAATTTGGCACTGACGACGACATCACAATCGACATGTCCATTGGCACAACAGAGACACATTTAGATAAAGATTCACCACCTCCACCACCATCACCTCCACCATCACCACCTCCACCACCGCCATCGCCACCTCCACCACCTCCATCACCACCTCCACCACCTCCATCGCCACTGCCACCACCACCATTGCCACCACCACTACCACTATTGCCTCTGCCCCCGCCGCCACCGCCACCACCACCATTGCCACCACCACTGCCACTATTGCCTTTGCCCCCGCCACCACCGCCACCACCACCAACGCAAATCCCTGAAGTTGGGCAATCTAGTGGTGTTCACGATAGGGAACCTGAGGAACAGCCTGGAGCTGAAAGAGTTGCAGACCTTCCTGACAACGTGGTGGACAAGCGCTTCCAAGAGACTATTATGCGGACAAGGGAAAAAGCAGTTCACCAAACACTTGAGGCGCTCAAGTGGCCAGGCCCTTGTGACTTGATCAGAGAAATCCCCCTTTGCCGTTTGCAGCAGACGAACCTTGTCCGCACAGCATCCAAGTATGTCAACCCGGATATATACAGCTTGTTCAAACAAAATGGCCTTGCAACAAATATCGGTATGTTTCTAGTCTCTTTTTGCAAGCCAGGAACAACGGAGATCATTACTGTCACACCCGAGATTGTGAATAGCTGGGATCCTATTTGGAGGAGGAAGTCCCTAGAATTTGATGACATGCTTATCAGACATCCTGAGACTCGACAGCTTGCGGGGACAATGTTCCAAATTATTGACGGTAACCACCGATATGGAGCTTGGATGAAGTGTATCGATGATCATTTTCGCGATGATCCTGTCTACCATATCAACGTTCCAGTCGGCCATGTCTATGCGAGGGGACCTTTGGATGTCAACAGACTTATCTTGGCCTGCCAAAAGACCAATGCGTAAGTTTTATAATTTTACCTCTAACTCCACTTTAACTTGTTTTGTTGTGTTTAAATGTAGGCTTGGGCAGTTCGCTGTTCAAAAACAAAATCTTGTCCATGACATCGAGCAACTTCGATTTTTGGCAAACTTGAGTGAGGATGACATCCGCCAACATTATGGTGATGATCTCGCAACACTTGTTCGGCACTCACGCACTCGAAATGACGGTACAACTTGGTTCAACAACCCAATCAGTTGTGAGACACAAAATCCCTAGGACCCAAAGTAGAGTCGGAAAGGGCGCCACGTGGTAGTGGCTGAAGCGAGAGCCAAACGAGCGTAACACGTTTGGACCAAAAGCTCCGACTTGAAAAGTCAAGAGCGGGAGTGGAACTCCCAACGAAGTGCTCGAGGAACGAGCACGAAGCGAGCAAAAAGCGAGGCTCCAAAAAGGGACCCAAAAGGACCAACACATGACACGTGGAAGTGTCCGAGATGGACTCGAGTTGGAGTCCGAAGTGGAGTCCGAGATGGACCCGAGTTGGAGTCCGAAGTGGAGTCCGAGATGGACCCGAGTTGGAGTCCGAAATGAAGTCCGAGATGGACCCGAGTTGGAGTCCGAAATGGAGTCCGAGATGGACCCGAGATGGAGTCCGAGATGGAGTCCGAGATGGACCCGAGATGGAGTCCGAGATGGAGTCTGAGATGGAGTCCGAGGTGGACCCGAGATGGACCCGAAATGGAGTCCGAGATGGAGTCCGAGATGGACCCGAGATGGAGTCCGAGATGGACTCGAAATGGAGTCTGAGATGGACCCGAGATGGAGTCCAAGATGGAGTCTGAGATGGAGTCCGAGATGGAGTCCGAAGTCGAGACCGAGACCGGGACCGAGACCGAGACCGAGACCGAGATCGGGACCGAGACCGAGACCGAGGCCGATACCGAGGCCGAGGCCGAGTCCGAGTCCGAGTCCGAGTCCGAGTCCGAGTCCGGAGCCTGAGAGGGTGAAAGCCCAAAGCGTTCGTCTCCCAGACCCTGGGGGGTTTGGTGAGCTCCAAAAGTATAGTAGGGGGAGGACTGCAGTGGAGCCAGTTTGGCCAGGAAAGGCCAGTTTGGCCCAGGAAGGCCGGACCCAGTGTTGGGTGATGAGCTGCCCACTGGGAAGTCCAAGACTAGAGTGAACACAGACCGACAAGCAGGGTAGCTTGGTGAAGTGTTCAAGAGCCGGCTCTAGTTCCCCCGGGAGATCGACTGGCCGATGCTCCCAGTCCAAGTGTGGGTGGCACTACCTACTTGGATACCTGGTGTGGCTCAACGGAACCCGCTCTAAGCCCATGGCTAGAGCACCCAAGGGCAGAAGGCGAGGAGAGTACCCAGGTGGCTCGCGTAAGGCCACGGTGTTCCGAAATGTTGTCCCAAAGGCCCAGACTGTGGAAAGGAAGAGGAGCAGTCCTCTGGGGTAGTGACCAAGGACACAGTCGTGTGGTGAGGAAGTCCCAGAGGACCGTGGGACTTAGTGGTCGGGCCTGTGGGTCTCGATCCAGTGGCAGTGTTGGCAAACACGGCCAGGGGCAGAAAAGGACTTAGTGGGGACTAACAGAGGGATATTGGGGAAGGCTATTCCCCTTGTCGGTGGGCATCCTAAGGATGCTAAGGAGTGGATCTGAGATGACCACTCACGGATGGTTTGCTTAGTCTTGGAGAGCCAAGACGGTAATGCAAGTGGTATTGGACTACCAGTGTGGCAAAGGTGATTGGGCATGGCCTTAGCGTAACGGGCTGCTATGTCGGTGGTACCTTTGAGTGTCGGTCATGGGATCGGACACGTGGAGCACTTGGACCAAGTGCAAATGTTGAGTGGCATGGATGCCATTCTCGGGGCTAGCAAGTCCCAAGTCCTGGATTGGACTTATGGAGGTTGTGAATGAGACTCCTCCAAGTGGTCAGAGGTGTGGTTAAGTGACTAAAGTAGAATGGAAAATTTAGTCGCTTACATCAGTTTTATGCTCGCTGTGTGGTGTAAGGTATGTCTTTCCCTTTTATTTTATAAAACCCTCTTTTAATTGTTTTGGTTTTTAGCCTTTGGTGAAGGTCAAGCAGGATGCTTACGAACTTGCATATCCGGAGAAGAGTCGGGAAGAGCTCTCAGCTGAGTTTGTACAAATTGAGCACAAAATTCAGCATGCAAAGTCCTCAAAGTTGAAGAAACTAGTATGCATTGCAGACAATCGCAGGCCGAAGGAGTGGCTAGAGACTATAGCTGAAATTTCTTCTCATGAATGTAAGTTTTTTATCACACTTCATTTTTCTTAATTATGCATATGTTACTTTTGCAGTGAACAAAACTCCAGATGACATGATTTACAATATCGCAAAATCAAAGCTTCCATATAAGCAACAGATAGAGACTCTGGAGTTCCTCAATGTCTGCTTGATGAACAGAGAGAAAGGACTGCCAGAACTATTTGAGAACATGATGAGAAGGGCTGTCTACATCACACAAACTATAAGTGAAGGTGAGAAGTTCTTGGCACCACACATTGGTGACGATCCAGATGGCACATTCATGTCTTTCGACACCTACATCAACACGTCATTGGAAGGGATCGAAGAGGGGTGGCTGCCAGAGAAGTCTACAAGCACAACAACTTATGATTGCCAACATGATCAACCTTATTTCATGCGACGTGCAGCTTATAGGTATAATATGATTTATAAGACTGTTTTTTAATATATATTGTTTACAGGTATCTTCGATATAGAGGCATGCCATTTGAGGCACCAGTTTGCACTCGACTTGTTGCAAAGGGTGTAAGAGATGGAGGAATGTATCCAACAATGTTTGCGAGAGTTCCAAAGGCACAGAAGATAGAATGCCCTTGGGAGTTGGAGCTCCTAGGGAAGGAGACCTCTACACTAGATCGCGAGGAAATTATCAATGCTAGCAACGATGGCAATGCAAGTGACGATGGAGACGAGGATGAGGAAACTCCAGATCAAGTTCATGTTCCACCACCAGACAGTCAGGAACAGGCTCCAATTCAACCATCAAACAACCAAGATCCGGATCAGGTTTTACCAGTAAATAACGATGATCAAGTGGTTCACAGAATATCACGTCGACCTCGAGGTAAGCAAAAGTGAATTTTACAAACTAAAGGTGGTAATACATGTTTTTTGCAGCAATGACTGTTGGTAGTAATTTCATTCCAGCTCGACGAGATGCTCGTGAAGAGGAGTTGGAGGAACTCTCATCGACAACACGCTATATGACGGTATCATACTATTTATTACTTTTTTCATTCACTTAGCTCTTTTATAGGTCCGTCCTGTGTCCCCAATAACACAACGAGGCATTGTGGGTATCTTCATTGGCTCTTACAGTAGATTATTGACATCTTTCACGGAAGACGACATCAACATGGATATACGCCGCCAGTTCAACCGTTGGTGCCGAAAGATACAAAGGCCCGTGCTCCCAGTTGCGGACTTCATTCTCTTCGACTTTCCAGATGGTCTTTCAGATATCGATGGGAAAGTTGAGGATTGGAACTTTCTCACACCTGACCACTTGCGCGATGCATTCCTATTGTCCGAAGTACTTATGCTCGAAGCTAGCCATGTCGTCTTCATCCTACCGAACGACCCCAACTGGATGTATGAGCTTATGACATGCGCAGCAGAAGTTCATTTTAAGTCATTCTCTTCCGGGTGCATTATGGATCCTATTGGCGTTGATACGAGGGGCGTCCAAGGGAAGCCTGAAAAGGTGAGTATGTATTTTATATTTTTATCTAATTTCTAAACATTTTTATTTTCCAAGTTATGATGTGGACCTATCATGCCTTCTGCAGAAACACACATGATGGGTTTCGTGATAGCGAACGTGCAACACGTGTTTTGCCTGGGTACGACAGTTCCACTAACATCATACCCAACCTTGTGGATGAGCAGATCCGCAACACGTTTCTAGGGTACCGATTCTGAACTCCATCAGCAATACAAGTCTTGCTTGAGCTCTATTGCCCACCAGATGGTATTGTGATTGATTGCACAGCAGGTAGCGGTTCTATGGTGGAGGCAGCACGTGACTCTGGTAGGTCGGTGTTTGCTATTGAAGAACATCATTTCTTCAAACGTCGGCTCAGAGGATTTCGTGAGTTGCCTTCAACCTCAAGGAGGTAAATTATGTTTATTAAAATTTCAATATATATTTCATTCTATTTTATAGATCACAGTCACCTGGAGTTTCTAGAATTGGAGGCTTTCGAAGTCTCTCTGACTATGCAAAAGCCATGGCTCAACATATGCAAGGTGAATCTTCCCCACAATACCACTATAGGAGGAAGTATAAAAGAAATCATTATGTTGATGATGAGGCAGAAGAAAGTTAATTGCATCCTTACATAAAATGGAAAGCTTGTTATATGTTAGATGTCAGTGAAAGTGTCAGATGTCAGTAAAATTGTCAGATGTCAGTGTCAGTGTCAGATACCATAATTAAAGATTATCATTCTCACCTGTCACCATCACTTTGTAGCGTTTGTGTGTTGCCATCTCCTCCTTCAACATTTTGTAAACAATTGTATGTGATATGATAGCACCTTCTAGAACAAGGTATGTTACCTACAACTAATATCATTTTATTATATTTTTTCTTTTAATAGTGACAATACTATAGTATAGTAAAGTAATTCTAGATCTTACATTCCACTATAGGGTGGCCTAAAAACCCCATATTTTGCACTAGCCAATGTAGTGTTTCCCAAGGGGATGTTGTTCCTCACCATGAAGCGATAGTGGGTATGTGTCTGTAACTCATTCTTGAATCTATTGTACATCCACATGTGCACATTTTCCAGACCTGCCGTTGGGCAATTCTTACAGTGCTCAAGAAAAGTTTGTAAACCCATAGAGCCATTTGTCTTGTCCAAGAAAAAGTAGCATATTGGACACCAAATGTAATAGCGTTCTGTGCTTTCAAGTAGTCCTGCCATGTCAGGAGCAAGATCTTGCAAAAACATGTGGCATTGCTCTTGAAGCGCTAAAGGCAATCCCTCTCTAATAGCAAGATCCGGAATTTCACATATAGGGAGCTCTAATTCAGCTTCACTAGAGCTCTCAGCAGAAAAAGGATTGTTATGTAGAGGTGAAGGTGGAATGTTGGTAGAACTTGGGGATGGAGGTGGAGATTGATATGAAATGCTGGGGGGCCAAGTACGATTAGCAATGGGTCTCCTTTGAGCCATTTCAATATAAACTTCTAAGGAGCTCAAGGAGAACAAAAAACCTACAATAACTATAACTTTTCTAGATAGTTTATATACTAAGTTTTAGTCTTGGGAATGCGGTTTATTTATTATGACACTGACAATACTCAGATTCTTGGGAACGAGGTTTATTTATTATGACACTGACAATACTCAGATTCTTGGGAATGAGGTTTATTTATTATGACACTGACAATACTCAGATTCTTTAAATGTCAGTCTTGGAAATGGGGCTTCATAATCATAGCTTTCTTGTAAACATAAGAGCTTCTAGAATTTTAGATTATCATGTATACACATGCTCTATCATTATAATGAATCCTACTTTACTACACATATATTCTTTTCTACACATGCCAAATGTCTACGGAAATAAATTGCAAGGAAATATAGACCATATTATAGTGGTAGAGCACGTTGGCACGCTACCATTCTCTCATGTGAGATTGCCTTTTAGTCTTGGAAATGTAGATAAAGTTGATTCTTTGATGTGATATTACTTTTGAGTCTTTCGAAAGATTTTGATTTATTTTATCATTATTTACAAACAATTCCCAAAAACTTTTAATGAGGATTCACTGCAAAATATACCTTGGTCTTATCATATGAGAGGATTGCGATATAGGCAAGCAATAGAGTTTTTAATATGAATTAATATGTAAATTACAAATGTCATGGAAAGTTTTATGGAGTAGATTTCTTGGTGCTTTCCGCTGTGCTGTTCATTTCTTCATTTCTCTTGCTCTGGACTGTTGTTTCAGAAGTAACAGGAGCATTTTTATCAATCGTGATAGTGGTCTCCACATTCCCAGATGGGTAATAAGGACCAGGAGTGTAATATGGAGATTGTGGTAGTGAAACAAAATTAACATTCTCACATTCCTTTGCACTACAACTCTTACTCACAGATCTTGTATTTTCCTTGCTTCCCATCTTCTCAAGAACCCTAAAAACTCTTTTGAATGAAGGAATAGTATCTACAGCTGTAAAAGTATTCAAAATATTAAGTAGTCAAATCAAATATGACAGCTGTAACAGTTGTCATAATAAAATAATATAGTTTTATAAAAGATAGGTTCTCATGAACTTTGTCTTTTTTAAACAATTCAATCTTATAGAAACTTTTAACTTAGATATTTATGTATTTTAATATTTTAAAGTTTGCTAGAACCTTCATTTGTTCAATTTAGATCTCCTTTGTAATATTTCTTATTGACTATGTTGACTTGAGTTGACTTGTGTTGAATTGAGCTCAACTCATGAGCTCAACTCAACTTTGGACCATCCCCAGTTGATCCACTTGTAATCATGCCTAGGAAGGATCCACTAGTGCCGTGCTAAACAGTTACAGACCAGCCTATTTCCCACTTATAGTAAACCCAGGGAAGGTTTGCTTTCACTCATGGTACATGGAACAACTCATGGAACCACCGATAGGTTAACATTAATCTTGCCAACTCAAAGTGTAACCTCAAGTTGCTAATGCGCCTCACTCACGAGCCCAAGCTCAAACTCGTGCTAACGAAGCATCTCAAATCCATCCTATGAGCCCAAGAGCAAGCTCACATTGTTAGGTACAAAAGGTAACCAAAACCATACCCAAGGAACAAATGTGAACCCTTTGCACAAAATGTGTACCCACTCGGATCATCGTTTTCATCTCTGCGTATGCAACGAGACTAGTTGCCCAATCTCATTATATAGTACTCGCTGAGACTCATCCTCTGATACCAAATGTAGCGCACGTGGTTTTGACCCTTTATCCTATGGTGATTTACCATAGGATAACACCACGAAGCGGAACCTAAACCCTCTTTGTGCCACGTGACAGATGCCACGTGTCACATGCCACGTGTCCATGCCACGTGTCCATAAGAACCCGAGGTTCAGAGCCTTGGGCCACTGAACAAAGGAACGGTGCCAAACTCCCAAGCATGGAGCCAAGGAGTGACGAAACCAAACCACGGAGCAACTCCTGAGCATACAGCCCAAGGAGCGAAAGGACAGGAGCCCGGAGCGACTTGGAACAGTCCTGGAGCAACCAGCATCCCAATGCCAGGACCAGCACGCAAAACGGAGCCAAACGGAGTCTGGCGCTATTTTAGCATACCGGTGGCCTAACGCGAGGACATGGGTACTCCACCAGCTAGCATGGAATGGAACTTGGGCTTAGACCCAAGCCGGACGCAGAACAAGGACAGGCACGCAAGCGGGAGTTAGACTATGCCTCAGGTTGGTCACCCATGCCCGACCTACCCACTATCCCTACTATACATTTGGAACCCCCCATAGCCCCCCCCCCCCCTTGAGGAACACACGCTTTGGGCTTTCACCCCAAACCTCCCTTAGTATCAGGAGTTAGTCTCTGGGACAAGCTCGAAACTTACTAAATATGGAATGTCTTTAGATTGCGAATTTGGACACGAGACGAACACTATTATGTTCAGGCCAATCTCTACATTCCGTAGATATGCTAAATGAGCAAATCTGGACACTTTCCATAAATAGCATTTAGGACCGAAATGAGACCAACACAAAGGGCATGATAGCGAGGGTGTTTGGCAGACACGGTAAGCTATCATCTAGCGATATTGAGGGACCAATCTCAATATCGCGGGGGTTCCCAACACTAGCAAGTGCAAGCCAACATCATGAGTTTCTCATCACCGTGTCAAGTCTGCTTGATTAAATGACAACTTAGGATTTCCTTCCTTAGTGCCCTTCCGGTCTAAGTGCACATGTGATGACCAGTTTCTCAACTAGCTTAGGCGGAGATTAATAACGGGTCCAGCAATACCGACCTCCTGCCATCGTGGCAGTAAGGTAAGAGTGTCCGTAAGGACTAGCCGACAGGTAACTTTCGATACCTGAAGTCACATGCGCGACAGAACTAGAGCTGGCTTTTGAACACTTCACCAAGCTATTTTGCTTGTCAGTTCGTATTCACTCTAGCTTTGGACTTCCCAATGGTTACCCTATCACCCAACACCTGGGTACAGCCTTCCTGGGAAAGAATTGGCCTTTCCTGGCCAAACTAGCTCCACTGGAATCCTCCCCCTACTATACTTTTGGAGCTCACCAAACCCCCTAGTGTCTGGGAGACAAACGCTTTGGGCTTTCACCCCCTCAGACTCAAACTTGAACTTGGACTCAGACTCAGACTCGGACTCGAACTCAAACTCGGACTCGAGCTTGGGCTCGATCTCGGCCTTGGCCTCGGCCTCGGTCTTGGTCCCGGTCCCAGTCTCGGTCTCGGTCTCGGTCTCGATCTCAGTCTTGGTCTCGATCTTGATCTCGACTTCGGACTCCATCTCGAGTCCTTCTCGAACTCCATCTCAAGTCCATCTCAGACTCCATCTCGGTCCATCTCGGACTCCATCTCGGGTCCATCTCGGGTCCATCTCAGACTCCATGTCGGACTCCATCTCAGACTCCATCTTAGGTCCATCTCGGGTCCATCTCGGACTCCATCTCAGGTCCATCTCAGGTCCTCATGTGTCCCTTTTCTAGAGACTCACTTATTGCTTGCTTTGTGCTTGTTCCTCAAGCACGTCATTGGGAGTTCCACTCCCACTCTTGACCTTTCAAGTCGGAGCTTTTATTTCAAACATGTTATGCTTGTTTGGCTTTCGCTTCGGCCACTACCACGTGGCACCCTTTCGGCTCCACTTTGGGGCTTAGGGTGTCTCACATGGCCTAATGCAAGGATATAAATACTCCATCAGTTAACATGGTATAGAGCTTATGCTTAGACCTAAACCAAAAGTAAAACAAGAATAGACATGTAAGTGAAAGCTAAACTATTCCTTAAATTTGTTAACTACTATACATTTAGAATCCACACACCCCACCCCCTTTGAGGAATACATACTTTGGGCTTTCAGCCTAATCCCAGGAGTTAGTTTTTGGGACAATCATGAAAATATATTAAATATGGAATGGCTTTAGATTGTGAATTTAGACACAAGAGCAACACCATCGTATTTAGAATAATCTCTTTTCATGAATATTCTAAATTAGCAAATCTAAACACTTTCCATAAATATCTAATGGGACCAGACAAAACTAATATAAAGGTATGATAGTGAGAGTGTCTTGACGGATGTGGTAAGTTATCACCTAGCGAGTTTTAAGGGACCAAACTTAATATTGCAAAGGTTTTTTAACAGTAACAAGTGCAAGCCAACAAATGAGTTTCTCTAACCAAGTCTTGTATACTTGACTAATAGCATTTAGGAATTCTGTCCTTATACCCTTCTAACCAAGTGCACATGTGAAGACTAATTTCTCAACTAACTTGGGTAGAGACTGAAAAAAGATCTAGCAATACCGACTTTTTACCATCATGACAGTAAAGAAAGAATATTTGAAAGGATTAATTAACATGTAACTTTTGATACCCGTAGTTACATTTGCGACAAATATGCCTATATAAACTAGATCTACTAAAAAATCTACATTTGACCAAAATTAACATTGACAAATATAGCTTACACTGGATCAACATGTTTTAATAGATGGCTTTCACCATTGATGCCATTGTCAGGCACTCCTGATCACTTGTTTCCCATTGACAATGTATTCTCTTTTGAGTTTGAGTGGTATTCTTGTGTAGCTCATAGATGCTAATGAAGGCTAGCAGCTGGTTCATTAACCAAAGGATGCTTGGTGCCATTTCAAGATACACAATTTGGTATTTGCCACATTCACAAACCATTATTCAATATGAAAATCCCACTTAGACTCTGGAATTTGAGTGTACATATTGGTGTTTAGGGTTGTAGCTTTTCCATATTTCCATTCTGCCTGAAATGCATGAAGGAGGTGGTGAGGATGTGGGGCAAATCACACAAGTGATCAACAATTTCACCACATACTTCTCTAGTGAAAATGCCAATGGGGATGAGGAATTTGAAGATCTTTTGTCAAATCCAGATACCCAAAGAGTTGAAGAGATAGAAGGGGAAGCATGTTGCCTCAGAAATTAGTGGATCAACAACAATCCCCCCTTTGGAAACTATAGCAGTGAGGTCCTTGTTCTGACTGTGCAACCTATTTGACAATGGTCACATCTCAGAAGCATTGCGGTCTAAGATTCTATAGGCTTTGTTTGGGATAGGGGAAGTAATCTTTGCTCAAGTATTTTATCCTTCATGGAGTGGTAGATTAGGGGAATTGAAGGTGCCTTGCTCTTCCAGATTATTGGATCATTTGCTTATCAATCATGCCAAAGGTAGAGAGACATGTGCTGTGTTGTCATAAGGACATGCCAGCTTACACTTTTGGCAATAGACTTGATTATTGCACGTGCAGGTAAGTGAAAAACTAGTGTTGTTGAGTTTTACTTTACGATTTTGCTTCCAAGACTAAGTTGTGTAGTCTACAAGGAGGAGTGTACATTTTGTGAAGCAGGAATACTAGCACAGTCTCCTACTACATCCCTATAGCATCACATTTGTGCCTCAGATCAAAGGTAAAATCCATCTGCTGGGAGGATCTCTGTCCATGGAGAGCAAAAGATGCCTGGAGAGGTAGGGCTGCTTTTGAAGCACTGCTAGGAGGGAAGTACTTGGAGGTAGTGCCAAGCTTTCTTTGACCCGAATCAACAATACAAATTGCCATTTCAATGTCCATCCTATGAAGAACACATCCACATATGGCTAGTCACAAATGCTTGCATGCAATCTCTCCAACCTGATGGTAGGGGTATGTACAACATTTTGTGCCCACATTGTCTATCCAGCTTTCAGGCACCACATTTGCTGCTTATAAGGGATCCATGGAACATAGCGATGCAACTACATTGGGACAGCTTTCAGTTTGTGAGAACCAAACAAAGAATGAATGTTCTGGAGCAATGAATGTGAAGGTTTTGAATCTTGGGCTGGAAGGACCTTCAGCAACAACCATGACTCTACCAGTCATGTATATTTCAAAGTCTGAATTTGAAGATGGAATGGACAGTCTAAATGCATTCCTTGACCTACTTGTGAAGGAGTTAATTAAGTTGTTTGTCAAGGGTGTGGAAGTGGAGTATACACTTCATCTGCAAGAATATGGTGGTCTGCCTAGAAAATTCAAACAAAGAGTTCTACTTGTCATTTCGGCTGATCATCCAGCCTAGTACAAGTTGCTGAAACTATTTGTAGGTACTTTTTGGATTTAGATATTTAATGTTTGTGGTTTGCTTACTTGAGCAACTTATGGATGCCTTTAACTATTCTATACTAGGTGGGAAATATGCTTGTAGGAAATGCAAAACTCCTATGACTAAGGAAGGAACACACTAGAAACACAATGATATTTTGCACAACTCAATGGAGCCCATAGAAAAAAGAAGTCTTGATGAGATTTTTGCATCTATATCAGAGCTTGAATTTACCACAAATGCATCTCACAAGAAGAAGCTGCAACAGGATAGTGGAGTACGCAGGGAAAACCACCTCCATTGGCTATCCAACATTTATGAGTATGCAATAGTTGATTTTTCATTCAATAAGTCACTTTTTATTTTGGCTTTCAATGTGATTATTTGTAATCAAGAAGTCCCTATCTTGATGCATATTGGAAGTGATGGTTTTACAAGTGGTGAGTTGTGGGATGGATAGTAATAAAACACTAAACCATTTTACCTAAGCTTGTTATTGAAGATTCAATTCTTTTTTAGGGAACCTTGTAAAGTTGGTGGTATTTGGTGTTGTAAATTTCTATCGGTGGAGTGTAACATTTATATTGCATTTTGTTAAATAGAGTAAGCATTTGATACTCACATAAACTTTTGAAATAATAATGTGGGCTTGTTCATGATGTTGCTCAATTATCATTGTGATTTTATATCATATCCATGTGATAATGAGCAATGTGTTTACAAAGTTGCTTGGTCAAACGATGATCAATCCCAATGTGGTTGATAGTGAAGTTAGTTTACTTATATGTAATAGCATTGAAGTAGTTTTGACTTTGTTTTCAATAGTGATTTATAATATGCTAAGCTTAAGTTAGTATCCTGTTTCCTTGAGGGTTTGCCCATAAAGTGTTAAAACCGGTTATAGCATTCACTTTCTATAACTTGTTGGTGAATCTGGTGCATTTGGAATAAATTATTGGATAGTAAAAGTGTGACGTTAAGGCATTGGTATTGTTAACATTTGTGTTAGTGGAAGTGGCATTGTTATTTTGAGTGATGAAGAATTTTCCTTAAACCTTGATGTTTTATTTTTTTTTTTTTGTTAGTGCTTTGGCTTCACATTAAATATTGGAGGTGATTGAAAAAGAGTGTTAATGCATTGTGAATATCCAAAGATATGGTATTTATGATCAAGCCTTGAATATTTATTTTGCATTTAGTGAATGTCAGTGTTAGATATCGAAAATATGGGCATAAATATACTATGGGTCTTGAGAATTTGTGTTGAGGTGAACTTATATGAAGTTATTAATAGAAGGAAGTTGATTGAGTCTTGAAAGTTTGTATTCCTAGACTAAGAGTCATTCTTTCTCTAGGATGGAAAATTTTTCATAAATTTTCTTAGGCTTTTCCAATGGCTGATTTGTTGATCACTTTGCTTAAAAACCATTTCATTTTCATAAGTCAGTACAAATTAGTGAAGGGGTTGGAGCTGACTTTGGTTAACTTAAACTTTAGTAGGTAGTTTGTATAATGCAACTTGAAAGGGATGCTGACTTTTGGGGCTAAGGCAATTGAGTTAGATAGAGTCTAGAATTAGTGTGGAAAAGTGGTTATTGCGCTATTATGTTTTTCTTTTATAGCGTTATGCTTGGTAGCAGGTTGCACCTTGCATTTCATTAAACTCTATGAAAGTAATAAGCTTTCACTAATCTTGATTTGGTCTTGGTGGTCTTGCACCTTGATTGAGTATAGATGTCTAACTTAAGTTGTCTGAGATTGAGGTGTTAATACCTATCCTATAGTTTTGTTTATAAGGAGGTTGTGTACTAATATGAGTCCATCTCATGGTTTTCACTTTAGTTTCGACTAAATGTTAATCATGCATAGTTAGCTTCTTCAAAGCATACTCAAAGCTATTGGCTAAATGCATTAGTAAGTATATTGCAATTGAGTTAGATTCGAATGGTCATTTAGTTTGTGCTTGTCCATAAACCTTTATCTCATACCTAGTGTAAGTATATAACTCAATGATGCGAGTTTAGTGTTTGGGTTTTATAGAAGATAAATTGAAAGAGTGATTGTTAGTTGCTTAACAACTAGTGATTGTTTGTAGACTTTGTCAATGACATTTGATACTTGCTTCGCTCAATGATGATTTGGCAATGATAGGCTTGCTTTACCAGATGGTGTTGCAAAGGATTGTGTCGTTAAACTTGCATAGTTTTTCTATGTTGGCATATCAATTCCACCTTTGTCAATATCATTTGATTGCGTTTAGTTCGTAGTGTTGGATTTCATTGAGTCTTGGACTTGGTGAATCACTCCTTGATGATGTGTTATTTAAAACTGAGTATAATTGAAGGATTAATCTCAAATACTGACTAAGGTATTTTTAACATTGGTTAGGTTTGTTGCTAAAGAGTTTTGGGTGGTAATTCATTCTTGCTTTTTGTTAGCTTTGTTATGGTGTTGATAATATTGAAGTGATGCTTTATCATTGATATTATTGATATTGAGATTCAAGTGAGATGAGATGTCTCTCCTTAGATATGATGTTAAGTTTTATTAGTTTTGATGAAGATAGTGTTAATGATTTGGGTATAGCTTTGTGTTATTGACATTCATGCATTTGCTAGTTAGCAACTATTTTGGCATTCAAATAAGTTGAGTGGTAAGTTGAGTTAGCCCAAGTGCAAACTCGTGCAAACTAAACATCTCAATTCATCTTATGAACCCAAGCACAAGCTCACACAATATGGTATAAAAGGTAACCAAAATCTATACCCAAGGAATGAATGTGAAGTTTTAGCACCCAAACATGTACCCACTTGGATCATCATTTTCATCTTTGCATATACAATGAGACAATTGCTCAATCTCATTGTATAGTACTTGCTGAGACGTATCCTCTGATACCAAATGTAGCGCACATGGTTTTTATCCTTTATCCTATGGTGATTTACCATAGAATAACCACGAACTGGAACTTAAACCTTTCATGTGTTACATGTCACATGCCATGTGTCAAAGGACAATGGTGTGGAACTTGAGTTTCAAAGCCTTGGGCCATTAAATGAAGATACAAAGCCAAACTCCTAAATATGGAGACAAAAAGTGACAAAACTAGACCATAAAGCAATTTTTAAGTATATAATCCAACGAGCAAAGGGATAGAAGTACGGAATGACTTGGAATAGTCTTAAAGCATTCAGCATCCCACTGCCAGGACTAGCACGTAAAATGGAGCCAAAAAGAGTATAACGTTATTTCAATATACTGGTGGCCTAACATAAGGATATGGGTACTCTACCAACTAGCATGGTATAGAATTTGGGCTTAAACCCAAGTCGGACGCAAAACAAGAATAAACACGCAAGCAAAAACTAAACTATGCCTTAAGTTGATTAGCCATGCCCAACCTACCCACTATCTCTACTATATATTTGGAACCCCCCCATAGCCCCATCCCAACCAAGCTAAGTATGTTTAATTAATAGTACGTAAGAATTCCATCCTTATGTTTATCCGGTCTAAGTACATTCGAAATGCCTATATAACTCCACTAGCACAAAAGGGATTAATAAAAGATCTAGCAATACCAACCTTTTGCCGTCGTGGCAGTAAAGAAAGAATATCCGAAAGGGTTAGTTGATAAATAGTTTTCAATACTCAAAGTCATATTTGCGACACGTATTAATTAGGGCAAGAAAAAAAAACATTGTGACACATGTAACATGCAAAGTGTTAATTAATATTGAGATTCAACCTTTTGCAATGGAGACTTACTATGTTATTTAAATCTTATAATTCCCTCTAAGGAATTTGATAATTTTCTATGAAAAACCATATACTTATAGTTACTTTTTCAATTTTTCTTTCAAAGTGGAATGTAATATATGTTGTTTTGATACTATTTCAATTTAATTTTCAATGTAATAAAACTATAATTATCAAAATAGTGTTTGCTAACTGGGCAGTATATGCTGGGCAATAACTAGTATCTAATAAGATAAAGTTATTTTTTCATATATATAAAATGTATGGAGAATATCTTTTGTGTTGCAAAGAACTCTTAGATTCTGACAATTTATATTTTCTCAATATATTTAGAATTATTCTTTATTGCCAGCTTATGAAATTTAATATAAATGTGGTAGCAATCTGAATAACTTTTCTTAGAAATCTTGTGGATATATTAAGGGTTATGCACATTTTTATAAAGGGATTAAAAATATAATCAAACTATCAAATTTAAATTTCATGATCATAAAAAATTAGCAGTTGCATTGTTATCTAATTGCATTAATTGCATTATTATGTATTTTCTGGAGATGAATAACAGCTTTTTTAAAATAAATTTTAACCTTGTACACAATCAAAATTCCTAACATTACAAAATTAGAAAAGAAAATTTATATTTCTTTTTAAAAAAAAGGAGCCCAAGATGGAATATTCTGACGTGCTTTAAGCATATATGAAGAGTTAACGTGGAAACCTAGGAAATTGATGGGGGAAGAAGAGGATTTCTCGCTGGGTGACCTCCCCGCGGGCTGCCTGGCTGGGATTCTGGGATGGCTTTCGCCTCGCGATGTCGGGAGGCTGGCGCTTGTCAACAAGACGTTCCTGGAGGCGTCGCGATCGGACGCTGTATGGAGGCGAATGCTACCGCCGCACTGGAAGGAAGTGGTGCGCGATGGCGCCGGGAGCGCGATGGATGTCTACGAGAGGCTCTCCGTGGGGGTGTTCGTGGAGGAGGAGAAGGACAAGCCAAAGGTATGGTGGATACAAGAGGTTTTCTCTGCTCATGCGAGTGCTCTTTGTCAGATCTATTGGATTGATCGGCCGACAGGTGGCGTGTGCAACATGATCTCGGCGCGAGCTCTCCGGATCGTCTGGGGCGACGACGGCCGCTACTGGGACTGGAGATCCATGAACGGATCCAGGTTGGTTCTTCCTCTTTTCGACGGATCGACTTTGCGATGGTACAACTCCACTTCCAGGTTTGACGAGGTGGCCTTCTTGCGGGACGTGTGCTGGCTCGAGATTCGTGGCAGCTTCAGCGGCTACCTCAAGCTGGGGAGCTACCGCGTCTCGTTTCGCTTGCAGCTCCTGGAGAGCCACGCGCGCCGGCGTGGCCGCGGGGGCGACTGGCACGACGACGCTTACGGCTGGGAGGCCCAGCCCGTGATCTTCTCGCTGTCGGCCCCACCCTCCTCCACGCGTGAGCGGCGCCGCTACTTGGCCTCCGCCAGGCAGCTCCATCGCGGCGGGCAAAGCGGGATCGACGCGGCCGACTTGGCGGCGGCCAGAGTGGTGGAGGACGGGTGGATGGAGTACGACGCCGGGGAGTTTTGCGTCGAGGACGAGGACTTCCCCGTGGCGCTCGAGTTCTCGCTGGTGGAGATCCGCGGAGGGAACTGGAAGAGTGGGCTCTACGTCGACGGTGTGGTGATCAAGCCGACGTTCCTGGTCGACGATACCGTGGATCCTGTTGATCATACCAGCGGCGCCACTCCCGCCACTAGCGAAGCCCACGACGCCATTTCTTCGAGCGACGAGGACGACGCCACTTCTTCGAGCGACGAGGACGAGCGCCCTCGCTGGTGGTTCCCTTGAAAGCTTTTCGGCATATGCCCAGGAGGTGCGATTCCCCCGAATATGCGTCATTTGAATTTGAATATCTGGAAAGGAATTTCTTTTGGGAGAAGCTGCAAAAGCTAAGAAGCTAGCTACCTCTCGAAGGCGGCAACGAGACGGAGGTCCTGAGATCCACGTCGCCATCGCTGATCTCTCGGACGCTCCGGGACGAGAGCCTGATCCCCAGGCCCGCCTTGTGCATGAGCGATCTCGTGTTCTCCAGCTCTTCCCGGAGAGCTTTGTGATCGCGCTCCAGCTGCTCGTGTTGGTTCACTCTTACCTCCCAAGCCAGCCGTTCGCTCTGGAGTGTTTGTTCCACGGCCTGGAAAGTGTTCGCAAAAGGCAAGGCTTAGAGCTCTGGATCTGGAACGTGGGAGGACAAGTTCGTGATCTCAAAAGCTACAGACTATGGAACTAGATAACTAGAGCTAGAACTAGAATCACTAGATACTACGCACCTGCTTCTCAGCATACCATGAGGATATAACCCGTTGAAGCTTTAGCCGGAGGTTGTCATTTATGTTCTTGTATTCCTCGTTTTCCTTATCCCGAGGCTCCTCGGCATTGCCATTTTGATCCAGCCTGCTTGTAATAAATCGAGGATCAGGGTCTCCTATAAACATCGACTTGACCTTACACTTCACTTTGGTGGTTGAGTCTTCCAAATATTTCCTCAAGATTGGTGAGTAACGTCTCACCGCCTTGCTCGTAAATCTTGTTCCGCTCGTCTTGCTCTGACGGATCAGGCGCGTGCCCGTTGATCTTCACGAGCTCCTGCTAAGCATGTGTGAGACACTGTAAGCTTCCATAATGAATGAAATGAGAGAGATGCTTACTCCTGTTTCATCCTCTTTAGTTTGCTCTGGTCTGCGCTGTCGATCCTCGAACTTCTCGGTTGTGTCCTTGATTTTTTTCTTTAGCGAGTCTTGCTGAGCTCTCATTCGGGTGACCTGGTGCTGAAGATGCTGTACCTGCACGAGCGCTGGCAGAGTTGAGTATTACACTGGGGACTAGAACCACACGTACCTTCTCGTCAGCTTTTACTTTCTGCTGCTCTAGGTGCTGAGATTCAAGCTGCCAGCGCTGCTTCTTCAAGAATTTCAGGTTAAACGTGAGTTTCTTAAGGTGCTGTTCCAGCTCTTCGTGAAGCTGCTTCTTCCCGTTTCTACCTATGGCAGAAGCTCTGTCTAGCGCGTCCAGTTCTCTCTTGACGGACTTCGCCTCTTCTTCTTTCTTCTTTATCTGGGCTAGATGAGCATGAAAAAAAAACGACATTGAAATCAATGGAAAACGAGTACCTCCGCCTGAAGTTCAACTATTTGGGTCTCGATTTCCTTATGCACCGAATCAGCCTCCGTTTTCTCCTCGATTATCACCTCTTCCTTCTGATCAACCTCGCCGTTTTTAGTCGATGCTTCAATCTTCTGCAGTTTCGAGTTAGCATTGATGTTGAAGGCTGAGTGTGCAAGAATAATTAATACCTGTGCCTCTAGTGGTTCATTGGCTTGAACTTCTTCGCAGGAATTTACTGTTGCTTCCTGGCTTGAAGCTTGAAGAGCCTTAAGATCAGTGATCTCGTTATCTTTTGCAGCAACCTCTTCAGATAAGCGGGTGATGTTGGTAGCATCTGCCTCAGCTCGCTGCAGAAGCTCCTCCTTTTCTTTGCGCAAGTCTCTCGCGAGTTTCTTTAACGCTTGCATTTCTTTCATCTTCTCGGTGAATATATGCTCGTCCCGAGCAAGGTCCTCTTTCGCTTCAATAAGTTCTTCGGTTTTAGCCTGGACGTCTCTGTCTCTTGCAGCAAGCTGTTCCTCCAAGCAACGAATTGTTTCTAAATGTTTGGTTAAAAGCTGAACGTCGGCACTATCGTCCACCTGTGCTACACAGGTAAGGCACATGTCATGTAGGAGACAACACAAACCTTTGGTGTTATCTCCGTTTCAGTGGCAACATCTGTCGACTGTAACTCTTTCACAGGAGACAGCCTTCGTTCAGCTTCCTCTGGAGAAATGGTCGCCATCTCAGCTCTGCCCAAGGCGCATAGTATTCTCTTCATCATCTCCAGCAAATAGACTCTTGCAGCCGTGGTCACATCTTTGTTACTTTCCCACTGAGGAATCACTTGAAGAAGAGAGCTCATTTCAGTGCACACCTCTTCCAACTTCAACTGTAGACCAGCAAAAACCAAAAATCTCCTTGTTACTGCAGGTTCCAAAAAATATTGTTACCATTCACTAAATCAAAAAAGTAAAAACTCCTGACCTGATAGTCACTGCTCTCAGCCCGCAACTGCAATGTTTCCGACTCCAGTTTTTTCAGTAGCACTTTGGAAGCCTGGAAACAATTTTCAGCGGTAGAAGCGATGTGTAAACTCAAAATTACCTCAGATTCCTTCTTCAAATGCAGGAATTCCTGTTCCACTTTTGTACTCTTTTGTCTTAACATTTGCAGCTCGGTTGTTGGTAACTCGCCCTTGAGGATAAATGGAGATGCATCGTCCCCATTTCCTTGCATTCGAGCTTTCATAAGCTCTTCTTGAAGCAACTGCACAAGAGCTTTATTTATTATCAGTATCGTCCAACCATAACAAAGGAAAAAGTACCTTAACTTCGGACCGCAGCTGGTTTAGCTGGACCGAGTGAGCATCACGGTTAATTATAGGCTTGTTCTGAATATTACGAGCTCGATTGGCGTACTTCAGAGTATTGAGGGTCTCTTCAAAGTTGACATCCGCTGTACTGTTTGGCAATTGCATACTGAAAATCTACTCTAAGAATTCAAGTTGTTACCTAATGCAAGCGATCATGCATGTCTTGCTGTTACCACCTAAAGAGTCCTGCAATCATATGAACTCGTACTCATGATAGTAAGAAACGCTAGCTAGTACCTGCAAGATTCGTGTTAATTTTGATTCTCTATATGGAACATGTTGTCCCCGCTTGCGTTCATCTCCCAAGGCACTGTGAAAAGACCATCCATGAGTATTTTATTTCCTAGTGGAACTACATACCTGATAACGTTTCCAAGAGCTAAAAGCCCGCAGTTGATAGTTACCGATTCTTTGAAACGCATGCCTACGGCTCCAGTCCTTTTTGCACGCTCTGAACCAGCCAAATCTACCTAGCACAGTAGAGTAATTTGTCATTGACAAGTCAAAAGTGAGCGCTTGTGCATACCAAGTGGAATTTAGCACTGATAATTTCGTGTCCATTCAATGTTTGAAGCGATTGCTGCTCAATGTTCATAGTGAAAATCGCGTGTGATCGACTAGAGAGCTGATTCATGAGTGTACTCCCTGTTGTTCGAAATGCTGAACCCTGTTCCAGACACCTGTAAGTAGCATCATTGCAACAAGAACAGAACTATCACCCCAGAATACAACTTCGTAAAAATAAATTACCTCATCATGTCCTCGTAGGTGAAGACTGCTTCATCTTTCACCCCAGCAAGAATGATGTCACCATTTGCATCTTCCCTGATCGAGATTGATTTCGAGGGAGTGTCTGGATGAAGCAGGTCCTTAATCTCCTCGTTATAGATCTCCACAAAACAGCATTTAACCTGCGACGACGAAGCTAGAATCAGATACAAATTGCAAATTGACGCAGAATTCCCTCACATCAAACTGTGCTTCGTGTTTCCTTTCCTCGATACTTTCATAAAGCTGACGAATAGCACGGGGAAGAATTCCCAAATCTTCTTCACCGGAAACTGGATTGGTTGCACTTCCCATTGTATGCGTCTTGCCAGACCCCGTTTGACCGTAAGCAATGACTGTTGCATTGTACCTGAATAGATTACAAACAAAAAAAAAGAAGAAAAAAACACGCATGGTTAGCCATCAACGAAGAAATATAAATGAGAGCTCACGAACCCGGCAACGCAGCTTTCGACTAGCGGCTTGACACAAACTCTGTACACCTCTTCTTGAGCTGTCGTTGGACAAAACACATGGTCAAACGTGAATCTTCTATCCTTTCCAAGCACGACCTCCCTTCCATCAGCGGAATAGGAGACGCATTCCTGGCACTTATCGACGACCTCTTTCTCGATAAGTGGTCTCGCTCGCACCGCCACACGAACATTGGAGTCCTCAAAAGGGATGGAAGGGAGCGACTCCTGGGCTGGATAATCCGGAATAGTCATCTCTGCGGGATATCCCAGACGAGCATTTCTGAAAGCTGTCCGAGGGGAACAGTATCAGCTAAGCAGCTGTCAAGAGCTATATCCAGAGTACCAACCAGAGAGCGCTCAGATCGTTCCCATCGCCAAGGCACCGAGCAGCCTACATTTCGGGCAAGAAAATAACTCAGATTCCAACAATCACAAAAGAGAACTTTTGGTATCTGGCCAAGAAACACCCTTCCAAAAACACAAGCTCTCGCTAGAATTCACACCACGAAAGCGCAAGCTTGCAAGCACACTAGACCTGCTAGAGTAAATCAGGTGGAGCACAATGGAGAAAGAGAGAGAGAGAGAGATAACCATGTACCCACAGCCAGCCAGCCCACCACCACCCTAACACACAAAAAAAGCGCAACAAACCTTTCTCGCGGGGTTTCAAGTGGGCAGGACAGCACCTCAACTGCCGGTTTCTTCAACGGAATCGCTTAGACCAATGTGGATCACTCTCAGTCGTAGGATACATCTGTTCAAACCACCCGCGAACTAAACGCTCGATTAGTCGTTGAAGGAATTTTTCATTTTTTCTGTTCATCGATCAGATCGAAACATTACTATCACTACGAAACAAGAAGAAGAGGAATCACTCACAGGCAATCGTGAATGTGATCATCGATGAACACGAAGGAAGAAGGATCGAGCCCCCCATATTTCAACCGGGATTCGCAAGAAACGAGCAGCTAAACCTGGTGGAGACGATCGATGATCGCGATCGCAAATGAAAGCCACTCTTCCTTGCTGCTGCCGGATCAATCCAACCTGCGAGACGCCATAGCCGCGGCGCATCGATCGCCCTAGCTAAAGCACAGGAGATCGAGGGTTTAACGGCCGTTACATTAAAAAGGTAAAGGATTCTTTTAACACGTATGACGTCAGCCCTAGTCTGGGAAATTCAAAAATGGGGGCTACCCCTAGCGGCGAGGAGGAAGGCGGGGCGTCTCTTTCTCCAAGCGGCGATGGCGATGGCGATGGCCGCGAACTCCACCGCGCGAGACGCCGCCACGGCGATCTTCTGGAGAGGTATGATCCGTTGCTCTAGCGGCACTGGAGGAAAATCCCGTTTGCGCCAAGCTCTCCCACTATGATCCTGCTGGCGGGGCGTTTATTGCTCGATTTCCAGGATCTCCTGCCCTAACCGCTCGGTTCTTTTCTCACAGATGTGCCAGTGACGATGGCAACACAGCACTCGTGAAGAGATGTTTCCCAATCCTTCGCAGCATGAGCAAAACGCGAATGCCGCCGCCACTCACTCCAAGCATTCGCCGGAGAATGCCGACGCCGCAAATCCAGTTTTTCATTTCCATCGCCACTCCAACTCCAATCCACTCGACAGCATTCTCATCACCCGCCTCCAATCCGGCCGCAGCGCTTCGGCACCGCCACCCGTGCCTCCTTCGCATCCTCTTATCCGCGATTTCCACCAGCATTCCTCCTCTTCTTCTTCTTCCTCCTCATCTTCTCCACAGCATATCTCTCTCGTTGCTCCTCCAGTGCCTTCTTTGCCTCCACTGCCGCCAAGTTTTTTGCCTCCTCCCCGAGCTCCGGTCCCAAGGCCGCCAAATTTATCGCTCCCCCGGCACAGCGCAGGCTCGCACGCTGACGACGAACCAATGTCGAGTGTTACCTCGCTTCACCTTAGAACTCCCAGCCCGTCAACAAGGTGGCAGCCCTTCCCTCGGACACCAAGCTTGCCTTCTTCTAGTCCTCTTTCCGGGCCCTGGCACGGTCGAAACTCCAGAGAAGTAAGTCCGCATGGATATTACTCGGACTTTGGGGAAACTTTAACGACACCCGGCCCTTCCAGTCGTCCAAGCGCTCTATGCAGCCATCAAGAAGAGGTTCCTTGTGTATTGGTTTCTCAAAGAGTCTGCACTAAAAGTTTAGCTGCTTCGTCAGGTTGAGGAGATCGTAGAGAGAAGACAAAGCAGGCCCGAGCATCAGGAAGGTGTTCCTCGAAGCAAAGTTGCCGTCGGCAACAGTGACTCGCTAGACGGTGGCGAGCAAGCATCAGTTCTCGATCCAAGTATGTTATGCTTCCAAAGTTTTTGAGTTGATGGTCGTTTTGCTTGCAGTTCAGGGCTTGAAGTCATTGGAAGAGGCAGTCTCCATTGGACAGCCCACCATGGCAGAGTATTTCTTGCATAGGGGTTATAATCCGGATGGCGAGGTAGATTCCAAGGTAACTTGAGTTTTCGCTCTTTAAAGTTCACTCAATGCTTGTCTTTTTCTAGACTCCTCCCTTGATTCTTGCTGCGGGGCTTGGGAGGGAGAAAATAATCAAAATGCTTCTTGCTGCTGGAGCAAATATAAACCGTCGGGACGTGGATAACTCTACCGCACTTCATCACGCAGCAGCCACGGGCCATAGGTGTGTTTAGTCTTGTTTTTCCATTGCCTTTTACTAACTTTGACAATAAGACTACCTGCAGAGGGGCGGTCAAGCTTTTACTTGTGGCTGGTGCTGACATATTCTCCACAAACAGCGACGGACTTCTGCCTGTGGATCTGACTCGTGACAAGCGCATCTACGATCTTCTCACCAGTCGGATGGGACATAACTTGTCTCCAACAACGTTACGTAGGGGAGAACGTGGTCCAGAAGAACTGTTCAGCCCAAACATATCCGAAAGAGCTCACGACGAGGAGAGCCTCAGTGGAAGTGACGGGCTGGAGAGTCCCTCGCGTATTAGCCATCTAGTGCCGAATTCGTTCATAAGACCTCAACAAGAGAAGCCGCAAGAGAAAACTGAGGAGGCAAACATAAACCAACACGAACCCGTTGAAGCCGAACGAAAGAGAGAAAAGAAATCCGTCAAGTTTATACCTCCAACGGATGAAGAACTCTCGTTGATTCGGAAAGACTGGCACGATGCCGCCCGAGCCGGGTGTGTTGGCTGTGGAAACGAAGGATGTGAAGGGAAGTGTCTGCCACCAGAGAATTCTCCACGGGAAGAAAAAGAAAAGCATCTCCAAATACGCGGATCATTTCGATGGACCAGGGGTGAACTGCTTGGTGAAGGTGCTTACGGAAAGGTACTGCTGCTACTACAGCTCTGGTTTTATCAACTTTTGATTTCAGGTCTTTGCCGGGCTCAACCAAACGACTGGCGAGCTCATGGCAGTCAAGCAGCTGAAGATTGAACCCACCGACGGACAATCAAGAGCCGTTTATCTAGCTTCTCTGGAAAGAGAGATCGACTTGTACAAGCAGCTGAGGCACAGACATATCGTGGGATACATCGCCATGGAACAGGACGAAGCCAACAATCTCCTCTACATTTTCCTCGAATACGTGTCAGGCGGTTCCATCCAAAGGTAACCTTTGTTTCATTTTGCAAGATCTTCTGTGATGTGCCATTGCGCACAGCATGTTGGAAAGATTCGGCCGTTTCAGCGAGTCCTTGGTTAGAATATATACGCGCCAGCTTCTACTGGGCCTGGAGTACCTCCATGCCAACAAAATCGTCCATCGAGATATCAAAGGTGGCAACGTTCTCGTGGATGCAGATGGTGTTGTGAAGCTAGCGGATTTTGGAGCCTCCAAGGTAAACGAAGTTCTTACTTCTTTCTCTTCAACACCACATTTCTGCAGGCTTTCCACGATCCAACGATCACAGACGGCTGCAAGTCAATACGGGGCTCCGTGTTTTGGATGGCCCCGGAGGTTATCAAGGGCGACGGCTATGGGCGGCGTGCCGATATCTGGAGTGTTGGCTGCACAGTCATAGAAATGCTTACAGCCACGTACGTAAACTGTTCTCTTCCACAGTGGTTCTTTGTTCCACAAACTTGCGAGCTTTCCAGACATCCGTGGCCCGGAATCGACAACACCTGGACGGCAATCTTCCACATTGCGAAAGCCAGCAGCGGGCCTCCAGTACCAGCGGACGCATCAGAAGGTGCCAAAGATTTCTTGCAGCAGTGCTTTAACTTGGAAGCGAGATCGCGACCGACTGCAAGCCAGGTATGATCCCAGTCCCGTGCTTGGCTTTCATGTCACTGACATTCCTTGGCAGCTTTTACTACATCCCTTCGTGGCACAAGACTGACAAGAACACGGCGATCATGTTTTCGCTAAAGAAACTCTGCGAAACAGTTTGCAGTGATCAAAGTAAATACATCGTTTCCAACTACGTACATGGTTCTCTCTGAGAATCTTACTCTTTCTTTTCCAGGCGAGCATTGCACCCGAGCGAGCTTGCACATATCATCCAAGATCGCGACCAGCTCCTCGCCTACTTCATGTACTTGTTCAAGAACTTGCGATGGAAATCACTCCTGATTGTATCGTTGATGAAGCGCTTCACCTGTTTGGGCTCGCCTCTAGCCTGGTGCTTGAACACAACATCATCATCCCACCTCCTCTTCACGGCAAACGAGCCGCCGCCACCACCGCCGCTGCCATTGAGAAGAGGATTCCCTTGAGCCAGCTCCACCTCCTTGGCCTTGGCATCCTCCATTTGCCTCTCCCTCTCCTTCCTCAGCTTCTCGGCCGCCTGCTCCTTCCTGATCCTCTCCAGCTCCGCCACCAGCGCCGCGTCTTCGTCCTCCTCGTCCTCATCCTCCTCATCGCTGGCGCCGCTACCATCTTCGTCCGAATCATCCGCGTCGAGGCTCTTGGCGGCGGCGGCAGCCCTTCGATCGCCCCCTTCCCTTCGATCGGCCCCCTCCAGGAGCAGCTGGCCGGGCTCCCGCGGCGGCGCATCCGGATCTAGCTTGGAATCGAAGTGCTTGCGCTCCCGCCCCTCAAGGTCCGACAGGAGATCCTTGCGCTGGAGCTCCTCTGTCGTGCCCTGCCCTTCCTTGCGCGTCTTGAGCAGCGTGTGCGACGGAAGATCCCGCGCCGAGAATTTCTGGGACGTACCATAGATCCTGGTGCCGCCCTGCTCCTGCCCGCCCTTGGCCGGCGCCCACGTCGGCCTCGCCGCGGTCGTCATCGCACTATCAAACCCTAGAGTCCTGAATTTAGGGCTCTTGCAACGCAGTCTTTATATATTCACTCGGAGCCGTTAGATCGGAATAGTCGCAGGGCCGTTGGATCCGCCTCTTTATTGAGAAACTCTCACGAGCTGGATCTCGAAGACGAGGGGTTCTTTTGCGTGAGCCATGAGGCTTCTTCGAGGCCCAAACTGACCAAAACAAGATAAAAATGAGATTAAACTCGTTTTGGATCTCTCTACCTCTGGGGGCTGGGGCTCGAGATCTGGAGAAACATACCCAAGGCTGGGAGGTATGAGCACTCTTCTTTTGCCTGAGAATTAAAAATTAGCATTGTTTCTCTTCTTTTTCTTGGGTCTTACTTACCTCCGGATTTCATTCCAGTAATCACCTCTTCCAATCCCGAGATAAGCTGGGAGCAATCAAAACAAAAGTCTTAAAGACAACGTAAAGAAGAAAAAACTATTGAATGGAATGAAAAATTCAGACCTTTCCTTCGCCTAGCGCGAGTGTTACTGGCTCACTGTCCTTATTAAATGAATCCATCGTGCTGCGAGGTGAAACACAGAATCCCAAAAGAGAGTGTGGTTTTGAAATATCGATAAAATCGCAAGTGTACCTGTAGACGTAGTAGCCATTTGATCTGCGGCACACGTAGTTAAACTCCACAATCCGGCCTCTGCGAGCTTCCGGTCCAATTCCCTCGGAAACTTCTGCCACAGAAAAGATTGGAACTTCGCGAGAACAATGATAATCGAACCTTGGATTTTGAGACCACTGGATGTTCTGCGAAATCTGGAACAACATAGAAACAACGAGCACAGGTTTAAACGTTATCAATGCCAGAAGAGGAGCTACTTTGGAAGGTCTGGCTCCACCATCATGGGAACCCCATTGGCTGCCGCATTGGCATTTCCACTGGAATTGCTACAAACCGCCCACGAGAAGAGAGTGAATGCTGGAATGAAACTCCGCCTGGGCAACGCATTGTTATCGGCTTGAGGGCTGGAAGGAAAACCTGGGACCCTGCCGTGACCCAATTTTGCCACACAAACCCTGTTCATGTAAGAGCTCGGCTGGGATAGAATTCAACTAAAGTGGTATATAATTTAGGCATTGCATTTACCTAAAGAGTAGAGAGCGGTGCTGCAGGGTTTCCAGTGGTTTTTTTGTTGAGGAAGGCTAGATGATGTTCTTTCTAAGTAGACGCAAGATTCCAACTCACAGAGTGGACATGTCCGGTGACAACTACCTGTCCGAAACTGTGGCAGCGTGTGCCTGGTCGTAGATCTTGGATTCATTAGTCCTTGAACTTGGACTTCTATCGAGACCTGGTAGCCAGCCTTTGAACGCTAAGCAGGAACTATTCGCACTCGATGCCTTGGCGTCCAGTTTCTACATTCCTTCGATTCTCTCTTTCCAGTTATGCCATGGTTTTTCCATTTGTACATGGATTATTGTAAAGTTCCTCCAGTAATTTTTGTGTTTATATTGCCCGATAAATAAAACCTAACTAATTTTTTAGAGTTGAGCTACATTTATAATTTGCTTAGCTTTTTAAATTTGTTATTATAGAACCTGAGAGAGAGGAACAATGCATTACATTCATGTAGATGGGGTCCCATGCTTCTTAAACACAAATGGACTACAGCTTTACATATATAAAGTCACAGAAGTCATATTAGCTTCTGTGGATGACTTGCAATTAAAAAAGTATAATACTGGATGCAAATCTCTTACAGTATCTTTCAGACAAAACAGAGACTGTATGGAGGAGACTTCAATCCGCATTAAAGAGTTGGCCTAACTCTTTAACACCACTAGACAGTGCCCATGTAAATCCTCATTTTCTTCTAGTGTTTTCACAGTGGGCTAGTATGGTGATGGATGTAGGCCTCAGGTTCATGCCATCTGGTTAATAAAAAAATGTCCACCAGAACAAACAAACAAACAAACAGACTACATGTCCATACATATGGGCGGTACCTGGGAAAATTACTAGCCTTGTGACCACCAGAAACAAACAATCACCAGGAGAGAACAAAAATGATGCCCACTGTGAAAACAGTAGATATAAATAGCCACTGTCTTGTGGAGTTTGATGCGCATTGAAGTTTTCTCCATACAGTATCTGTGAGAAGTTTTCTCCATACAGTCTCAGTTTTGTCTGTAAGCTACTGTAAACGATTCACAGGCCTCCCAGTTGCAATAAACTAAGCTGGTATTACGGCAAGCTCTAAAAACAGTATATTTAAATAGTTAAGCAAGTTATAGACGCAGCTCAGCTCTAAACAATCCGTAGACATCCATTATTCTACGTTTCAAGTTGCGTGCTCAACCACAACTTCCCGATTATATAAGGGCCTCTCATTTTCTCTCCAGCTCCTCAAAGCTTCTCAGGCAATTCCATCTTTCTCTACCGCGCTTGTAATCCTTGTTCTACTCAGAATGGCGTTTGCATCACCTCTTGGCTTGTCTCTGTTGATCATGCTACTTGTAGCCCCCAACTTCGTCGTCAATGCTGATCCGACCTGCAGCCCCGCAGGACGTCAGTACTGCAATCCTGGTCGCTGCTGCAGCAAGTTCAACTGGTGTGGAACCGGGCGTGCTTACTGCGGCAAAGGGAACTGCATCGCTGGACCCTGCTGGAGGAACGCTTGTGGAGAAATCGAGGAGACTGCCAGCAACTACACCTCCATCACCGTTTGATGTGGCACGCCATCGGACAGATGCTCTCAGATATATATGAAATAGAATAAAGTGCGTGAATCTGGCTGCAGCAGATGTTTGCCGTGCCGAACAGTTTTAATGTAAGTTGACTATTATGTTCCTGCCTGTCACTAATGCGGCTCATACCACTTCTTATTCGCGGGTTTGAATGCATGCTTGCCGGCATATTTCCCAGCTAGCAGCACGTTATCAGGGCATTCAACTCCGAGTCATCTCTTCTCGCTTCTTCTTGATCCCCGCATTCTCAGGCTTAGGCCTCTTAATATGTTGACACAGATGATGGTGGCCATAAATGGAGCATAAAGATGTGTCAACACCAAAGATGCAATGGTGACGCAGATGGAGCAAGGCCCAAATGAATATCGTCCCTTGGACAAGTTCTTGTGCAATGAGACCTTGTCAACAAAGCTTTGTATGGTTCCCAGTGCTTCACATCCGCAGAGCCAGTGGATGCAGCGGTCGGGCTGAACACTGCTCAATGTTGTCATGAAGACAAATTTGAAAAAAAAGCTTCCAGAAAGCTGATCGCAAGGGTTTGCCCGAGTCTTCAGGCAATTCATCTGGGATTTTTTATTATTATTAGAATGCAAAGTTAACGTGAACTTCCTTACACATATGGACTTATAGCAATGGATTTTCTTTTGAGTACTTCATTCAACTTCTCACAGCCGTCCCTAAGCTAGCGTCAGTAGACATGCTTTTACTGGCCAAAAGTATAGTGGCTGACAGTTGTAACATGCATGTAGTGTAAGGCCATGCACGAGTCGTGTCTACATATGTTAATCCCATGTGGCATTGATTTGCTAAGACACTTCACTTTTGGCTTTTCCTCCCTCACTGCACCGGAGCTGGAGCTCGCTAAGAATTTGATCCGCGACTAGCCTCCATCGAGACCCTAAACTCTAGCGTCAAGAAAACGTGTCAAGCTGACGTGGGGGATGACGTGTTAGGGATGCCTGATACATTGTAAATCTCCAAAGCATAGACTTGGAGTCTTCGCCCTGATCACTTGTGGCCAGGAATAGAATTTAGATCAGTGCCTGACCTGCTCCTGCAAGTCATAGATTGGAGTTTTCACATGTAGGTTGGAAGTCCCTATGTCCATAAGGCGCACATGAGCATTTATCTTAGCTCTGTCACAGAGCTGCTTCTAGAGGCTTGATGTTTGAAGGGTTGATCAATGGGAGTGCTCTGCATTGTTGTGGGAATGTGGGTGAGATGACTGCTGCTTTATATTACTGCTTTCTTTTTTTCTCTTATCCTTGCCGGTTGATGAAATGTAGTATGTTCTTGCAGGATCTTGACGGTGATGGTGGGCATCTCATCGTTCAAACGTGGTACTATAGGCTCGGGGCACGCACAGCCTTGATGGCAGGCACAGCTTGGATGGAATTCAGTCTCTTTTGGAGGGATTCCAAAATTATAAAGACATGCTAGATTAAATTTGCCAATACAGGGAGTCATGTCAATAGGGAGCCAAGGGAGCCATTACTGTTGACAATTAATAAGTTTAATAGTATTTAGATCTGTGTAAACTACCAGTATTTTGCTATTTAATAGAGTTTTTGCCTTATCTTTACGGAAGAAATTATTATTTTAAGTTTAATATTTGTATTTATGCTAATTATTTAAGTTAGCATCCTCTGTAAAGTTTATAAATACATGTAATATAAATAGCTAGGTAATACATTAATTGCATATGAATTGTCCATTTAGTTCTAAATCTGATCCATCAATTCTTGTATATAAATAGGGGTTTAATCCCTAATTAATATATTTATTCCTATATCCCAAACACTCACATTGGTGAAAGTTAAGGGTATTGCAATTTAAAGCCTTTTAATAGTGCTTTGCTCTGAGATTGTGCTTTTGGTTTTTATTTCTTCATTCTTTTTTAGATCTAAATTTGTATTATTTTTTTGCAAGATCTAGAATTCTAGCTTTTGTTGTGCTTAGATAGATTCTTCTTCTAATCTTCAGTACATTTTTCTACCATGCCATGCTGTCATTGATCAAGGAGTATATCATTTAAGGCTGTTAATGCTACTCCGTTGGATTGAACTTTTGGTGTTATGGAGTGTGATCATAATAGTGTTGCACTTATCCTTGATGTGGTGCCGTCTCCACCTTCTATAGGACATGATTACATAGCTTGTCTAGTTCACAGTGTTCTATCATCTTATATTGATGTGGAGTGTGATCATGATAGTGACTGGTGAAGAGTTTATATATTCCCTTGAGAATGTAAACATTATTATTGATTTTCTGGTCTAAAGTGTTGAGTTGTGTGTTAAGGAAGTTAAGCGGTATAAATCTTTTGTTTATATTGTGGTGGCCAAAATATTTTATGATAGGAAGTGCTTTATTTTCCAAGCTTTGAGCACATGTCCTTATTTTGATTTCCCCATTTTTACATTATCAGTTGTTACAAACTCCTCTTCCAATGTTTCTTTATCCACTTTTTTTTTTCTTTCACAATTGTTTCAATTTTTCTCCTTTTCTCTTTTTTGCTTTAACATTTTAAACATTTTTTTTCTTTGGAGGAGGGGGTAGAAAGGACGGATGAGAGTCTGGCCTCAACGATGGAATGAAGATGAACAAATATAATAGTGGAGTGAAAATGAACATAGCGAGTATAAATAGAACATTTAATCTTAATATAGTAAAGCCAAATGCATGCAATAGTGGAAAGAAGTTGAATGAATGCAATAGTGGAGTAAGGTTGAATATAGATGGCAGAGTAAAAACAAGCATAATGAATTTGAATAGAGTTAGTGCTTCAAAACTCTTTTTCATTTGAGGAGGGGATAAGGAGGATATAGAGGATAAATGATGTCCCATATGTAGTGTTAGACAAAAATGAAGGGGTAAGTTTTACTTATAGTCATGAGTTAGAGTTAATAGTGGTCTTCGAAGATTATTAGTGGGTAAACTTAAAGGTGGGATGTATTATTTGTTATAATAGTATTTTATAAATTATAATGGTTCTTAAAGTCCCTTGGTTTAGTTCAAAGCTATAGTTTCGAGGTTAGTTTAAGCATTTAGTAGTTGCATATGAAGTTACAATTGGTTCATGGGATTCTATAGTTGATTAATGCTTATGCCATAACTTTGAGTTTTGTTTCAGTCATGGTTGTTATCAACTTTGTTAATGATTTTGTGAGAGCTTCAAATTCTTATGGTAATTTATAATTACTTAGTAGAAGCTCCAGATATTCCACCTAGCTTATTGCCATAACCTTTATCATCTTCTAGAGGGGTATATATATATAAACCTTACACCATCCTTATATATATATATAAAAGCTTGGCTAAATAATATAATAATTATAGTACTATAGCATATGAATTGTCTAGTTGGGAATTTAGTTAATCTATTCTTGTATATAAGCAGGGGTCTAAACCCCAATTAATATACTTATTCCTATACTCGAACACTCATAATTTATAATGTGTATTTATATTAGTTTTTTTATTATTACTATTAAATCCCCATTATAATAATTCCCTATATCATTTAAGATATGATTTATAAATGAAAATTTAATTATATTATATTAAATTTAAATATAATACCATTATCTAACTCTCTATTAATATCATGAACATCTTATATTTAGACATTGCAGGGCAATGAATCCAAAGTTTAACATTTGGATCCATCCCAAGAAGCAATACAATATACAAAATACATATATTTGCAAGGGATGAAAAATTTATCAAAAGTCTGATATTGAAAGAAGTATGCATAAGTGCAACTTGGGAATTAGTTGATTGTGATGTTGTAAACCTTCTCATTTACAATATCAATTTTTATAAGTAAAAATTATATACTCATAATGATGATATTGCTACTTGAAGTTGACACTCTTAACTTCTGTCTTCAATTGTAATGCTTTTGAGTATGTTGTCTTTGCTTATTTTAACCAAGTATTTATAATCTTCACACATTTGTTATTTGTTGTTTTTTTATGAGGGGGAGCAACACCATGGCTCTGTAAGGAACCAACTCCCCGAGGTGTCATAGGCTAAAGGATCCCCAAAAGCACGACTGAAATGATAAAGAGTTCATTGGATGGGATCAAGTCTGAGATCAAGTCCAAGACCGACTCTGAGACCGAGTTTGAGATAGAGTCCGGGATTGAGTCTGAGGTCGACTCCAAGGCTGAGTTCAAGACTGAGTTCGAGACCAAGTTTGAGACAAAGTGCGAGATCCGAGATCGGGTCTGAGACCGAGTCCGAGGTTGAGCCCGAAGTCGAGTCCAAGATCAAGTCCGAGATCGGGTCCAAGGTCGAGTCTAAGATCGAGTCCGAGACCAAGTCCGAAGTCGGGTCCCAGATCGAGTCTGAGATTAAGTCTGAGACCGAGTCCGAGTACTAATATAGGTCAAGGGGTGAAAGCCCAAAGTGTGTGTTTCCTGGGGGGGGGGGGGGCTGCAGGTGGTTCCAAAAGTATAGTAGGGATAGTGAGGTTCAGGAATCAGTCTTGAAAGAACTCTCCAATGATGCTTCTAAACTAACTTGAGGTTGAAGTTGGGACTAAGGGGCCTTGGGTGGGAGTGAGCATGGACTCAGGTGGTGCCAAAGGGGCCACCCAAGGAAGTGCTCAAGAGCAGCTCCCACTCTTGGAAGGGAAACCGACTACGGTACTTCTAGCTCATATGGAGTGGTGCCTCACTTGAGTACCTTGTGGCTTATTAGTCCTCGCCCTTCCTAGGGGCTTGGGCCTTCCCTTCAGGATGGAAGTCGGGGGTAGAGGTACTCATACCAGCGTCCTGAAGCAAGTGTTGCACCCAAGGCTTGGGATTTAGAGGGTCCCATGATCAAGTCTTGTTGTACTAAGGGATGTTAGGAACCTGGAAGCTTAGTGTGCTTAGCTGCTTGTGCCTGCAGGGAGTGTAGCTAAATCTTTAAGTCCAGTCTAACTCGGGGAGGGGGATTGGGAGAGATTTAGGAATCTGTGGATGAATAGCTAACACTTCGTTACTCATGTAATGAGTAGATGAAACCAAGTAGGACGAAGTAGGAGCTGGTACAATAGGCGAGAACTTTGGCGAGGGAACTTAGCTAAAAGCCAAGGCGGTGTTGGTCGGATAAACGAGGTGAGCTAGCAAATTAGAAAGGAAAAATTTGTGTCTTACAGGCTCCCCCTACAACAGCTAGAGTGGTGGCACTCATTAACAATTGATTTACCACATGAGGAGGAGTGGTGCTATGGCTCTCTCTACAGCAAGTTTGAGTGGTAAAGGTCACCACCACCTGAGCTACCACATGAGTGAGAGCAGTGCCATGGCTCCCCCTATAGCAAGTCCAAGTGGTGGAGCTCACCACCACCTAAGCTGCCACATGAAGAGGAGCAACACCATGGCTCCCCCCATGACAAGTTTAAATGGTGGAACTCACCACCATCTAAGCTGCCATATGAGAGGGAGTAACACTGTGGCTTCCCCCATGGCCACTTTAAGTGGTGGTGTTCACCACCACTTGAGTTGCCATGTAAGAAGCTCTATTTCGTTAAAGTGGGAATTGTCATTATCCCACTTGTAAAATAAGGTTTCCAAACCTTTATATAGTATATAAATATAACAAAATTCAACTGCATTGAGGCATATGCCATTTTATTTTAAACAAGGAAATGTCTACTCAATCACTTCTCCTCCCCCTGCCACTGCTTCACCTCTCTCTTCTCCTTGTCATCGTCGTCCAATTTCTTTCCATCCTTTTAATATTAGCTCAGTTGCTCCGAGTCTAGGTGGAGCCCAAGTCCCCATTCAATCTTTACTTTCCCCTTATTAATAAAACAACTTCGTAGACTTCCAATAACATGCTGTAACACTTCTAGTATAATGCAAATCCTCTCAAAGAATTGTCTTTTAATATTAATACAATGGCATGGAACCCCATGCCATAATAAGTTACATTTTTAAATAAATACATGCCATCTCAGACTGTTATTTTTTGCCTCCAACGCCTATACAATAATCTTGGAATTTCATCACTCTCCACACTATCAAGATTTAAACCCAATAGTAATGCCATCTCTTCTCTAATACGTTCACGCTCATGTTCAGTGGTCGAAGAACCCATCCGGTTGAGCAGATTATGGAGATGCGGATAGTGCTTGGCTAGACAATATACATGCCATAAATGATGACTGGTGTCTGTCCGATCAAATGGCTTCTGATATACCGTTCCATCTGCCATTTGGTTGATTTCTGCAGCCACCTCCTGGACTGGCCGGTTCTCTATCACCATCGCTCCAAGCCGTTCTGCAAGGTCCCCCAGAACATACGGTTTCTTCTCCCTAGTTTCCATACTGCAAGAGATGGGGTGCACTGCATATGTGTGCGTGTTCGCTGCAGTTTTAATCGGCGAGTCATCGATGATGAGGATTTCACTTGACCTAGCAGTCCGGTTCATCACTACAGCCTCTGGCTTGATGAAGATGGGCTTGCTACCCCTCACATGGACCATAGTCAAGCAATCCTCCTGCGTTAGGAGAAAGTCAAATGGTAATATTACTCGCGTCTGATCGTGCATCATCTGTAACAACGTTAATGCATTGTGGCGCATCATGGATGTCCAAACTCCCAATTGCAAATTGAACCCGGCCCTCTATTTTAAGTGTCGCATGGTCATTATTAGATCCTGCAGTTTCTCCCGTGTGATTAATGTGAATCTGTCTCTTTTGACCAACTTGCGACCGCAGGCTTTGGAGGGTGCAGTGACATTCGAGGACGAGCCACGCTCATGGGAGAAAAGGACACCGTTCAGATCAAAAACGATACAGTACCTTCGCCGTGACTCTGAAATGAAATGCATCAGCATAAAAAATGGTACAAGTCAATTTTACCATCTACAATATTAGCGAATGGTGCTCCCGATGGTCGTTCAGAGGGTTTTGGTCGAGGAAACGTGAAGGGTGGAAATACTCTCCTCTGCAATGTGGGGTCAATCGCATCCGATGGCGTGTGGGCACATGCCATTTCAGCTGTAGACTCTGGTACAACTGGCTCAACAGTGGCATGGGGTGGTTCTGATGGCGTGTGATCACACGCCATTTCAGCTGGTGCCTCCGTTGGCAAAGTGGACATGACCGAATAGGCAGCAGGGGTGGTGTAGGGAGGTTCCAACGGCGCATAGTCAGACGATTGGGCACACGTTGAGTCCGTTGGAAATGAGGATACGACCGGCTCGGCGGCTGGGGCGGCCTCATGCGGGTCCAATGGTGCCTGGTCACCGTCAGTTGGATACGTGGACAAGATTGACTCAGTGGTATGGGCAGCATCAAGTGGAGCGTGGTCAGCTTGCTTGGCGTTGATATGGATAGTAGCCTCCACCAGCTCTGATGACTCTTGCAGGCAAGTAGAGTCCACTGGCGGATCCATATGCATGTCCAAATATCTCCCTTCGATTGAGATGGTATCCTCCCTACTGGCTACTAAAAACAAACTCATTAGCACATTGAATCGACTATACTGTATTTACCATCAACTGCTATTGAGGAACTAGGACCGATATCACTTGGGCGCACTGCTGATTCTGAAGGATTGGACATACGTTTCGACCCTTGCTTGGCACTATCCTTCCTCGACACTAAAGGCTAGAGTTTGTATCTTAATTCAACTGAAAAATCTCTACTTACCATTTGCTTTGCGACCTACATGGACAATGTTAGATATGGTAAAAGGTTAGGAATGGATGTACTATTATTTACCTGATGGTTTGTCTTGTATGACCTTCCTCCGCTGCTCTTTTGCCACCCCAAGCTGGCCATCGTTGTCGTCGTTATTGTGATCGTCACCATTGTGAGGACCATCCAAGTCCTCTTCGTCCTCCTCTTCTTCGTCCTCCTCTTCTTTGTCCTCCTCTTCGTCCTTCTGCTCTTCTTGCTCATTATCTTTCTCTGGCTCCTCATCCCCCTCCTGCATTTCTTCCATAGGCTGCTCAGGCTGGATGGCTTGTTCTTCCAGGACCATCTTGGGAAAATCATCTGGCTGAGTCTCCATCTCAAAATACAAGACATCCATAGCCTGTTTTAGTGTGTGACCTAGGACCGTATCCTCACCCGACTGTCTTAACATGGTTTCTGCACGTTCTTGCACCCTTCGAAGACGACGAGATGAGAAAAACGTGGCCCTGACTTGAAAAGCATCCCTCATCCATTGTACCTCTCCATTGAGATTGGGGAAGGGGAGTCCGCCATAGGAATCTGAGTCAGGAGGTGGTGACTGCGAGGCATTACCTATCATCTTTTCGTTGCCCTTCTTCCTTTTCAAATCAAACGCCTCTGATCCCGACGACTGTCCAACGTGCTTTCGCTTTTTATGACCACTGTCAGTTTGAGCTTGGCTGGTGCTTGCCTGTTTTGCCTTTGAAGAAGTGTCTCCTGCAAGGAATGGCATGAGACCACACGCCATTGCAAATATAATTTGTACCTCCTTTTTTCCTATTGCTTGTCTGTTTGTCCTTCTTCGACGCGCCACCAGTGCGCTTTTCAGTCCTCGTGTCTGAATATTCACAACGATCTATAATCAAAATGGCGTGAGGCCTCACGTGACCTTACCTTGTGCAGGTTGTGAGCTCGGCCCAACAGTAGCTGTTAACGCCGTTTCAGCATCTGGGGGTGGCCACGCTCCTGCATACAGAGCTTGTGAGATAACATTTAAACTTAAAGTGCGTACTCACCAGGTTCGTAGAGAAGATACTGTTTTTCTTTGGCAACTGTAATTATATGCTTCATTGAAGTCACCTCTTCAATGGAGTTTGTCACTGCAACACACGGGACACCCTTAAGTAGTGCGGCTCGAAAGAATAGTCTGCCGCAGTTGTACTCGACAACGCATTTGCCCTTGGAGTCGGAAGCAGGTGACCCACCCGCTATTGCATTGAAGACCCAGCTGAGCATTTCCCATGCTGCACCTGGAGCTTTCTCTGGATTCGAAAGCTCCATAGCCGTCTTCAGTTCCTCAGGCACGGGTAAATTGACCTCCCTCAGATCAATTCGATCGGCCTTGTCGAACGAAGCTGGGAAGTCACTCCAGTCCCACTCTGCTGCAGGACCAATAACAAGGGCGAGTGTGAAGATGCGGACATTCATCGGTATCTTCTTCTTCGCCATTATCCCATGGATCTCCTGCATCTCCTTGCCTTTCAACCGAGCCTTCACCTCGTTCAAGGCCTTCCAGAACTTGTGATAGGATTTGGAGTCGTAGATCATATAGTGGACTGAAGATTCCACCTCCGCAAGTCCCACCATTAAGTCAATGATAGAGCTGACTTCGTCTACATGAGTGATCTCCTCGTTTGTGAAGTCCATCACACAAAAGATGTTCTTGACCTGCTCATCTCCGCGGGAAACGATGCTCCTCCACCTTTGATCCTCATCCGAATTCACGTATACCCGGTAAGGTTCTCGATAGGCCTCTGCTGCGGGGTCGAGCTGTTTCTGAAGCCGGCGGTCGACATCCCTCTTAATGAAATTTGGATACTGATCCAACTTCTCAGCTTTACTTTTCGTGGCATCCCGCAGCAGATCGATGAACTTGGGGGCCCCCTTCACGTAGTCGTCGATGTCTTCATTTGACAACTCCAGCTCTTCCATCATCTCTTGCGTGGTGTCGATGCTCACCCTCTCCACGGCCACTTGCTTGAAGATCCAATCCTTCAATAGCGCACGAGCTCTCAGAGTCGTGCACAAGTCCTCGTATGTCACAATATGGCTGGGAGTCATTTTGGTCTTGTTGAAGACTACCTCACCACGTAGAAGAGCATTAGCCACTGTTAGAAGGTCGTCGTCGTCTAGAGACTGCGAGAAACGCAAGGCGTTGAGCTTCAAATCATTGGGCTTTCGGCCGTCCTCCACACCCATTGAGTTTAGCAACTCCCCGTCATGGTACCTCCTCAGCACATCTACCCATTTGTCAAAAACAATTTTTGTCGCGAGTAGAATGTTATGGATGCTGAGTGTGTCATTGACCCCCAGTGTTTTCGAGAGAAGACTCGAGAATTCTTGCAATGGAAATGGCGTGAGGCCACATGCATTGCCACATGCAATGAGGCTTACCTGCCAGGCGCTAGTTGCTAGTGCACGTCCTTGTCCTGGTTTTTGTGGCTTCTTCAGTTGAACCCAGAGCTTCCGTGTTCGTGCCAATGTCTCGTGCAGACCCAATTTGTAGCACGTTTCTTGCTTGACATTCTGCACGTGGGAGATGGATATGATAGATCAGAGGGGCGAGTTGTCTTTTATCAGGCGGACAACTCTTGTCTTGAAGACTTTCTTCACCTCCTCGCCCACCATAATATCCATAACTATCTCTTGCATCGCCAAGCTAGAATGCTGCCCGGAGACGGCATAGAACCGGATGTTCTGATTGTCCAACACCTTCCTATTGATCAAGTCTGGAAACCTCGTCTCGCCCTTCATTGTTCGGTAGTAGGGGATCATGTCTGCGATGTCGGGTGTTACTGGACTTGCCAGCATCTTCTGCTTCAGTTTCTCCACCCACTCATCAGATACTAGCCTGTGGTTGTATTTGCTTTGGATGTCGATACGGCTCACGTCGATTGTATATACTTTGTTGGAATAGTAACAAGTACTATTATCTACGACGATTTTTGCTGCCTCTTCTTGCTCTTTCTGCTCTTTGCGGCTCTTCTTTTTGGTGGGTGTAGTGTTCGAACCCGAGGCAATGGCATCACCGAGTAGCTTCTTTTTTGGAGCTGCAGGAGAGTCGGACGTCGGCTTGAGCTTGACCACCCTTTTCTGCTTCGGGGTAGTTTCCAGATCGACCCCCTTCCCCTTCGCTTCGCGAACTAGAGGCACTCTCAACGGCTCAATGTTGGAATATAGTTTTTGAACATCGCCGTAGGTGAGGTCCATGGATTCCATGTGATCTTCATAGACCCGCAGCGTCTTTGAAATTGTGGGCCTCCTAGACAACCTCTCCCTAGCTCCCTCTAGGAATTCCTTATAGCCGCTGCCCCCCTCTAGGAAGCCGCTACCAGGAAGCCGCTAGGATGTGCAAGGTGGATCTTGAAGGCGGACGCTGTCTCTACCACAAGTGCCAGTCCATATTCTTGCATGGAACTGCATGGAGTGTCTGTCACTTGGATGAGGATCCCCATGCATTCTTTTCTCCCACCATCTGTGTTGTACAGCCTCAGATCCTCGCCTTCCATCCCGAAAGTCCAACTGGTGAGCTCCTCCCCCTTCTCTGCATCCACATTGACAGTGGCTGGAAGAAGAACGCAATTCCTCGCCTGTTCAGAAATGCACAACAATTAGAGCTGACAGATGAAAAGCTAGCAGCTGGAAATAACGTGAGGCCACACGCCATTCACCACTGCATCAGATGTCTTGAGGCTGCATCCTAAGATGGCGTGAGGCTACACGCCATCTGTAACCGGATTGCACTCGAGAGCCCAATCAGTGCATGCCAATGTTGCTACTGAATGGCATGTGGCCTCATGCCATTTTCTACTTGGCCTAAAAGACTTACCATTTGAAGCCGAATGGAGGCGTGACAATCGAGGCCGGACTCGCTGGCGAATGTGCACTGTGTGTGCAGCGGATCGTAGCAGCAAGGCTACTTAACAGTTGGAGAGTGGCGCTGAAATCTCCCGGGACGCCAAGTGGGCTGCGTGTGGGTGGCGGAGTGGGCGGCGGAGTTGGCGGCGAAGTTACAAACTGGGTGTGTCTTGAAGTGGACGCCAATGCACACAAGCGCGATGCGAGCGCGAGTGTGATGCAAGCGCGAGTGGACGCCGATGCACACGAGAAACCTATAGAGAAGGTAGATGAGCGCGAATGTGAGCGTGATCGCGAGTGGGAGCGCGATGCGAGCGCGAGTGTGCGAGCGCGAGTACGAAGCAAAATGCAAAACCTAACTTCACATGCGCGAAATGTCACAACGGTTGGTAATCCCGCCACGTCATCATTCCTCGGACTTGGGCGCCACCATTAATTTCTGGATTGCCGCGTGCATGCAAGCACGCAAAATCCAAAAGAAATCCGCAATGTCATCATTCCTCGGACTGCATGCACGCGAAATCCAAAAGAAAGATCATAATTGGGATATCATTTAATACCCTCGCTATATTTATACCATGCATGATTGGATATTCCAAAGCATCTTGTATTTCCAAAAATGGCAGATGTTCAGCTAAATAAAGAAATTCTATCTGTTTCTATTTTTCTCTCAAATCAATATTATAGCATGTGGGCTTATGCAATTTTGAACCAAAGAAACCCAAAAAACGTTGGACCCAAAATATTTTGAAAAAACCCAAAAAACCCTAAACATTTTAAACCCAAAAATCCAGGCGTCCTGTGGCGTTATTCCTTGAATGGCGTGTGGGCGCACGCCATTTTCAGGGCTAAATGCTGAATGGAGAAAAATTCCCTTTCAGTGCAAATGCTACAAGAGGCAGATGCCGAGCACAAAGGACTGTAACTACCTCATATGACACAGATAAACTTTTCTCTATTTGGCAAAGATAAACTTTATAGCGTGTGGGCTCATGCAATTTTGAACCCAAAAAATGCACCAAAAAATTCTCGGCGTCATCTGGCGTTATCTCTTGAATGGCGTGGGGCCGCATGCCATTTTCAGGGTCACATAAGAGTATATTCCTAGGATATTCTGACACGCGCAAGATTTTTTTGAGTTTTCTGGAGATCCAACCGTTAGATCGCAACTAGATTTTACAGAATGGTATACAATGTCTTTCTTGATGACCCTGCAAAGAAGCATCTCGATCGGACACCACATGAAACCACACGAGCTTTACAATGTTTTAGGGGCATTTGCCATAGATCCGACCGTTATTTTGCTCCAAGATTTTACAGTTTGGTGTGCATTGACCTTTCCATCGACACTGCAAAGGGACATCACAATCAGATGCGGGATCACAAGAAACTAACTTCACTAACTCTGGTTTCACCAAGATCTACGTAAGGAGTTATGAAATGAAAGGACCCTCTCTATTGAAATGTGTTTATGGTCCTAGGGGCATTGTGACATATCAAAGAATTTTGCATCAAGTTCTGTATTTGCATGTTTATCAAGCTACTGAATTGCTAAACCCTAAACCCTAAACCCTAAACATGTGGTAAATGCTGCGTGAAGAAAGATGCCCTTTCTGGGCAAATGCTGTAAGAGGCAGATGCCGAGCAGATGTATCTCAGGCTAGCGAAGGGGACAAACGAAAGCTAGCTATAAACATGACGGGATGCAAATAGATTACTAGGCTAGTCTTGCGAAAATCAAAAACCATAATTGAAAACATTGAAAATGCAAAAAGAAAGGTTTATAATATTTTTGAATTTTAAGCAACCAAAGGAATGTAAGTAGAGCATGTGTTTGTAAGTTTAAAAATGCCTCAACCACTTAAATTCCCAAGTAAATAAAGCTGTTTCTATTTTTGGTACAGGTAAACTTTATAGCGTGTGGGCTCATGCAATTTTGAACCCAAAAATGCACCAAAAAATGCTCGATTAGCATTATTCTTTGAATGGCGTGTGGCCTTATATTGCCATAAATGGACGTACACACACAGCATAATTATTCCTTTACACGGCGAATAATCTTGGCGCGGATCGCTGACATGGCATGGCAAAGTTCGAATCACTGACATGGCACAGCTGGATCGAGGCAAGGACATGATGTGACAAAGTTCAACCTCCGACAGCAAAGTCTAGAAGCTACTCAGTTTGAAATTTGTCAGAGGAATCATAAGATCTGGTTTGTCAAAGGATTTGATGTGACGTTCAAGCGTGTGTTATTTTTGAATTCTCGAACTCATTCCTAGGTCTATCATTTTTGTGCGCCGTGTTCTTGGTTCCGCTGAGCGCAGTGAGCGCTGCTTGTGTAAGCGGCGTTGTGAGCTGTGGTTTATGCGTCTACGAGCGGTTGCGGCATTGCGAGCGCCATTGCGAGCGGCAGTTTATGCGAGTGGCAGTTTGTGCGAGCGGTGCTACGAGCAGTTGCGGTGTTGCGAGCGGCGTTACGAGTAGTTGCGGTGTTGCGAGCGGCACTGTCTTTGGTGTGGCTACCGCTTCCTCTTGATATTCGGCACTTGTGCTTCCTGGTATGTTCACCATGGAATGGCTTAGGACCACATTTAGAAATGGCATGAGGCCACATGCCATCTTGGGCCCTTGCAATTTCATAGCTAGCGTATTGTCATGTATGTTTTTACTTGCCTGCAGCTGTGTGTATATCAAGATGGCATGAGGCCTCATGCCATCTTTGGCCCCTGCTAGCCTATTGCCATATTCCTTTTGAACTGTATATATTTTTGTATGGGTGACTAGTCACGCACACAAAAATATATACAGTTGCAGCAAGGCAAAAGGAATATAGCAACAGGCTAGCAGGGGCCAAAGATAGCGTGAGGCCTCATGCCATTAGTGGTACCACTAATGGCATGAGGGCTCATGCCAATTTTGTGAATGCGAAATTTCACGTGGGTGTCAATAGCATGTTTGAATAATGGCATGTGGCCTCATGCTATTGAGGTTGTTTGGTATGTTATGATTTAGGCCATTCTCCAATCATTTTTTGTATGGTCTTAACTTCTTTTCTGCACTTTCAGAATGGCCTTCAGGGTTGGGGAAAAGGTTTACATTTTGAATGGTGGGAAGAGAGTTGCAAAAGGGACCCTTGTGTCTATGGATCGGAACTTTGTTATACACTGTCAAAGGCTTGGGGAAGGCAATGCTGCTGTATCAGTAGAGACTGTCTTCGATGGGAATGTGGTCGCTATTGAACTAGGAGAGATGGTCGTCGGGGTAAATGTTGTTGTTGCCTTGAAAAATCTTCAGAAGAAAGCAGATGTTGGGGACAGCGCAAGTGCGACGCATGTTCCCTCCGTGGATCTTAAGAACCGTGCTACATGGATTCAGGCAAAGGTGTTTCTAAACAACCCCGAGGGGGAGGTGGTAGCTGAGGGCTTAGCCACAGTTGTCAATCCAAGAGATGCGGTTGCTAATCAAGAATTGGGCTGGGATGATATTGGAGTTGCGATTTTAGAGGTTGTTGACACAAAAGAAAACAGTCTGACTATTGGAAGCATTGTGCGGTGGAAATTGAGGCACTTAGTGTTTGAGAATGTGAAGGATTCACAATCAAACACCACTACAACTGATGACAGAACATCTCTTCATGGGAAAAGAAAGTACACCTTCCTAAAGCGCAGCCAAAGGGATCTGAGCAACGAACCAAAAAAGCAGAAAATAGCGATGGAGGTTCGAATGGTCTCGACAGTTGCTTGTTACAAGAGGAGGTGCTGTCAACATGCTGATTGGGATGCTATTGAAGAGGAGAGAGCAAGATACAAGACATTGTCCTGGAAGGCAGCTCGCAATTTTGTGTATGAGGCATTACGGTCATCTGTTGATGCTTCAGAACATCAGGTGGGGGGCATGGTCTTCCAGAGGGGTTTGGTTTGCATGAAGGCATGGAGAATCATTTATGGAGTCCCTCGAACCACATTCTACAGAATCAAAACTGAGTTCGAGGAACAAAGGGTTCAACAAGCAGTCCATGGGAACAACGGTACGCACAAAACCAGGGGTCATGTTGTATATGGAGAGGCAATCTTCAAGAGGTTTGTTGAGACATGTAGCGAGCAGCAACCATATAAAACCCGCCTCTTGGAAGATGGAACACGAGACACCCAACGAGTTCTCCCTTCCATGTATACCAAGGGGGCCATATTGGAAGATGTGAATCGGGAACTCCAGAGTAATGGCTACAGGAAGCTGAGCCAATCTAGATTTAGTAGATTGTGGAGCAACAGGTTCAGGGATGTGAGTATAGGAAAGTACTCCAGCTTTTCAAAGTGTGACGAGTGCACTGCTATCAAAATGGCTTTGTCGAAGAATTCTTGCAGCGCTCAAGAGCGAGAGACGTTGGTTAGAAGGTGGCTCGACCACAACATTGAGCAGAGAAGCTGCAGGACTGCATATTATCATAACAGGATTCTCTCCATGGAGAGACCTGACTCTTACCTCTACATCATCCACGACAAAATGGACCAGAAAAAGACATGCTTACCTCGACTCAATCCTGCCCCCAAGGCAATCTCTTCATCCATGCAGCTGCCTGTGTCTCTATTTGGCATAATCGCTCATGGGCATGGTGCCCAGAACTATGGGAACTTCTTTGTACCTCTATGGGGTGGCGGGGGTGCAAACATGATGATTGCATCCCTAGCAAAACACTTAAGGTCTCTGCAAAGTGCGCAGACTGAGCTGAACGGCCAACCCTTGCATAAGGCCCTTGTCGATCGAACCCCATACAGGGTTCAGCTGGAGGAGGAGCAAAGGCTTGCAGTATCGTGTGGGGCCCCATGCCATCCCAGTGAATATGTTGGCCGTCAGATTGTAGGGTTATCACGTGAGGCCTCATGCCATTCCGACGAGGCTGGTCGCCCGGTGAATGCACAGCCTCATCCAAACGAAGCAGAATCTCAAGGAAGTTCTTGCGGCTGATGTGGCCTTCCACCCCATCTTCTGCTCCAAACAGACAATGCTGGCAGTGAGAACAAAAACATGTACGTCTTCACGTACTTGGTGATGCTTGTTGCCAAAGGGATATTTGAAAGGGTTACACTTGGCTTTCTCATGGTTGGGCACACTCATGAAGACGTCGATGCCATGTTCAGTCACTTGGCAGAGTCCCTCCGGCGATCCAATGTCCTCACCCTCCCACAACTCTACGATGAATTCCAAAATTGCATCAAAGGCACTGTTGAAGCTGCACTTCTGACAGAGGTTCTAGACTTTAAGGGGTTTGTAAGAGGCTATATCAGGGACGGATCCGAAACGCTGATTGGCCACTCCAAGCCTCTTCAGTTTCATTTCAGCATGTGTGACGGTGCTCCAGTGATGAGGTACAAGATGAGAGAATGGGACACAGTGTGGCTGCCAGTGGACGGCATTGAACTCTTCAAGAGAGATCCCATAACTGGGGAACCTATGATTCCTCAGGGTTCCCCACGGCCGATGCACCCGGATGGACTCAAAGACCAGGAAAGTATAGTGGCCGGGATTAGACAGCATATTGCCTTCTGGAAGAGGGGGTTGGTGTTTGGTGGAGAATCCTATTTTCAGAGGTGCAAGCCTTTGCTCGAATACTGGGAGAAGATTATATCTGCTATCCAAAATGGGCCGGTTGTATATGAAGAATTGGAAGAGTCCTTTTGGCCAGAACCCAGAGCACCAGATAGTAGCGGAACAATGTCCTCTGGAAATGCAGTGACAGATAACGATGTTGAGGATCACTATTATGGGCCGAGGAACAAGAAGCCGGATTCAGCATTCAATCCAGTACAGGTCTGCAAAGGAATGGTCGTGCTTGTCAGACCCAGTAATAAAAAACAAATGATATGGGTGGGGCGCTGCATCACTGATGCAGAGGAGGACACGGAAACTAACTCCTTCAATGTAATTGTGGAGTGGTTCAAGCCAAGTTCCGGATATACGAAGGATTGCCTAGAAAAGAGATGGGTGCTGAATCCAAGGGATCCCAGCATGAGCATATCGGTGGATAATGTTGTGCATGGTTGGATGCGGAAGCAGAGTGCCACCATCACCTTGCCAGACCATGCAAGAGATGCAGCAAGAGCATTCATAACCCGGGTTCAAGGTGAGATTCATTAATATTCCTTTACTAAGTTTCTAATGTATTTTATTTCAAGGTGAACAATCCGAATCTGAATCAGAGGAGGCGTGATGGCATGTGGCCTTACGCCATTCCTAGGTGAGATGATACAAATAACAAGTATAAATTCTTAGTTGTTCTAGCAAATCTTACTTAAAGTTTAAGGTGAACAAGCCGAATATGAATTCATCGGATTGTTATAACAAATTGCGAGGTGATGGCATGAGGCGATACGCCATTTGAGAGTGGTAGCCATTCCTATATGAGGTGAGTGAAATATTTATTAGAAATACCTCATTCAATTGTGCACTTCTAAGTCTTGGTCCACTCAGTACTGTTTGCATGTTTTTATTTTAATTCTTTCTCTAAAATGTTATTTAGCATGTGGCTTCATGCCATTGCTCTCCACAATCATGCATTGAATTTTTCTATCCTTGCATAATACTTCTCCATATATATAGCATGTGCGCACATGTGATATGGTTCATTAGGCTTGATATAGTGTGTGAGGTAAAACAAAGATGATGTGACATATGCATTTACCAATCACACATGCATAAATCTAATAATATGGCGTGTGGCTCATATTAATGGCACATAAACCCATATTGTGGGCTTACGTGCTTTATGTACCATCATTCCCTTGCAGCGTGTGTGTTGGTTTCCTTTTATAACACAACGAACTCCATATTTTAGGGTGAAGAGCGTTCTCATGGCAAGCACAAAATCTGTAAGTGAGGCAGAAAAGGAGACAGAGAAGGAGATAGGTGAAGATGTAGAATATATAAGTCTTCCAAACTCCCCGTACTATACTCCAGGTGATCATTTTTCTGAACAAACGGCAACATTAACAACTATCGAGAACGCCCCAGTAACGTCAGAGACAACAATCCAAAGCAAAACAACTGACCCAGAGAAGGATGATAGTACCGCTGAGAGTACCAAAAAGGAGGTGTCCACTAACGCTTAGGCTTATAATGGCGTGTGCCCTCATGCCATTTACTTGATCACCAAATACTTTTTTCCCTTTGCACTAGTATATCTTAATACCAGTCTGAGAAATAGAATGGCATGTGCCCTCAGGCCTTTTACTAAATCACCTTTGAAAGAAATGCAAGCCTCTATGTCGTAAAAAAAAGGTACTAGAGAAATTCCTTAATAATATGAATGTTATTTAGTTTCATGAAAATACACTAAGGGTCAAATGAGTTAAATGACTTCTCCAGACTAGCAATGCCTCTTGCTACACCTTCACAATTAGATTCGTTAGAAAAAGATAACATTGAATAATATCTAAATGTTCTCACCATTAAGTTATATGTCCGGCTAATAGGAATGACGTTCATCTTGGAAAGCTCACCACACGCTCAATGAACAAACAAATAGTGTGTGCGCGCATGCCATCGCTCTTCTTTAGCTTCAGATTCGGCTTGTTCACCTTGACAATGAGATTTATTATACAACCAGATGGACACAGTCTGGACATAAAGTCACCGCGCTAGTCACCATGCCCCAGATATGTCTAGCCCTTGGACAAAAAACATATAATTTCACGTCATTTTCAAATACTTGAAAATTTGTACCTAGTCCCATTTTACTGAATAAATCCCATTTTAACGAAATAGAGCTTTAAGGGGGAGTGGTGCTATGGTTCCTCCTATAATAGTTTGAAATAGTTGAAGCATGGTGGTGTTGAGTGTGGTAGCTTTGATTCATGGCTGATTCTTGCACTTAGCCACCATGATTTGTAATTACTGATCTTAAGTTTTTACTTTTTTTAGGTTTATGTTTACTCTTTCTAGACTTTAGCGAGTTGTTAAAATATGTGGAAGAAGGTAATATTTATCAAGAATATTGTTATCTATACCATGAGGAATATGGGCATAACATGGGCAAAAGAACCCTTCTCAAGATTCATCAAACAATTTAAAAGGCAAGCAAATTGAGAATTTTGAGCAAACAAAGAATCCCAAATTTCTTGGAGATGAGTTTGAGGAGGAAGAGGAGCAATAATAAGATGAAGAAGAGAAAGATGACAGTTTTGACCCTTTGGAGAGTCAAACTGCACAAACAAGATCAACTATAGAAGAACCATGTAAAGCCAAAAATGGGGTTAAAGCAAAAAAAAGTGGAAAGCAAAGCCATGAATACGAGAAGAAGTTCTAAATACAAGTTCACTTGATTATCCCTTGAAATTCAAAGTGGAAGTTGTTTCAAATTTGTTACAATAACTGAAAATCAAAAAGAAAGTTCTACCTCCCTAAGTGCCTTTATGTCAAATGATCTTGAATCTAGTGATGCAATTAGTGATTGACATTGTGAACCAACTTAGGTTTTCCATTCAATAACAAAGCTTTATGCAAATAGAGTTTAAGTTTATTGTGGCAAGGTTTAGCACTCTTAAATGAAAAAAGAGTTTCCTAGAATGAGACATAGTAGTGGTTTAACATGGAATTCAAGGCCACTTTAAAGAATAAAATTTATACCAAATGAAAGGATGTTTTTTCCAATTAAATGCTAGTTGTATAGAAAGGAAATCACTAACTCAAAGCATGGTTTTCATGGATATGAAAAGATTTGAGATACTCTATCATAGTAGATGTTGCAGTGATAGAGTTCCATGATAAAGATTGTGTAGCACTCATTGCAACTTTAACTTCAATGAATAGACATACTTATTTATTCTCTATATTCTTTATTGACATAATTTTTCTTATGTAAGCAACATGAAAATACGGTAGTCAAAATGACCCTTCCACATACAATCATGGCTCTGCAAAACATTCTTTAAACAGATGTTAGCAAGATTATAAAAGAAAAAAACTCACAGATGAAGAAAAAATCCAACTCAAGGAAAACTAGTTTAAGAAGCACAATAACTATGTCAAATTCCCATCTTATTCAAGGTACTTAAATTTATTCAAGTACTTATTTCGAGTTTTATTTTGCTTCTTTAGTAAGACTTGGAGGGATTGAAGAAGAAGAGCTCTGATGTTAATACCCTTACTAAAGAAGAGTACTATAGCGCACTTTATCTCTCTCCCCTTAAGCCAACTGGAAAAGGGGCAATTACTTGATGAGAGAGCCCTTAATGGCTATTTTATCCCCATTTATCCCCTAAGGTTCCAAGGATCCACGGTGACAGTATATCCAAATCTCATCCCATAATCACATGCGCTACACTTACAAAATCAAGCAAAAACATATAATAAAGATGATGAAGTTGATCAATATCTAACATCCTAATCTTGGGGAGGAATGATTTGATGTTGTGATGAACTTCAATATAGAGGATTCATAGTATAAATAATGCATATTTGAGAAGTTGAACATAATAATTTTGGCACGAATTCTAAATTTATACAAGCTAGCAGCATTCAAGGAGTTCAGAGTAGCTGGTGGATTGTCTAAGGTTATCCACTCTTTAGTCTTGACTATTGATAAGACATTTTGAGTTTGATGGAGGAAAAAGGTGATGAACATGAAGATCGTGGAGAAAGAAATTGAGTATATTGACAAGGTGGGTGAAAAACTCTTCTCTAGAATAGATCAATCAAAGTACAAAACAGTGTTAGAGTATTACAACAAGTGTGAATTTGAGATTGACATTCTATAGATTTGGCTGTAGCTTCAAATATTGTCTAGTAAAGCTAAAATTGAAGAGAATGACAATGAAAACCAAAGAGATGAGACAAATGATGCAATAATGTAGAAAGTTGGCTAATGTCTTATATACAATTAACACTTACATTAATTTGTACTCTTCAAGTTTTAATTTCTTTATTTTTTAGGTCAAATCTATATGGAATGCAACCTATATATATGGGGATGAGAAGCTGCCTAAATGTATTAGAGTTAAACTATGAGCGGGAAAATTGTCCTTGGTAGTTAGATTAGTTGTAAATTAATTTTCCTTGAACCAATTTTGCATATATGAGTTTCACATTTTTGCTTCACCTTCAGCACCACAACAACGTCAAATCAAGAAGAGGTCCAAGTTTCAAAGAAGAAAAGAAGAAAGCTTTCTCACAAGCTTGGGTAGAAATTATATATTGATGATCCAGATGAGACACCAAAAGCACTTAGCCACTTTGTTTTTCAGCATAGAGCTATGGAAAACTTAGCCGAAGTTGTTTTTTAAGAGGGCTATAAGACATATAAGAAATACGTTGATGAGGATTTTGATGACAATCTTGAGACTAATGAAGATGAGTGTTGTGAATATGATTGCAAGTATTGAAAGTTACCTATTGGCTAGTCCTTTCAGATATTTTTTCTTTACTGCTATAATGGCAGAAGGTCAGTATTGTTGGACACTTTATCAGTCCCTTTTATTCAAGTGTTAATAAACTTGATTTAATATTTGTATTTGGCCAAACGAGCATAAAAAAGGAATTCCTAAATGTTTATTTAGCCAAGCATACTTGGCTCGGTTTGTTAGTTCTCTTTTGTTCTATTTTGCATTGGCTTAATAAAGACCTCTATGATATTGAGTTTGGTCCTTCAATATTGTTAGATGATAGCTTACTATATGTTTATTTAGCCAAGTATACTTGGCTCGGTTTGTTAGTTCTCTTTTGTTCTATCTTGCATTGGCTTAATAAAGACCTCTATGATATTGAGTTTGGTCCTTCAATATTGCTAGATGATAGCTTACTATGTTGACTAAACACCCTCGCTATTAAGCCCTATGTGTTTGTCTCATTTGGTTTCATTAACTATTTATGGAAAGTATCTAAATTTGCTAATTTGGCATATCTACGGAATGTAGAGATTGTTTTGAACACAATGGTGTTGATCTTGTGTCCAAATTCACAATATAGTGCCATTCCATATTTAGTAAGTTTCACACTTGTCTTAGAAATTAACTTTTGGTATTAAATGTGAGTAAAGGTGAAAGCTCAAAACATGCATTCCCTAGGGTGGGGTGTGGGGTGGGGTCATAAGGGGTTTCAAATATATAGTAGGGATAATGGGTAAATTGGGAATCTTGTCTATCTTTGTTCTGCATCTAATTTGGGTCTAAGCCCAAATTCTACTCTAAGTTAATTGGTGAAGTACTTATATCCTCAAGTTAGGCCATCGGTATGTTAAAAATACTTCAAACTCCATTTGGCTCCATTTTGGGTGTTGCTCTTGATATTGGGATGTTGGAAGCTCTAAAATTGCTCTAATATCACTCTATACTCCTATCCTATCACTCTTGGTCCTTGGCTGTAAGCTTGAGAATTTGGCTCCATTCTTTCATTTAATGGCTTAAGGCTCTAAAACTCAAGTTTCACTCTATTGTATTTGGGCACGTGGCATGTGGCATATGGAGGGCTTAGGTTCCAATTCGTAGTTATCCTATAGTAAATCACCATAGGATAAAAGTTGAAAACTATATGCATTACGATGAAAAAACTCTAAATATCGAGGTTTTTAAGTAGTATAAGTTAATTCTCAAGGAGTTAAAGAAGTTTATGTATTGCTACTCTCAAATTTCCTTTATTGGTGAACATTCACATCAAGTATGTAATTTTTTTTTTATCTTTTTGGTGCTCACTTATTAAATAGTTTTTTAGACTTAGTTATCCTTGACTTCCTTTTAGCTTCATCAAAGCTACTAAGTGGGCTAATGAAAAAAAATGACAATAGTGATCTAACCTAACTTTATTCTAGTATTAGTCTTGTAAATGGATTTTATGGGACTTGTAATTGATGTTTAGCTTTTAGGACAATATCACAAACAGTTAAAATGGTAAAGGTGTTTTCTAGAGCTCATTTATCCTAATTGAAGATTATATACTAGAGTCACAACAAGTTGGGGTTTCAAAGGCAACAAGCAAGTATGTTTAAATTTTTTGTGTTTCTTAATTAGTAATTGATTTTGCAATATAGATCAAAGCTATTATTCCACAAAAGAATGGAAGCAAGGAACCTTTCATCAAATCTTCTCCAATATAAACTAGCCAACATTGCCATGGATGCAAAGTTTGGTAATCATTTCATTTTAAACAAGAAAATATCTTTAATAATTTTTATAGGTGATCTTTTTTGCAAAAGTCAAAAGCTTTGGTAAACATAGTTGTGTGAGGCTTTTGCCATGAAGTGTCAGGAACCAACTCCCTGAGGTGTCGTAGGCCAAAAGGATCCCTGAAAGCATGACCGAAATGACAAAGAGTTCATCAGATGGGACCGAGTCTAAGATTGAGTCCAAGACCGACTCTGAGACAGAATTCGAGATAGAGTCCGAGATCGAGTCCGAGGCCGACTCGGAGACCAAGTTCGAGACCGAGTTCAAGACAAAGTCCGAGATCCGAGATCAGGTCCGAGACCGAGTCTGAGGTTGAGTCCGAAGTCGAGTCCGAGATCGGGTCCGAAATCGAGTCTGAGATCGAGTCCAAGATCGAGTCCGGGATTCAGTCTAAGACCGAGTTCGAGTACTAATACAGGTCAAGGGGTGAAAGCCCAAAGTGTGTGTCTCCCAGGGGGGGGGCTGCAGGGGGTTCCAAAAGTGTAGTAAGGATAGTGAGGTCTAGGAATTAGTCTTGAAAGAACTCTCCAATGATGCTTCCAAACTGACTTGAAGTTGAGGCTAGGGCCAAGGGGCCTTGGGTGGGAGTAAGCATGGACTCGGGTGGTGTCGAAGGGGCCACCCAAGGAAGTGCTTAGGAGCAGCTCCAACTCCCAAAAGGGAAACCGACTATAGTGCTCCCGGCTCATGTGGAGTGGTGCCCCACTTGAGTACCTTATGGCTCATTAGTCCTCACCCTTCCTAGAGGCTTGGGCCTTCCCTTCAGGATGGAAGGATGGAAGTAGGGGGGTTGAGGTACCCATACTAGGCCGTTAGGGCATGATGTTTCGCTCTGATGTCCCGAAGCAAGTGTTGCACCCAAAGCTTGGGATTTAGAAGGTCCCATGATCAAGTCTTGTTATACCAAGGGATGTTGGGAACCTGGAGGCTTGGTGTACTTGGTTGTTTGTGCCTGTGGGAGTGTAACTGAACCTTAAGTCTAGTCTAACCCGGGGAGGGGGATTGGGAGAGATTTGGGAATCTATGGATGGATGGTTAATGCTCTATTGCTTGTGCAATAAGTAGCTGAAACCAAGTAGGACCAAGTAGGAGCTGGTACAATAGGCAAGAACCTTGGTGAGGGAATTTAGCAAAAGCCAAGGCAATGTTGGTCGGATAGACGAGGTAAGCTGGCAAATTGGAAAGGAAAAATTTGTGGCTTACAATTTGGTATTGAAGCCTTTTCCTCAGTTCTAGCGAAAGATAGAGGCGGATTGCTGGGAGATAACAAAGGCAGGGTGGAAATGAACCAAGGCAGAGACAGAACCTCTTCTAGAGCTGGAGCCTTCAGTCAAACAAGAGGCTATGGATGAGGAATCCTTGCATAAAGACTCCAGTGAGGAAACCTCCAAACAGGAGTCCGATGGTGAGGTTCGGTCCTCCAAGGCTCGATTGGATATTCTAGAAGAACAATTGGCACAGACCAATGCCCTGCTGAAGACTTTCGTACGCAAGCTAAAGCGTGACGAGAAGCGAAAGAAAAGGCGAAAGACTGCGGATGCTAGCGGACCCTTCGGCAGGGACTGAGGCAGAACCAAACAAGGTCAAACAAATCAAAGTGGAATCAGTCCCTCAGGCAGTTCCTTGTAAGTGACTAATTTTTCCATTCTACTTTAATCACTTAACCACACCTCCGACCACTTGGAGGAGTCTCACTCACAACCTCCATAAGTTCTATTTTGGACTTGGGCTTGCTAGCCCCGAGAATGGCATCTTTGCCACTTAACCTTTGCACTTGGTCCAAGTGCTCCACGTGTCCGATCCCATGACCGACACCCCAAGGTACCACCGACACATCAGTCCATTACGCTAAGGCCATGCCCATTCACCTTAGTCACACCGGTGGTCTAACACCACCTACACCACAGTCCCGTCTCTCAAAAATTGGGCCATCCGTCCACGAGTGATCATCCCAGATCTACTCCTTAGCATCCTTAGGGTGCCCACAGACATGGGGAATAGCCTTCCCCAATATCCCCTTTCCGGTCCCCACCAAGTCCCTTTCTGCCCATGGCCGTGTTCGCCAACACTGCCACTGGATCAAGGCCCACAGGCCTGACTACTAAATCCCACGGTCCTCTGGGACTTCCTCACCGCACGACTGTATCCTTGGTCACTACACCAGAGGACTACTCCTCTTCCTTTCCACAGTCTGGGCCTTTGGGACAACATTTTGGAACACCGTGGCCTTACGCAAGCCTCGTGAGTACTCTCCCCACCTTCCACCTTTGGGTGCTCTAGCCATGGGCTTAGAGCGAGGTTCCGTTGAGCCACGCCTGGTATCCAAGTAGGTAGTGCCACCCACACTTGGACTGGGAGCATCGGTTAGTCGATCTCCTGGGGGAACTAGAGCCGGCTCTTGAATACTTCACCAAGCTACCCCGCTTGTCGGTCCGTATTCACTTTAGTTTTGGACTTCCCAGTGGTCAGCTCATCACCCAACACTTGGGTACAGCCTTCCTGGGCCAAACTGGCCTTTCCTAGCCAAACTGGCTCCACTGCAGTCCTCCCTCTTACTATACTTTTGGAGCTCACCAAACCCCCAAGGTTTGGGAGACGAACGCTTTGGGCTTTCACCCTCTCAGACTCGAACTGGGACTCGGACTCGGACTTGGACTCGGACTCGGACTCGGGCTCGGTCTCGGTCTCGGCCTCAACCTTGGTCTCGGTCTCGGTCCCGATCTCAGTCTCGGTCTCGATCTTGGTCTCGGTCTCGGTCTCGGTCCCTGTCTTGGTCTCGGTCCCGGTCTCGGTCTCGACCTCGGACTCCATCTTTCCTTCTCAGACTTCATCTCGGATTCCATCTCGGGTCCATCTCGGACTCCGTCTCGGGTCCATCTCGGACTCCATCTTGGATCCATCTCAGACTCGGGGTGGTCACTCTTATATAACTGTATATATCATCTGCGTGTACAGATTGGGGTTATTTTGGGTGCAAACCGTACATATACATACAGGCCTTAGGGTTGAGTTTAATTTGAAAAATTTCATACGTACGGGTAGGGGAGGAGGCAGAGCTCCTCTAGGGTTCTCTACAGTAGCAGGCTGTAGAGGGCAAGAGATCTCAGGCACAGTAGGTATGGAGCGTGATGTTATTGTGTATGTAGAGGATGGGATCAAAAGAAGCCTGTGGGTTTCGTCAGGGTTCAGAGGGAATGTTCTTATCATCAGCTCCGCGAAGCTATTGTTTCAGACGAGATTGAGGGTCTTGTTAAGAGTGATTTTGTCTTCTTGGGTGCCCTTTCCCTTGCAATGACATGTAGGCAGAAGAGATATCCATTTTTTGGAGCTGAAGTTCTGGTTCGTGTGCTTAATCTTGCAGCAGTAGAACCAATTCAAGAGGGGCAATCTTCAGCAGCAACCAGTGAAGCTCATGAAGAAGATCCAACTGGATTTTTACCTGGTTTGAATTCCAAACTTGCTTCAGCTAAAGAGATACACGACTGGAAGAGATCGCTCAAGCAGAATGAGAGAAAGCTGAGAGCAAAAGAGAGGAAAGGCAGGTTTGAATTGTTTTCATATGACCGGGATGGATGCGCTCACTTCAAAATCATGTGTCAGGAGTGTGGAATTGTTTATGGAGGAGGCCTGAAAGACACCTGTTACAATTTCGTTTCAAAGCACTGCAGTGGAGCTAGGCATGAAGCAAACTACATGAAAAATCAGCTGCAACGGGAGAAAAATGATCAGGAAAAAGCTGATGCGGAAAGTCCTATTGAGGGTGCTAATGAAGGTGCTGAACTTGCTAGTCGTGAGGAAATAAAAAACGAAGTGGAGAAGCTAATGAATGAAACCGTGGAAAGGTTTTGCGATGAGAACAATGTTTGCTTCACTCTCTACGAACCAAGTGTAGGAAATTTTGAGAGGAGGAACAACATTCGGGTTTGTTGCAAGCAGTATGAGAAGACGTTAATGCTTTTTCCTCCTACCGGGAGTCTCCTGAACAATCTGATGGTTCACATTTCTGGGAATAAGCACAAGAACGCTGGCTGAGAAAGAAGCACTGGAGGTCGGCCAACTAAAGTTGCAAACACTGACAATAAACAAGGAAACCTCCTTAGCTATTTCACACGAGGTAAGAAATTGCATTCCAGTTTTTGTAAAGTTAATAATGTGTGTCGTTTAAATTTTTTCAGGAAAAGGAGTCTCGTCAAGTAGTTCTTCTCAGAACTTCATAGCATCTCCAGATGAGTCTTCAAGTAAGTAGCATTTCATATGCTTTACATAGTGTGATTTCTTGTATAGTATAATCTGTTGTATGTTGATAGGAATTGAAAGACTTTGTTTTGGATACTGGCAAAACGATTACAAATATGGCTTGAGTTCTGTGAATGTTCGTCCTCTTCTCCAAGATGTAAAAGAGGGAGGTCGTTGGTTCTGTGATCCAAACTTCAAAGTAGCAGCAAATGGTGTTGTTGTCAACGGAACATTCAGATCAAAACAGTGTCTAAGAGTGACAAACAACATCTGTGGATTCAAGAACAAGCAGTGCAAGTTTTGTATGACAATACCAGCTTGTAGTGACTTCAAAGGACGTGCTTTACGGGAAAGCAAAGCGACAATACCACGAGGACAAAGATTGAAGAGGCGTGGAATGAGACTTGACTACAACTGAGCATATAGATAGCAGCAGGCTAGTGCAAGCAGAGAATAGAAGGCTGGCATTGGAACTATCAACCACAAGATGCAGGATAGCAGCTCTTTCAGTTCATTGTCGAAGCTTAAAAGAAACTTTGAAGGAAAGCGCCATTCGTAAGGATATCAGAAAATTCAGCTCTAATCTCAAACAAGCTTGGCAACAAGGCAAATTCAAGGGCAAGGAGACAGTTCTTCATGTGATGCAAGATTTGCTGTAGGGAATAACTAGGAAAAAGCAAGGAATGAGGTATTTTTTTATTTATTCAAAGTTTTTTCCTTACACTTTTAACAGGTACCATAAAACCACGAAATGGATTTTGCGAGTAACAAAAATGTGGGGGGGGAGCAGGCTTAACAACTTCCTTCACTTGAACCTTGGATTGCCAAGTTTGTCGACAACAAAGCGTGACATGAGAACAAACTTTAGATACACAATAGGTTTGCAATCCGAGATAATTTTGAACCTTTCTAAGGTTTACAAGTTCAAGATGGAGAGTTTACAGCTTAAGCTAGGGAGTGTGCCTGTTTTGATTGCAGAAGACGAAACAGTTATTAAAAGGATGATCAGATGGATTGCTCGTGATGATGCTTTGCTCGGGTTTTGTGGAAAGAAGGGGGAGGGTCACAAGTGTGTGAACGGTTTTGTCGTGAAGGTTGGGAATGGAGAAGCAGGTTATGAACAGATCACTCAGACTTTTCTGGACAACGAGAAAGCTCACTATGCACGAGTGTTGATGGTTAATCCATTGCACAGACAGTTGCCATGCTTGGTTCTCTCTATTCAGCTTACTTGCAATCGGTTTACAGCTTCAGATGTTTGACAACAATGGAGCTCGATCCATCAAATATGGGGACAACACCTTCACAATGTTGTTGGCCCCTTGATTGGCCATTCATCGGATGGAGATCAGAGAAGGCATAAACTAATGCTTGAAGACATGAGTCTAGGGGATACAATAATAGGAACTTACTCTATACCTTGGTCAGGGTGGCTATTCTCTGGAAAGTGGAACTCAACAAGGAACCTTTTGATACATGATCAAGACTATGTGCATAATGGGAAGAAGCTGATCAATCCATTGCATAGTGCAATAAGACAACTGTTTTTGGGGGATGAGTTTGTGCATTTGAATGACATTTGGGAAGTTTTCGATAACTTTCATGGTAAACACGGACTGCAACTCGGGGATGTCAGGCGCTCTGATAGACAAAACTGGGGTGCTGCTCAGCGACTTTATAGCAGGCCAGTGCAAGTATGTCTTTCGATTATGCGAGAAACAACATACAGAAGACCTTCACGTACGCTGGGAACCGAAACTTATCTTGTTGTGGTGGCATCATATATTGATATCTTTTTGCACCCATACTTGAGCCTTGGAGAGCGAGTGAGAGCTGCATCAATGGTGTCCTTCTTTCGTTTATGGAGGTTGTGGATACTGAAGGAAAGCAAGTGGAACCTGAAACACAACTTCATCAGCAAGGAAACCTTCTTGGACATTCAATTATCATGTCACTTTGTCGTCCTTCTAATCAGGTATGTTTCATATATATTTTTCTTTTGTTAATTTTGCTTTTGAGATAGATATTTTCGGGATCACCATTCACATTTGCCAGTCCCAATTGATAGAACCGGTTCTGATGTTTGCAAGAACTTTTTCTCCAAAATAGGAGGAATGATTGGGAATGAACAGTGTTATGACAGAGCTGATGTTGTTCATAGTGCGACTAGTATGAACATACTAGCAGAATGCGAGGCAGCAGGTACATTGCTTTTCTCTAAAGCTCACAGGAAACAGGAAAATATTTGGGAAAAGATAGAGCATGATGGGAAGAGAGTAGTAGCAGACTTAGGGGATTACAGTTCGGTGGAGACAGATGCTCTGATAGTTAATGAGCTGATTCAGGGTAAAGCCAAAGCACAAGAACTTCTTCATGGCCTTGGCATCTCTAGAAGAGATTGGTGGGATAAACCTGAAGATTTTGAGGATTTTCACAAGGTTTTAGAAAATTCCGGAGAGCATGATATAGTCGATCAGTTTGAAGAGGAACATATAGTAGGAGAAGAAGCTACTGAAGAACCTATTGAAGCAACAAGTGAACTGAGGCATACTTTTGATGCTGTTCTGGATCATATTGAAGATTCTGAGTCATTAAAAGTGGAAGCAACAGTTTTGGTTGACAGGAAGAAAATCTGCAAGTCGACCATCGTTTCTCAGCTAAATGGAAATCCATTTCTCTCCAAAGACCGGCTCACATGGGTGAAGAATAATTTGATAGTTTATGAACTAGGAAGAAATCTCAGTGCACAAACAGCTCTTGGCGTTGGGAGTGATTGTGCATTGTGGTTTGAAGAACAGGAAGGAAGTCATTTGAAGTTTGTTTGGTATGTTGGTCGAATTCTTTCCATGAGGAAAAAAGTGAACAATACCTGGAGGGACACAAGGGAAGTGATTGAATTAACCAATCTTCCAGTTGATTCTGCTGATTTTCAAATAAACCTATGCTACTACAGGGAATGTGATGTTCCTGAAGCTGATGACGGAGGGAATTCATGGTATACATACAATCTTCCTGATAATATGCTAGTGGAACTAACAAGTTTGATTGCTTTGGCATCATTATCATATCATCCAGAAGTCGAGAGATATTCGCTTCCACAACACGATAGGGAAGTTTTTGATAATTTCGTCAAAGATAAAAGCAGGAATATCAATTGTCGTAGAAGGGTCAAATAATGTTTTTTATTAATGAATTATTCATTAATAAAAAACATTATTTGACCCTTCTACGACAATTGATATATATATATATGCTTTATGCAAAAATAACCAGAATATTCCACGTATATATAAGAATTGGGGGTTTATTTAAGATTTGAAAAAATGCGTATATGTAAGGGTATGGGGCAAATTATGAACAACAAAAAAAGTATACTAGGCCCCCTATTTTAAACTTCCAGAACGCAGATGATATATAATGCTTATAAAGAGTGACCATCCCGAGATCTCAGACTCCATCTCGGACTCCGTCTCGGTCCATCTCGGACTCCAACTCGGGTCCATCTCAAACTCCATCTCGGACTCCATCTCGGACTCCATCTTGGATCCATCTCGGACTCCATCTCAGACTCATCCATGTATCATGTGTTGGTCTTTTTGGGTCCCTTTTTAGAGCCTCGCTTATTGCTCGCTTCGTACTTGTTCCTCGAGCCCTTTGCTGGGAGTTCCACTCCCGCTCTTGACCTTTCAAGTCGAAGCTTTTGGTTAAAACATGTTACACTCGTTTGGCTTTCGCTTCGGCCACTACCATGTGGCACCCTTCCGGCTCCACTTTGGGGCCTAGGGATTTTGTGTCTCACATTCCCAAGTACAAACCAAAGCCTCCACCGGTCTTCAAGGGAGTGAATGATTATAAGGTGGTGGAGGATTGGTTTTACGATATGGAGGACTACTTCCAAGCCTTGTGGTTACTAAGCTCAGAGAAGGTCCTATGTGCAAAACCATACTTGGTAGATAATGCCAAGTCTTGGTGGAGAATGACAGAGGCCAACGAAGGACCGGTGGCCATTTGGGAAATGATGGAGGCAAGGATCCGCGTGATTTATGTTCCTCAGAATGCTACTCTACATCTAAGAGACAAGTTGAGTAGGCTGAAGTAGACCAGAACCATTCAGGAGTATGTGAATGGGTTTATGGCAAAGAGGATACTTGTCACGGACATGGGGGATATGGATGCATTTCATGCCTTCATATCAGGTTTGCAAACCTGGGCTCACGGTGAGGTGATGCGTTGGAACCCGACCAACTACAAGGAAGCATTGGATGCGGCCATCAAAGTGCATTTCAACGATAACTTGCGAAAGGGGTACACGACGGGGTCGAGGCCCACGTTTAGCAAAGGGGCCAAACCAAGGGGAACGTATAGCAAAGGGAAATTCAAGAAGAGTTTCTCTAAGAATGAGTCCTCGGGGTTCTAGAAAGGCAAATCCGATGGCCAGTGAGCAAATACGTGGGGGAGTCAAGCAAAAAGAGACAAACCCACGGATAAAAAGGTCAAGTCATTTAGCAGCATGGGAAACAACATATGCTACAATTGTGGTGAAGCGGGACACTTTTCGAGGGAATGTCCTTACCCGAAGAAGGCTAAAGCCAATATGGCCATTAAATCGGGTGAAATCCAAAATGAAGTATGTTATTCAGTCCCTAGCTCAAAGTTACTCATTACACGAACAACTTTGGTAGAGAGTCGTTTGCGACATCTACTAGCCCTCCGAGGGAAGCTCGAAGGTAGCTTTGTTAAGATCCTTATTAACACGGGTGCTTTGGATAATTTTGTGGCTACAGACGTAGTCTGGCAAGCTAGACTAACGGTGCTATAGAGTTTGTTCAAAGTAGCCAAAGCACCAATGATTTACTTCGACAAGCGAGAGTCGAAGTAGGGACATGGAAAGTAGATATGGATTTCACCATGTTGGACATGGCAGGATTTAATGTGATTTTCAAGATGGATTGGTTCAATTAGTTTGTGGTAGCCCTACATGGACAAGGTAGAAACCTTGTGGTCCTAGCGAATTCGCCCAAGGAAGAAGATCCAGGGTGGAGGCCCAGGATTTAAAGGTAGGGCAATGCAAGGCCAAAAATTCCTGTTTAAACTTGGTGTCCATGAGAGGACAACTCACTAAAGGAACGAAGCCAGCATTTCTGTACTTACTTTCGGTGAAGAGTGACAAAAAGACAGGAACGGAACAAGTACCTTTAGTGATTCAGCGGGTGTTGGACTAATTCCAGGATATTATGCTAGAGGAGCTACCGGCAGGGTTGCCCCTCGCAAAACCGATAGAACATAAGATTGAGCTAGTCGAGGGTGTTGAGGCAGTGGTTTGTCCCCCTTATCATTTGAATGAAAAATAATTCAAGTAGCTCAAGCGCCAACTAAAGGAGTTGGTGGACAAAGGGTTAGATCAATCCTCGAGAAGTATTTTGCCTTTCCCAACCTATTGAATAGGTCCTCAATCCTTGGCAAAGGGTATTTGTTCTTCTTTGTATACTTGTTGAGCAATCGGTAGTCTATGCACATGCGCATAGATCCATATTTCTTTTTCACAAATAACACCAGCGCCCCATACAGCGACTTGCTCAACCTAACATAGGTTAGAATACTACCAGATCAGGGTAGTAAAGGAAGATGTCGAGAAGACAACCTGTCGAACAAGGTATGAGAGCTTTGAGTTTCTAGTGATGCCCTTCGGGCTATGTAATGCGCCGACAACGTTTTCGGCATTAATGAACTACATCTTTGTACCCTATTTGGATCACTTTGTGGTCGTCTATTTTGACGATATCCTGATCTATAGTGAAACACTAGAGGAACATGTTGAACACTTGACAAAGGTGTTTGAGAAACTAAAGGAACACCAGCTGTATGCTAAAGAGAGCAAATGTGACTTTGCTCAACAAGAGGTAAAGTTTTTCGGGCATGTGGTGGGCAAGGATAGGCTCAAGGTGGACCCTGAGAAGGTCCAAGCGCTCCAGGATTGGGAGCGACCATCAAATGTACATGAGTTAGGGGCATTCTTGGGGCTATGCAATTACTATTGAAAGTTTATCAAACATTATTTGAGAGTAGCCTTACCCTTAACGGACCACACGGGAAAAGAGAAGATGGTATGGACAGCAGAATGCGAAGCGGCATTTGTCCACCTCAAAGGAAAGTTGAGAAAGGCTCCTGTGTTAGTGTTACTAGACTTTGGTAAGGACTTTGAGGTAGAAATAGATGCTTCAGACTTTGCGTTGGGCGTAATTTTGAAGCAAGATAACCATCTAGTAGCGTTCTTCTTGAAAAAGTTGGACAAAGCTCAATGGAAGTGGCCTACCTATGAGAAGGAATTGTTTGTGATGGTTAAGGTGCTCAAGGAGTGGCGACACTACCTTGGGAGACACTTCAAGGTTTACACGGACAATGTGGCAATGAAACACTTTTGGTCACAGCCTGACTTGAGAGGGAAATAGGGTCAGTGGGCCAATGCTTTGGCTGAGTTTGATTGTGAGATTCTGTACAAGCCTAGGAAGAACAACATCATGGCAAATGTGCTAAGTCGAAAGCGAGCTTGAAGTTGGCGATATCTAGCGCGACAGCAACCTTTTGGGATGATGTGGGGACAGCATATGAGAACGATGGTCTAACACAAAAAGTGTTGCTGAGGAATCTGGAGGCACGGGAAACTCATCATAGAGGTGAGCTACCAACGGAAGAGAAAATGGGCTATGCAGAACGCAATAGACTCATCTATTACAAGCAAACAAGGGTGTATGTCCCAGAAGGGGAACTAAGGAAGGTAGCCTTAGAAGAGTGTTATGATGGACCTCTTGCAGGACACGGTGGAGTGCCCAAGATGATGGGCTTACTCAAAAGGAAGTACCACTAGCTAGATATGGCTAAAGATGTCCAAGACTATTTAAAGGCATATCCAACATGTCAGCAGGTCAAAGCCGTGACTAAGGCTAGTAGAGGCCTGTTACAAAACATCCCAATTCCAGATCGTCCGTGGAAATGTCTTACAATAGACTTCATCATGGGACTCCCCCAAAATGAGGGGTTTGATGCGATATTCGTGGTGGTGGACTAATTTTCGAAGATGGCACATTTCATACCCACCACAACAGAAGTGGATGCGGAAGGTGTGGCAAAGCTATTCTTCAAATAAGTGGTTCGAGTGCGGGGAAGGCCAAAGGAGATCATCTTAGATCGAGATAAGATCTTCACCAGCAAGTTCTGAAAAACTCTCTTGGAACAGTATTGCACCAAGTTGAAATTCAACATTGCCTATCACCCATAGACAAGTATTAGGTATTAAGTCAAGTTGGATGGCACTAACACTTCTTGACAGATGGACAAACAAGTGCCGGGATGTAGAGTTTTAAGCTGGGGAGAAAGTGTGGCTGAACACCAAGAACCTTAAGCTACCAAATGGGATCAGCTGGAAGTTGACCCAAAGGTAAGATGCATGTATTTCTGGAAGTGAACTGATCTTGAGTTCCTTAAGTAGGTTCACGGGGCCTTATGAGATTGAGGCACGAATCGGTAAAGTGGTTTACCACCTCCAACTTCCTCGAGAGATGGGGAAAATGCCCAGTGTTCCATGTGAACCTACTCAAATTGTACTTTGAGGATCTGTTGTGGGCATCGAACTTCTTCTATGGGTGGGGCGCGGACCATACTTGAGCTCACGAGTTGAAGAGTTGAGCTCACGAGTTGAGCTCAATTTTCAATTGTAATTTAGTACAAACATTATAAAATTTAAAATTTTAAGGTTATGGCGAACCTAATAATTTAATAACTCTCTATATATTATATAGATAAAAATGTTCTAAAGAACACTTTTTGTTCTAATAATTTAAATATTTACTACATGCAATGATAGGGACATTTGTTAGAACATAAAATAAAATGTTTGCAAAAAGAGTATTCTTGTCACTTCTTTAAATTTGTACTCTATGCTTTTTGGCTAGTAAATGTTAGGTTTGTCAGAATTCAAAAATTATTAAATTTGAAATAAGATTCTATGTGAAGCCATATAACTGTTTGAAAGGAAAAAAAATAACCGTTAATGTAAATTTATTGCATATAAAAGAAAGACTTAGTTCTTTGTAGAATACATTCTTGAGGGGTTTGTTGTAGCATACTGTCTAGAATTTCTAGATCTTCATTCACACTCTCATTCGAAAAAAGGGAAATACACCCACAAATGTCTATGAGTTCTAGTGTTGGTAATTTTAACTCTCACAATCTTTCTTCCCAGGGCTCAAGGGCTAAAAGATGCAATAACTATCCCATTGCACAGCATAACCAAATCACACAAGAGAATGAAAGAGAGGATAATGAGGATAGTGATCATGAGTTGGAGATAAATGCAATGACAGAGGGTGCAACAAATTAGGTGAAAAAGAATGCCCTCTTACTTGTTTTAGAAAAGTGCAATTCTGCCACTTTCAAGAAGTGCCCTATATATTTTCTAGCATGTGGTGGAAACAATGGCAATGATCAGTATGATGGTATATATGCTCTTGCGACACACTGCAACATCACGCACCCGAAAGACTACCATGAAATCTTTTTTGAGATGGTAAAGACAGAAATGGAGACATACGAGTACTATGGGCAGTATTGCGAGAAGAACACTCGGAAGCATATAAAATGAAAAGTGAAATGAAAAAGCACATTTGTATTAATTATATAAAGTATAATAAATTTTATTGATAGAGAATAAACATCAATAGTGTTGGAGAAATCTAATTAGCTCCAAAAGTTTTCTGCAACTTAGCAATAGTAAAGCTTGCTTGGTGTATATGAATATCCACTTTAGGATCCTGGTGCAAGATGTTGATGAAGATGTAGTACATATGCTTGCAAGGAGTATATGCCTTCCCATGTTCCTCGCTCTTCGTAAAGTCTGGACATGTGCAAGAAGAAAAGTCGTGAATGGCAATTGTGTACTCTCCACCACCTGTTTTGACTGTGTACTCCTTTGCAAGCGTAGTGATGTACTTCGTGGAGAGAATCTCACACTCAAGTGTTTGAGCCAAATTTATTTTACCTTGCTTCTGCTTGGAGACGGTACCAATAAATTTAACTACCTTACCTTTTCGTGTTGGCCTCCTGTGCATCTCTGTAGGAATAGTCCTGCTCCTATCACTCATGTCTCCAACTCTCCTCTCAAGATTAAAACCAGATTTCTCAAGGTTTTCAATCTCATCTGAAGTGAGCGCGACCCCATTAGCAACTGGCCATTCTTTAGGTACTGCATCAGGTTTAGTCACTATAGTGTCTTCAAGCCGCTTCGTATGGTTGGTGTCGGTGTTGCAACAATATAGCCAGCACCATCTTGAAAATCCTGCTTGCTTTCGTTCCCCATAGAAACATGGGGCTGGAACAGAAGCAGATTTTTCACCACAAATCCAGGCCCAACACTTGCCCCTCGGAAGCATCCCCACACACCTTACATTCGATTTTGCTGGCACGCGTCGGATTGCCCATTGCTTCGGCTCCACGCTACGGTAAGCAATTTCAACCTGTTGCGATGCACTCTCTTCATCAGCCACTTGAGGTGGCTCGGTCTGAGAGCAGTGTCTTGGAGCAGAATGGTACTCGACATCAGGCCTGTGAGAGTTTTTTGCTCCAAGGTCCGTACCAACATCTTCCCCAGCAAAGGAAAAATGATGCTTTGAGCGGACAGTCTTCATATTACCAATAGAAGCTCGGGGAGTGTACTCCATAGATGTGCCACGGACCACTTCCTCAACTGCAGTTGCCACTGTTCGGGCGGGTGGAGTTAATTTTCTCTTCATCCTATCATGTAACATCTCAACAGAAGGCCTTGTTCCCATGTATCTTCCTTCCTCGAATGCCAGTGTTTTTGAAGATTGCTCTATAGCACGTATCAAATCTGATAGACAGGCTTCGTATAGACTCATCTTCCCTTTCCCTGCCTCAGAGGAACGCCAACTCCAATGCTTACTTTCGGAGAGATTCACAGTTAGGGTGTATGCGAGGTCCTCAAGTGGTTGATCCTAATGGAAAAGGCAATATTAAAAGGTAATAAAAGGAGAAGAAAAAATATAAACCAACCTGAAAAGAGTGATGTCCCCATTGGAACATCCTAACTTCCCACCATCCTAATCATGACTCAAGTTGTGGTAGGCAACTTATGTCTATATGGCCATCTTCACGCCACCACATTCGGATCTCATTTGCTTTTGCCTCATGCTCTTCTTTAGAAGGTGCAACCTACCATTGTTTGCACAACTCCTTAAATATTGATTGAAACTCTGGCTTGATAAGGTGGCAGTGTTGGTTTAGGCTTTGAGCCCAATGGAACTCACAAGTCCTCTCACGACCTTCAAATGGTTGACCATTCCCAAAAACTGCTCGGATACCATTCCAGTTTGCACCAGCTCCATCTGCCATGAAACCACAAAAGTTTGCAGGCTTACCAGTCCACTTTAGGACAATATCAGAGAGGGACTTCCAAAATATTTTCTGTGTTGTCTGGTCTTGTACTTTAAACTCTGCTGTCGCAATTGTTAAGTTACAACGTAGCCTATGAAAACATAAATATTATAACAATTTCAATATAATGAGAATTAAAATTACCTTGGATCATACACATGAGCTCCCATAGTTGTCTAACCGGATACACGCTCCATATGGTCAAAATGTACCCATGCATTTGCAAGATCACTGGACCCAAACATGTCCATTTGGGAGACAAGATCTATACCAGAGGCAGGGCCCATGGTAGACATTTTGAAGACAAAGGGGCGTTCTTGCTCATTCACAACTTGGTCTGGAAACAAACTTCCGTGGATGAACTCGTATGGACAGGTCCGTTTCAATTCAAGGATGGAGTCAATTTTTGATTGCAACTTCCCCTCTCGAGATTCACACATCCAAAATTTTATCCTAAACAATATAATGTAAGAAAAAATTATTATTATAACGTATGAAAAATAACGGATGTACCTCCTTAGGCTAGTAGCAGGTTGTACTCCTCGTAGTAAGTCCCGCAAGTTAGCCTCGTTTAGTTGAGTCTTTTGGCAACCTGGATTGAGTAAGGTATTTGCGATAAAATCCTTGAGGACGGTCTTCTGAACATGCTTCGGAGTTGCAGATGAGTTTCTCATAGTCTCTTCCTATACAGCATCTTTGAAATAGTTGAGAGAACTCCTTTGTATCCCTTCTTGCATTGGATGCATATGTGTGCCAACATGCACTGCAACTCTTCCAGCCACTCCATCCCGTGGAAGAAAGTAGTACATCTTGGCCTCGCAGATAGCACGACATAAAGGAGCATTTTTGCAGAATCGACATTTGAATCCAACAGCAATGGTGTCACAGGCTGGAGGATTGACTGCAGACCCTTCGAAAAATATAGAGTTTCTAGAGCGGTCTCGATTGCATGCTTCATCCAAACAATCTAAATGCCCGCCACAATGAACTATAGACACTGTGCCTTCAAAATGTTGGAAGTGTGTGGTCTTGATCTTGCACCAATTGTGGACATCCTGCTTGGTTTCCATCCCCTTTCGTTTGGAACATGTGCTGCTAACAAGAGGTGGTAGCGAAGAAAATGTTGCCATTGTAGGAGGATGGAAGCTCACTCACAAGCCTATACAAAAGCAAGTGCACGTCGATTGAGAGGCGTGAAAACTGGAAAGCATTGCTAACAGCTTTGAATATTGCTGAAGTTGGAGCTGGAGCTGGTGAATTTGGCGCCGACACTAGTATGACATCTCCACTTGAACTAGAAGAGGACGAGAGGATAACGACTAACTCTTGCTTCACATTCATTTTCGCTAGAGCGCATTTTGGCATTTTGACTGGAGATCCGAACACTCGAATCTCCTTTGACTTGGAATTTTGTAAATCCCATTGTTGTCCACCCTCGCCCACACCAGAAAGAAGAAACTCCGAGTATGCAACTATACCGGTGTCGTTGCGGATCACAACCTCTAAAGAAATAGAGCCAAGACGAAGATCAAAATGCCAACATAAAAAACTTTCAGAAAGAATACTTTGAGAGAATGAAAGAGGTGGGTGATCTCGAAAATGAAGAAGAAACCTCTCCATCCTTCTTAATAGGTTTTGGAGTTTTCTCTCTTTATGCTACTTGTAAAAATCTATAGTGAAACATAATTGAAATTTAAATAGAGTAATAAGAAGACAACATACAAAATGAATTTAAATTCTATAGCAAATTTAACATGTGTAAGTGTGACAGTATTAATATTACTGTCATCTATTATGATGTCTGATGCATGTATACACATAAATCCAAGGAAAGATTTTCAGCACGTGAAGTTTGATAGTTAATAATGATACCAGTAATGACATTCTACTATAACGTGTCAAACCCCGGCGGCCACTGAAGTGCCTGAGGTGGCTGGCCCAAGCTCGACCTCGGGCACTTTAGGGGTCGGAGGGGCCGAGGTTATTTGAATAACCTCGGCCCCCTGGGCAGCCATAGTGTCCGAGGTGGAGTCTAGGCCCACTTGATTTTTTTTTTCTCTTTAACTGTTTGAATTTCTCATTATCTTTATTTAGTTTGACTAACAAAACTTTTTCTCTTGTAGAAAATGAAAATTGTAACACATAAAAAAGTTGGAGCCAAGAAGACACGAGAAGTTCAATTTGGCACTGACGACGACATCACAATCGACATGTCCATTGGCACAACAGAGACACATTTAGTTAGAGATTCACCACCTCCACCACCATCACCTCCACCATCACCACCTCCACCACCGCCATCACCACCTCCACCACCTCCATCACCACCTCCACCACCTCCATCGCCACCGCCACCACCACCATTGCCACCACCACTACCACTATTGCCTCTGCCCCCGCCGCCACCGCCACCACCACCATTGCCACCACCACTGCCACTATTGCCTCTGCCCCCGCCACCACCACCACCAACGCAAATCCCTGAAGTTGGGCAATCTAGTGGTGTTCACGATAGGGAATCTGAGGAACAGCCTAGAGTTGAAAGAGTTGTATACCTTCCTGACAACGTGGTGGACAAGCGCTTCCAAGAGACTGTTATGCGGACAAGGGAAAAAGCAGTTCACCAAACACTTGAGGCGCTCAAGTGGCCAAGCCCTTGTGACTTGATCAGAAAAATCCCCCTTTGCCGTTTGCAGCAGATGAACCTTGTCCGCACAGCATCCAAGTATGTCAACTCGGATATATACAGCTTGTTCAAACAGAATGGCCTTGCAACAAATATTGGTATGTTTCTAGTTTCTTTTTGCAAGCCAGGAACAACGGAGATCATTACTGTCACACTCGAGATTGTGAATAGCTGGGATCCTATTTGGAGGAGGAAGTCCCTAGAATTTGATGACATGCTTATCAGACATCCTGAGACTCAACAGCTTGCGAGGACAATGTTCCAAATTATTGACGGTAACCACCGATATGGAGCTTGGATGAAGTGTATCGACAATCATTTTCGCGATGACCCCGTTTACCATATCAACATTCCAGTCAGCCATGTCTACGCGAGGGGACCTTTGGATGTCAATAGACTTATCTTAGTCTGCCAAAAGATCAATGCGTAAGTTTTATAATTTTACCTCTAACTCTACTTTAACTTGTTTTGTTGTGTTTAAATGTAGGCTTGGGCAATTCGCTATTCAAAAACAAAATCTTGTCCATGACATCGAGCAACTTCAATTTTTGGCAGACTTGAGTGAGGATGACATTTGCCAACATTATGGTGATGATCTCGCAACACTTGTTTGGCACTCACACACTCGAAATGACGGTACAACTTGGTTCAACAACCCAATCAATTTTATGCTCGCTGTGTGGTGTAAGGTATGTCTTTCCCTTTTATTTTATAAAAGCCTCTTTTAATTGTTTTGGTTTTTAGCCTTTGGTGAAGGTCAAGCAGGATGCTTACGAACTTGCATATCCGGAGAAGAGTCGGGAAGAGCTCTCAACTGAGTTTATACAAATTGAGCACAAAATTCAGCATGCAAAGTCCTCAAAGTTGAAGAAACTAGTATGCATTGCAGACAATCGCAGGTCGAAGGAGTGGCTAGAGACTATAGCTGAAATTTCTTCTCATGAATGTAAGTTTTTTATCACACTTCATTTTTCTTAATTATGCATATGTTACTTTTGCAGTGAACAAAACTCCAGATGACATGATTTACAATATCGCAAAATCGAAGCTTCCATATAAGCAATAGATAGAGACTCTGGAGTTCCTCAATATCTGCTTGATGAACAGAGAGAAAGGACTGCCAGAACTATTTAAGAACATGATGAGAAGGGTTGTCTACATCACGCAAACTATAAGTGAAGGTGAAAAGTTCTTAGCACCACATATTGGTGACGATCCAGATGGCACATTCATGTCTTTCGACACCTACATCAACACGTCATTGGAAGGGATTGAAGAGGGGTGGCTGCCAGAGAAGTCTACAAACACAACAACTTATGATTGCCAACATGGTCGACCTTATTTCATGCGACGTGCAGTTTATAGGTATAATATGATTTCTAAGACTGTTTTTTAATATATATTGTTTACAAGTATCTTTGATATAGAGGCATGCTATTTGAGGCACCAGTTTGCACTCGACTTGTTGTAAAGGGTGTAAGAGATGGAGGAATGTATCCAACAATGTTTGCGAGAATTCCGAAGGCACGGAAGATAGAATGCCCTTGGGAGTTTGAGCTCCTAGGGAAGGAGACCTCTACACTAGATCGCAAGGAAATTATCAATGTTAGCAACGATGGCAATGCAAGTGACGATGGAAACGAGGATGAGGAAGCTCCAGATCAAGTTCGTGTTCCACCACCAGACAGTCAGGAATAGGCTCCAATTCAACCATCAAACAACCAAGATCCGGATCAGGTTCTACCAGTAAATAACGATGATCAAGTGGTTCACAGAATATCACGTCGACCTCGGGGTAAGCAAAAGTGAATTTTACAAACTAAAGGTGGTAATACATGTTTTTTGCAGCAATGACTGTTGGTAGTAATTTCATTCCATCTCGACGAGATGCTCGTGAAGAGGAGTTGGAAGAACTCTCATCGACAACACACCATATGACGGTATCATACTATTTATTACTTTTTTTATTCACTTAGCTCCTTTATAGGTCCGTCCTGTGTCCCCAATAACACAACGAGGCATTGTGGGTATCTTCATTGGCTTTTACAGTAGATTATTGACATCTTTCACGGAAGACGACATCAACATGGATATACGCCGCCAGTTCAACTGTTGGTGCCGAAAGATACAAAGGCCCGTGCTCCCAGTTGCGGACTTCATTCTCTTCGACTTTCCAGATGGTCTTTTAGATATCGATGGGAAAGTTGAGGATTGGAACTTTCTCACACCTGACCACTTGCACGATGCATTCCTATTGTCCAAAATACTACTTTCACCTCCACATAACAATCCTTTTTCTGCTGAGGGCTCTAGTGAAGCTGAATTAGAGCTCCCTATATGTCAAATTCCGGATCTTGCTACTAGAGAGGGATTGCCTTTAGCGCTTCAAGAGCAATGCCACATGTTTTTGCAAGATCTTGCTCCTGACATGGCAGGACTACTTGAAAGCACAAAACACTATTACATTCGGTGTTCAATATGCTACTTTTTCTTGGACAAGACAAATGGTTCTATGGGTTTACAAACTTTTCTTGAGCACTGTAAGAATTGCCTAACGGCAGGTCTGGAAAATGTGCACGTGTGGATGTATAATAGATTCAAGAATGAGTTACAGACACAAACCCACTATCGCTTCATGGTGAGGAACAACATCCCCTTGGGAAACACTGCATTAGCTAGTGCAAAATATGGGGTTTTTAGGCCACCCTATAGTGGAATGTAAGATCTAGAATTACTTTACTATACTATAGTATTGTCACTATTAAAAGAAAAAATATAATAAAATGATATTAGTTGTAGGTAACATACCTTGTTCTAGAAGGTGCTATCATATCACATACAATTGTTTACAAAATGTTGAAGGAGGAAATGGCAACACACAAACGCTACAAAGTGATGGTGACAGGTGAGAATGATAATCTATAATTATGGTATCTGACACTGACACTGACATCTGACAATTTTACTGACATCTGACAATTTTACTGACATCTGACACTTTCACTGACATCTAACATATAACAAACTTTCCATTTTATGTAAGGATGCAATTAACTTTCTTCTACCTCATCATCAACATAATGATTTCTTTCATACTTCCTCCTATATTGGTATTGTGGGGAAGATTCACCTTGCATATGTTGAGCCATGGCTTCTGCATAGTCAGGGAGACTTCCAAAGCCTCCAATTCTAGAAACTCCAGGTGACTGTGATCTATAAAATAGAATGAAATATATATTGAAATTTTAATAAACATAATTTACCTCCTTGAGGTTGAAGGCAACTCACGAAATCCTCTGAGCCGGCATTTGAAGAAATGATGTTCTTCAATAGCAAACACCAACTTACCAGAGTCACGTGCTGCCTCCACCATAGAACCGCTACCTGCTGTGCAATCAATCACAATACCATCTGGTGGGCAATAGAGCTCAAGCAAGACTTGCATTGCTGATGGAGTTCGGAATCGATACCCTGGAAACGTGTTGCAGATCTGCTCATCCACAAGGTTGGGTATGATGTTAGTGGAACTGTCGTACCCAGGCAAAACACGTGCTGCACGTTCACTATCACAAAACCCATCATGTGTGTTTCTGCAGAAGGCATGATAGGTCCACATCATAACCTGGAAAATAAAAATGTTTAGAAATTAGATAAAAATATAAAATACATACTCACCTTTTCAGGCTTCCCTTGGACGCCCCTCGTATCAACGCCAATAGGATCCATGATGCACCCGAAAGAGAATGACTTGAAATGAACTTCTGCTGCACACGTCATAAGCTCATACATCCAGTTGGGGTCGTTCGGTAGGATGAAGACGACCTGGCCAGCTTCGAGCATAGGAATGTTGGTAGAACTTGGGGATGGAGGTGGAGATTAATATGAAATGCTGGGGGGCCAAGTACGATTAGCAATGGGTCTCCTTTGAGCTATTTCAATATAAACTTCTAAGGAGCTCAAGGAGAACAAAAAACCTACAATGACTATAACTTTTCTAGATAGTTTATATACTAAATTTTAGTCTTGGGAATGAGGTTTATTTATTATGACACTGAAAATACTCAGATTCTTGGGAATGAGGTTTATTTATTATGACACTGACAATACTCAGATTCTTGGGAATGAGGTTTATTTATTATAACACTGACAATACTCAGATTCTTTAAATGTCAGTCTTGGAAATGGGGCTTCATAATCATAGCTTTCTTGTAAACATAAGAGATTCTAGAATTTTAGATTATCGTGTATACACATGCTCTATCATTATGATGAATCTTACTTTGCTACACATATATTCTTTTCTACATATGCCAAATGTCTAGGGAAATAAATTGCAAGGAAATATAGACCACATTATAGTGGTAGAGCACGTTGGCACGCTACCATTCTCTCATGTGAGATTGCCTTTTAGTTTTGGAAATGTAGATAAAATTGATTCTTTGATGTGATATTTCTTTTGAGTCTTTCGACAGATTTTGATTTCTTTTATCATTATTTACAAACAATTCCCAAAAAATTTTAATGAGGATTCACTGCAAAATATACCTTGGTCATATCATATGAGAGGATTGCGATATAGGCAAGCAATAGAGTTTTTAATATGAATTAATATGTAAATTACAAATGTCATGGAAAGTTTTATGGAGTAGATTTCTTGGTGCTTTCCGCTGTGCTGTTCATTTCTTCATTTCTCTTGCTCTGGACTGTTGTTTCAGAAGTAACAGGAGCATTTTTATCAATCGTGATAGTGGTCTCCACATTCCCAAATGGGTAATAAGGACCAGGAGTGTAATATGGAGATTGTGGTAGTGAAATAAAATTAACATTTTCACATTCCTTTGCACTACAACTCTTACTCACAGATCTTGTATTTTCCTTGCTTCCCATCTTCTCAAGAACCCTAAAATATCTTTTGCATGAAGGAATAGTATCTACAACTGTAAGAGTATTCAAAATATTAAGTAGTCAAATCAAATATGACAGCTGTAACAGTTGTCATAATAAAATAATATAGCTTTATAAAAGATAGGTTCTTATGAACTTTCTCTTTTTTAAACAATTCAATCTTATAGAAACTTTTAACTTAGATATTTACGTATTTTAATATTTTAAAGTTTGCTAGAACCTTCATTTATTCAATTTAGATCTCCTTTGTAATATTTCTTATTGACTATGTTGACTTGAGTTGACTTGTGTTGAATTGAGCTCAACTCATGAGCTCAACTCAACTTTGGACCATCCCCTATGGGTGGTAGAGTTGTAAGGAACCAACTCCTCAAGGTGTCGTAGGCCAAAAGGATCCCCGAAAGCATGACCGAAATGACAAAGAGTTCATCGGATGAACCGAGTCTGAGATCGAGTCCAAGATTGACTTTGAGACCGAGTTCGAGATAGAGTCTGGGATCGAGTCCGAGGCCGACTCGGAGACCGAGTTCGAGACAGAGTCCGAGATCCGAGATCGGGTCCAAGACCGAGTCCGAAGTCGAGACCGAGATCGGGTCCGAGATCGAGTCCGAGATTAGGTCTGAGATCGAGTCTGAGACCGAGTCCGAGTACTAATATAGGTCAAGGGGTGAAAGCCCAAAGCGTGCGTCTCCTGGGGGGGGGGGGGGGGGGGCTGCAGGGGGTTCCAAAAGTATAGTAGGGATAGTGAGGTCCAGGAATCAGTCTTGAAGGAACTCTTTAGTGGTGCTTCCAAACTGACTTGAGGTTGAGGCTGGGGCCGAGGGGCCTTGGGTGGGAGTGAGCATGGACTCGGGTGGTGCCAGAGAAGCCACCCAAAGAAGTGCTCAAGAGCAGCTCCCACTCTCGAAAGGGAAACCAACTGCAGTGCTCTCGGCTTATGTGGAGTGGTGCCCCACTTGAGTACCTCTTGTGGCTCATTGGTCCTCACCCTTCCTAGGGGCTTAGGCCTTCCCTTCGGGATGGAAGTGGGGGGGTAAAAGTACCCATACCAGGTCGTTAGGCCACAATGCTTTGCCCCAGTGTCCCGAAGCAAGTGTTGCACCCAAGGCTTGGGATTTAAAAGGTCCCATGATCAAGTCTTGTTGTACCAAGGGATGTTGGGAATCTGGAGGCTTGGTGTGCTTGGTTGCTTATGCCTATGGGAGTGTAGCCGAACCTTAAGTCTAGTCTAACCCGGGGAGGGGGATTGGGAGAGATTTGGGAATCTGTGGATGGATAGTTAACGCTCCGTTGCTCGTGCAGTGAGTAGCTGAAACCAAGTAGGACCAAGTAGGAGTTGGTATAATAGGTGGGAACCTTAACGAGGGAACTTAGCAAAAACCAAGGTAGTGTTGGTCGGATAGACGAGGTAAGCTAGCAAATTAGAAAGGAAAAATTTATAACTTACATGAGAGTGGTTGTATTTTTTACTTCTTTAGTAGTATAAAAGGTTTTCTTAGTTGCTTCTCGACACAATAGTTGCAATGCTTTTAGACTAAATTATGATCCTAGCATTGTACAATGGCTTTAATGTGTTATTATAATGAAAGTTTCTGATGATATACCATCCCATACGAAGGTTATAGTTGAGTTAATGGAGAGGTATCTGAAGCATTAAAACATATGTATTAAGGAGAAGTCAACTTTCATGTCAAAACTTGTTGATGATCATACACAAGAGAAGAGAGAAAAACAAAAAAGGTGAGAGAGAAGAAGAAAGCAACTTAATTCTTTTATATATATGGATTGTGTATGGATTTGATATATAATTTATTATAGTTATAATAATATGTGATATTATATAACATAACATATAATTGTAATAATTACATTGTGAAGTCCAAGTGTACAACTACGATGCCGTATACTAATATTAGCATAGTGGGATTTTGGTAGTTATCAAATTAGTTTCAATATAGACCACTCACTCCTATATATAAGCTAGGGCTTTTGGGATAATTGATATATGCATTTTTTGTATTCCCTTTCCATATTCCATGCACTCATATTGGTGGAAGTGAGAGGCACCTTTAATTATCCCTGAGGAGTGCTTGAATTTGGGATTTTAGTTTAGATCTAACTTTTGCATTATCTAGATCTCCCTTTCCTTCTACATTTTTTTCATTTCTCTTCTTTTACTCTTTCCTTTTCATTCATCTTCATAGCAGAGTAGCAATTTCCTCCTTTAACTCTAGAACAACAGTTAGTGCAATTGCTTAATGCTATATGCTTGTAATTGAACAACTAAACTCAGTTGATGGTGGCATTTATGACACATGGTACAGCTCCTTTTGCTTTTGGTGCCAATCCTTGTATTTGGCCAAGGTTCTTTTATAGGAATCATAGGGATGATGTGTACTATTGGTTCAATCACTTCACAGTGATTGCCATATATCATTCTTGGGATGATGCTAACATTTACATGAGTTGCTCACGTGTCTCTAAAAAATAGCGCTATAGTGGTACAATGGTTGATTAGAGTGTTCTCCCAGACGTCTTCAAATGTGTATTCAAATATGCCGATGATTGTGATGATACCTTCCAATAATTGCATTATCTTCATCAAAGGCCATCTAAGTTGGTGATGTAATTTGGTGTTCATTTTCAAAACCTTTTGCTTCGTGTGGAGCCAAATATGTTGGAGCGAATCAAGCTAAGAATGTTAGGGATGTTCATTCAATCAAGGTTCTTGTTCGTGATTAGTTACTTAAAGATATCAAGATTTTACATACAAACGTCAATGAGATGTTGGAAAAGGGTGTTATTTGAAAGTTGTGGAATCCTTAGGCATGTGAACCTCATCTTATGACAAAGCTTGATGGGAGTATTCATTTTTGTATTAACTATTATTTATTAAACGAAGTGACAATCCCAAATGTGTACCCTTTTACTCACATTGTTGATCTTTTAGATTGTCTGAGGAGAAGTTGTTGTTTCATCAAGCTAGATTTTGTTTTTGGGTACTAGCAAGTATTGATAACCAAAGAAAATATTCTTAAAACTGTTTTTCATACACTATTTGGTTTATATGAGTTTTTGGTGATACCATTTGGTTTAAATAATGCTTTAGCAACTTTCTAGCGAATGATGGACAAAGTTCTTTACTATGTGCCAGAGGTGACTGCTGACTTCATTGATAATGTTTTAATCCACTTAGAAGGGACGTGGGAGGAACATGTCCCTAATGTTTGTAAAGTGTTATATTGGCTACGAAATGTTAGTTTAAAGCTGAAGCGGTCAAAATGCGTGTTTGGGTTTAAGAACACGAGTTATCTTAAGTACTATATTTTTCGTGAGGGTTTACAAGTTGATTTTGATAAACTTGTGATTGTTCTAAAGTTTCTTACTTCGAAGTGTGTGAATGATGTGCAGCGCTTCCTGGGCAAGGTGTAGTATCTCGGTTGTTTTATGGATCATCTTTCTGATCAAACCACACGATTGCGAACATTGCTGAAGTCATCAACGTCATCATTCATTTGGTCTCTGGATTGTGAATGGGCGTTTATGAATCTCAAAAAGCTATTGACGACTCCTCCAGTTTTGGTATATCCTAACTACACTCAGCCGTTCATTTTGTGTGTGGATACTTCTGATATTAATCTTGGAGGAGTGTTGATGCAAAGGACCTCGAGTGTGCTTAGTTAGCACCATCCCATTGCATATATAAGTCGTATATTACAACCAATGGAAGTGAACTACTCCACAACAAAGGAGTGTTTAGCAGTAGTCTAGGGTTTCGAGAAACTTCATGCATATCTACATAGTTTTCGAATGTTACTAAAAGGTGATTATGCTACCATTACTTCTTTATTAAAGTGGAAGAACTTAGTTGGTCGTATTGCTCGATGGGCTTTAAAGTTTCAAATATATGATTTTGATATTGTTCATCGCCCAGGGAGTTTTATAATTGATATTGATGTCCTTTCTCGAGCTCTTCTTCCTTCTTCACTTTCTTATCATGTTTCTAACAAGTCTGTTGTTCCAGCATCTGTGAATTTTTTAGACGAGGATTCTGTGCCGTCGATAGTTGTTATACTTAACATTCAATGTCCACAAGGTGCAAAGAAATATCTATCTTCTCTTGATGAAGTTCGCAAGGCTTAAAAGATTGAGCCATGGATTCAAAGGTTTTAAGATGATTTTGAAAATCTTGCATCACTTGTTAATGACTTGCCATTCTAACATTTATATTCTCAATATCACCTTGAACATGGCCTTATTTATTTTGTGGGGTTGGATCTTGATGATCATTTACGACTGGTGGTGCCTTCCATCTTTATTCCATGGTTTCTCCATACTTACCATAATTCTTCTGTTTTGGATGGGTATATGGACGTCGTTGTATGACCGAGAAGCTACACAAATCTTTCTATTGGCTAAAGCTGCAATGTGATGTTATCCAATATTTGCATAGTTGCATTTGGTGCCAAGCTCATAATACATCCCCCCCCCCTCCTATGTGGACGGTTAGAGTCAATTGTAGTTTCCCATCCATTTGAATTGATAGCATTTGATCTTATGGGACCTTTTTCACGATCGACTCTTGGCAATAAATATATTATTATTGTTTCTAACTATTTGACTCATTAGATGGAAGTTGGTAGCACCTCTACAACTGTTTTTGGATACTTCCTCCTCAATAAAGTGTTGTTCCAACATTTTTGTCTGGAGCGGATTTTTTCGGATAATAGTCTGGCATTTATAGTTGAGGCATTTCATGTTTTGACGTCTTGATTGGGGATACGCCACACTTTCACGAGTGTTTATCATCCATAGTTAAACAATTTAGTGGAATGGCTCATTCAGACATTCAAAGGAATGATTGCAAAGTACATGAACTTTTAACATTCGAATTAGAATTGTTATTTACCATCTTTTTAATATGCATATGTTATAAGGGTGTAGAGTTTTGTTGATGCTTCACCATATAAACTCTTATATAATCATAATCCAATTTTACCAACAAAGTTGAGTTTACTTTCACGATTGCCATAACTTGTTGATGCTAAATTGTGGGATCAGTATTTGATGAGCATTCTTCCACTTGTCCAAGCAGAGTCTGCTGAACACTCAAGCCACGTACAAATGGGACAACAACAGCACTACAACTCCCATCATCGTCCACTTGCGGAGTATACAATATATAATTTATCTAAAGGGTTCTTTGCTTAATGGAAAGGACCATGTCAGGTGTTGTGGTAAGTTGGATCACAAATTTATGAGGTTTGGCATTACATCTAACAGGCCGATCCTCCAAAAATTGTGCATGTACAATAGTTGAAACACTTCGTATAAAGGGATCAAGAACAACTGACACCACCTACAAATCTACCAATGCCTCCTCTTAATGTTCCTTCAGATCCCCTATCTACAAAAGAATCCTGATAGTCTTTCATTATTCCGAGAGGAGGAGATAATGTGAGGTCCAAATGTATGGCTACAATGCCATATACTAATATTAGCATAATAAGATTTTGGTAGTTATTGAATTGGTTTCAATCCAAACCACTCACTCTTGTATATAAGCTAGGGTTTTTGGGCTAATTGATATACACATTTTCTGTATTCCCTTTCTATATTCCATGCACTCATATATTGAAATATTTTCTAATATTTATTTATTACACAAAAATATTCTTAGCATATTCAAAAAATAATTGTAGTACATATTATAACAAAATATTCTTTAGTGAACTGTCTTGGCTGGCTCCCTTTTTGCCAACCCTACCAAAAAAGTTTAGACAAGTTGAATGAATACTCCACCATGTTAGCAAGGTGGCAAGGCGTGCATGACTTACAGTCCCTTCATCTAATGGCAGAATTCTGTTTTTATGGACTTGGGCGATAAATGGTAGGCCTTCCTCCTCTCAGGCGATTAAGTCAACTTTGTGTTCGTAAGCTTTGAATATCTCTTGGTTTCCATGGCAACCAGATCAGCACTCTAATCAGCCCCATCCGATCGAGATGATGTAGAGATATTGGTGTTGTGATTGGAAGGCAAGCAGAGGATGTGTTTTGGGATATTTTGACATTGGATATGACTGCAAGAAGCGCAGGAGAAAAGATTCCCATGCCCCATATTGGCTGGGATTCGTGTAGCCTCCTCCATCAGCAATGCACTTAGAGAGTCAGTTGGAGGAGATTGATCTTGAGAGGAGGAAGGTACGTGGCTAGATGCAGATGGTATGCTCGGGGTATGTCTGTTGTCTTTGGAAAAATGTGTGTGATGGTGATCTTTTGCTTGAGCTTACATTCATTCCTAGACTAGCTTTTTCATCTTCCCACAGCTTTATGTTGACGTGTTTAAATTTCCAGAGTTGGGCTTTGCATCCGGCCAGCATTTGCTGGGCAATTTCTAGTAAGCACAGCTTTTAGTGATCGCTGATCTCTCTACCAGAAACAAAAGTAATCTCTGGGACAAACATGTAGAACACCATGTCGATCTTGCTGCGCATGAACGAGTGGTAGACGCACGGTGTGACCAAAGCCTGCCTTAGCCGCATCCAGCTTGGCCGCTCCACGAGTAGCTTCAAGCTCTTTCGCAGTGTCCTCCTGCCGAAGAAATCGACCACGCCCACCACCACTTCTCGGTTCTCCGTCTTGAAGCACAGCAAGGAGTAGTCGACCACCGAGTCATCCTGGGGCCAGAGAAACAAAGAGAAGATAAGCACACAAACAAGCGAAAGGAAACGTGTATGTTACCTGGAGAAACTGCGTGTCTCGCTTGACAATCTCCTCGAACCTGAGATACTCGAGCCCTGCTAAGTAGACAGGCTCCATCTTACTGCCAAACGGCTTGAGCTGGTATTGAGAGACAACGTTCCCGGGAGGTTTTAAGTACTGCATGAGGACAATGTGGTTCACAGCATCTCCAGAGATTACCTGCATGCAAAGACGAAAGCACTGCGCCTATAAGATCATTGTCCTTCTAAACAAAAGTACAGTACAAAGAGTAGAACTCACCGTGAAAGCGCCATAGATCTTCACAAGCATCGTCCTGTTCCTGTTCGACGAAATGTAGTTGACATAAGCAGAGGCAAACCTCGAGAAGGAGCGGATCTCTTCAGCCGTAACCATCGGTCCTGCGTGGGCCACTTTCCATCTTCGGAGGGCCTGCTTTTCACGGTCGAGAGGCTCCCTATCAGTCCCGACGAAACCGACTGCCTCATTTGCTCCATAAGCGCTGCCTGGTGCATCCTTACGCTGCCGTTTCCTGTGATGACAAGGAGGTCGTCGTTTTCAATCGCAGGATCGGAGTCTTGCAGCGCTTCCAGCAAGCTCGAGAGCCACGGAGGCTGTAGAGAATCAAGCAAAACTATTAGATTTAGAACACGCTATGACGGCTTTATGCACTCACCTGTGCTTCTCCGGTATTTCTACGCCGTTGTGTCGAGCTTGGTCCGTATCGAGGTTCGTAAGCTTCTTCCTCTCGACGTCCGATGGTAGAATCAAACGTACCGTTGACATCTAGACAGCTGCATGAGACCCACAGTTACTCAACAAACAGAAAAAGCCTCTGCAAAGATGACGACACAGAATGACTGCTAGATCTCAAAACTGACACGAGAAAGAAAGATCGGCTCACCTCTCCAGAGAACACGTGAAACAATCGACAATTATCGCTAGCAGCCTGGCTGAGGAACACACAAGCTCTTAGCAATGTAAACAAGGAACTTCACGCGCGGATAAGGTGGTCTATCGGAAAGAAAGTAAGTGCAAGAACGGGAGAGAAAGCTTGAAGTAATCTAAAACAGGTTGCTACTATCGAAAGTCGCAAGACTTTCGATCGGAAAGATCATCGGCTCACCCCTGCGAAGATATCCGGGAACAGTGCCAATAATCGCCAGCTCCAGAATCAAACCTGGGAGGAAAAGCGTCAGGCTTTGAGACAATCGCTACTACAACGTCCGCATGAGAAAGTCCCTCATCGGCTCACCTCTGCGAAGAAATCTGCGCAACAGTCGCAACAATCGCTAGCGCCGCGTCAAGCCTGGAACGAAAGAAGACAAGCTTTGAATGTCATTCTATCAACGAAAGCCGCAAGCTTCTCGAGCAAAGTGATCACCTCGGCGAAGAAATCTGTGCGACAGCAACGACGATCGATCGCTCCACGCCTACACAAGCGCTTAGAATGTGAGTCAGATCGAAAGAAATCGCGGAGATTCTACGTCGCTCCTCTCTTTCTCTCTCGGATTCCCTTCCGAAAGAGAAAGAGAGGAGCTTCCGGCGAGTAAGATCATCGGCATACCTCTCCGAGCAACAGCCGCTCCTAAGCCTGCAAGTAGAGAAAAATGCGAGAAGAATGGGTAGTGAGAAAGAACACAACACCATCTCCACCATCTACGAACCTCCGAGACGATCAAGACAGGAACGGAGCTCGCCGAGCCCTACCCTTAAGCTCTCAAAGTTGCTCGCTTCAAGCACGATACCAACTTTATACTTGTGCCAACTCGGCATCCTAGTGGCAGCCACGTCATCCAGCCACGACCATAGTTTTGTTCGAGAGCCCCTGTATGTGGATCGTGCTCGCGGAGTAATCCATTCATTTTGTTCGTGGTCGCCTAGCGAAAATTTGTGAAGTTCTTCGAGCAGCTAAATTTCCCAGCGTCCTTGCTGCTTCACAAGACGTCGATTCTGAATTACAGTGATAACGAGAGCTAGAATCGTCGCTGACTTAGCTCCATCCTCCCGGTCCCTGCGACGCCAAGATACCTCGATCGATCGAAATGCAATCGACTAAAGATCGACACCTATCGTATCAATCCTTGCAGAGCGCTCACAAGCGCTCGCTCAATCGATATTTCGATCCCTGCGACGCCAAGACGCAAATGCCTCGATCGATCGAAATGCCTCACTGCCCTACAAGCTTGGTAGCCTAAAGACCTAATTCCTAAAGAGCATCTCCCACGTGTCGGTATTACGCTCCACCAATCAAGCACCTACAAGTAGCCGTTGGATACCTCCAAGCAATTCTGGACCGTCCGTGAGAGCGACGGCTGGGATTATTTCTCGGCCCTGCAAAGCGGCGTTCTTGTTTGCTCTCGTTGGGTGGAGAAGCTCCCGATCGCGGCATTGTCGTCAATCGATCCCTTGCTTCCAGCGCTGCCTCAGGTAATCTTGTGGCGGAGCGGGCGATCCAAGCGGAGCGCGTGTTTGATCGTGTGTTTCCAGGGTTTCTTGGCAAGAAGAAAATGGCCGAGCAGCAGCCCGCGCCAGTGGAATCCACTCAGGTAAAAAGACAAATCTCACGGGGGGCATCGAAAATCTTCCAAAATGTTGCTCGTTCTTCCAGGAGCCGAAGCTCAAGTACCTGGGATTCTTCCAGGCGGCGCTGATCAAGGTGACCGTGGTCATCGCCTCGCTCTACGAGTTCGCAAAGGAGAACTCGGGGCCTCTCAAGCCCGGCGTGGACAGCGTCGAGGGCACCGTCAAGACGGTGGTCGCGCCCGTGCTCCACAAGATCGAAGGGAGGCCAGCGGAGTTACTCATTCTCGTCGATAGCAAAGTAAGCTCTTTTCCTTCTTTCTTTCCAGCCATCTAGCTTTTCCTCCTTACCTTTTTTCTCTCCCAGCGATTGACACATCTATCTCTTCTCTCAGGTGGACGAGATTGTCACGGCCCTCAAGAACTCTCTCCCCCAGTTCGTTAAGGAGCGATCCCAGCAAGCTTACGACATTGTCACCCAAGCTCCCGAGGCGGCCAGGAGCGTGGTGGGCGACGTCCAAAAGCGCGGTGTCTACGAGAGCGCTCGCGAGTATACAACAAGTATGAGCCGGTTGCCGAGGAGTGGTCTTACAGCGCTTGGACGGCGGCTCTCAAGCTCCCGGTGGTGCCGCAAGTCGTTCATCTGACAGCTCCAGTGGCGCTCTTTGGGGTGGAGAAGTTTAACTCGCTCGTCGTGGTGCTCAAGGAGAACAAAGTCCCTCTGGCTGCCTACGTTCCGGAGCTGCCTCTCGAGAAGATCCAGCGCGCTGTGGAGATGGAGCCCGTGAAGCAAGCTTAGAGAAACAAGAAGATGGAGGAATCGGGTTTGGTAGCAAGCTTCTTTCTCTTTCGTCGCTAGAGGTTCGTCGGAGGTATATATATATATATATATATGGCTATGGACTTATAGTAATAACTTTGTTCGTGTCATCCCATGCCCAAAATAAACAGCCTCTGAAAGTTCTCCTTTCTTGAAAGAAAGTTTTGTTCAAAAGAGCTCAAGAACAACTGAAAGTTCTCCTTTCCAAAGTTGTGGATTTTGTTTATAAGAGCTGAAGGCAGTGTGTGATCTAGCTCCGATTTACAAAGCCGGAACCAAAAGAGCTTAACTTTCTGCGTAGAAAAAACTCGGTTTTTGATCCAGGAGCTTTGTGGCGGTGTTTAGGCAGCTCCAACGTTCGTGGAGCCAAGATCATCGAGTAGAGAGGAGTTGAGAAGTAGGAGCTGTGAACCAAACAAGGGAATTTTACAATGGCTGGCTTTGGCACGCACACACAAAACGCCTAGAGCCTCTTGTGCGCGCGCGCTACATTCTCCTGCCTGCCTTTGCGTAAGGATATGGAGTGCTAAAGGGGTGAGCAACGGGCAACACCCGGAGGAGAACGTAGAGCGAGACGACCAAGTGTGGCACGTACACCATGAGCAACCTGGATTTCTTGGCCGAGTGCGTGAGATAGATCTCCGAGAGCAATGGAACCTGTTTGCTAGGACGACTTTAGATCCCTCTAAAACGTTTTGGAGAGAATGGAAAAGTGGGACGTACCAGACTCGTTGTGGAGTGAACTCCATACAAAATCCCTGTCAATCGTCCCCAGTCCTTTCCTGTGAGAGACGAAGGCCAGAACGAGCACCAAGAACAAGAAGCAAATGCAAACTTTAGTCGTCTCTTTTGCCTGGAGCAACGAAGAAAGAAAGAAAGAACTGTGAAGCATAGAACTGACCATAGTAGAAGGCCTTAGCGTTGAGGAAGAGCAATGGCAGCCGGAAGAAGAGGTCTGCCAAGACAATGCCCTTGAAGTAGGATGGCATGTCCCTCATGAAAAAATCGCCATTGGCGCGGACGTGCCACTTGACGAGGCCCTGGAGGAACTTTGGGAAGAGCCACGACGGTAGCACCGCCTGCGCCTCGAGGAACAAGACGATGGGGATGTTGACGAGGAGAAAGATGACGACGATGACATCCAGAGGGCGTCTCCGGGGTGGGAGCCCTCGTCTTTGGGCCATAAAGAAGGATCCTTGCTGATGCTGCTGCTGCTGCGACCTCCACTCCTAGGGCTAGAACTACTTCTTCTTGGCGATCTTGGTGACAAAATCGCCGCCGCCGCCGCCGGGGACTCACCAGGTGATGGATTCATTCGCGGCGCCGCCGCCACCGCCACCGCCGCCGCCGCCCGCGCCGCCGCAAGGACACCTCTTCTTGCCCCTGTCAAAGCCCTGTTGCTCCTCCATCGCCGCCGCGCGCGCGCCCGCCTGGGACTTTCTTCTTGGTAGGGTAACAGAAGGCGCGGCGCTTGCGTTCCGGATTGCTGACGTGGCGTACCACCTGGCGGAATTCAAATTTCGGGATATTCGCGGCGGATGCCGGGGTGTTTAGGGTTTATGGGCGCGCTGGGCGGCGTCCCAGCTACCGGTCATCCGCGCGTGGACGCGATCCATCAGGTGAGGATCTAGGTTATTTGACGCGCTGTTGATCACACTTTGTGTCACAGTTTGTAGCTTTCTCTTTCGTCCAGATCACACGTATCACTTGCTTTTTCGCCTTTTTTTTTTGGCTTTTTCTTTGTCGCGTGGTGTGTTCCTCGTTGTTTTCTTCTCCGCCGCGTGATTCTGTAGCCGCGGTAGCTGCTGCTGCGATCGAGAATCTAGTCCCATCGCTTTATGAAATTTTTTTTTTTCCTGAGTTGTGGGAGCATTGCCACTTGACTAGGAGGGGCTAGTCATGACGGGCGAGAGGAATTTGGGAGAGAGGACTAAATTGAGGGTCTTGTGCTTGCACGGGTTCAGGACGAGCGGAAGCATCCTTGAGAAGCAGCTCAGCAAATGGAGCAGCTCAATTCACGAGCTCTTGGATCTGGTAAGCAAGCAGAAAAATTCCCCCTTTGGTTTCTAGCTTCGAAAATCCCATTGGTTTTGCAGACTTTTCTGGATGCTCCGTATCCAGCGAAGGGGAAGTCGGATGTGGAGGGATTTTTCCCACCGCCGTACTATGAGTGGTTTCAGTACAATCATGTAAGCTGCAGTCCTTCGTTTTTTCTTTTTTTTTCTTGATCTCCTCCCGCTGCAGGATTTCACCGAGTACACGGGATTCGACGAGACAGTCCAGTTCATCGCAAACTTCATGGAAAACAATGGTCCTTTCGATGGACTTCTCGGTTTTTCTCAGGTAAGATTTCCCGTTGCGGTAGGGAAGCGTGGCTGACTCTTGGCAAATCCAGGGCTCAATCTTGTCTTCCGCACTTGTCGGGATGCAAGAAAAGGTAGAAGCAACACAGAGGTCGTGTTGTGTTTTTCTTTGCTAACACGGCTCTTTCTCTTTCTCGCACAAAAAGGGTAAAGCGCTGACTGGAATTCCTCCCGTGAAATTCGTGATATCGGTGTCGGGTGCAAAGCTCATTGCATCGAAATTCGCGTTTGTCTACTCCGATGGCATCCGGCGTCCCTCCGTTCACGTCTTAGGTTCGAGCTGACAGCTAGTTTTCTTTAACTCTTCCCGAATTCTCTACTCTCTCAGGTGACAAGGACTGGCTTAGAACACCAGGCGAGGAGTTGCTCAAAGCCTACGAATCACCACTCGTCATCAGACATCCCAAAGGCCACACGGTTCCAAGACTCGGTAATACTTCCTGCTCATTTGCTCTTTCAAAGCGGTGATTTATTTTTCCAGACGAGAGATCGACCATGGTCATGCGAGACTTCCTCCTCCAGCAGCTGACGTTCCAAAAATCGACACTGGTCAAGCAGATTGCGATTGACGAGGACTCCAGGGAAATAGCAGTGGAAGCGTAAGCTCCCATTTCATACGAATAAACTTTTGGAAGGTTAGCGCAAGCATGGGGAATATCTCAGAATCTCAGCTTTATAAGTTTTTTGCTCGTTCCTGGAAGCGTCGTGCATGGCTTCTGGGAAAGACTCCACGAAGTTCTCTCTTCTGCCCGTGTCCACCTTTAGGAGGAACAGCAAAGGAGCATCTTAGAATCTCGATAGGTCATAGCATAATTTTCCTCCACTCGCGAGAAGTATTGTAGGGCTGCGCGGCCGCCTGGGGCGATCCTCCCAGCTATGGGCGTGCCCTCTAGGTAATCCACGGCTGTTCCACTGCCAGCAGCGGCTTTGCTACAGAGTACTCGGGGGTTTTGCGCGACGGGATTGCTGCCCCATGGGGATCGCTGGGAAATTTTGCCGCACGGTGCCTGGCGGCGTGTGGGAGACGAAGATCGAGAATGGATTCGGCGCATTCACTCCCTGCGTCACCGACACGCTCGTCATCAACATCTCCATGCTGGTGCTGCTCTCCTTCGCCGTCAAGAGGATCCGGCTCATCAGGGGCTCCTCGGACGGCCCCGTTGTGCGGCACAGCGTCAAGCGGCGGCGTGGCCATGTTCTTCTCATCGCTCTAGCTGCTTATTCCGCCCTCCAGCCGCTTGCGCAGCTCGGCCTGGGGATTTCTAGTGACAATCCCGAAGGAAACAAGTCCCCTCCACCTTACGAGGTATGGCATTTTTTATTATGTTCTCGGTGATGACTGTGGTTATGTCAGATTGTTGCTATGATCGTTTCCTCGGCTACTTGGATTGCTGTCCTGATAATGCTGTGCCTGGAGACGAGGATTTACGTGACGGAATACAAATGGCACTACCGTTTTGCTTTGCTTTACGTTCTGGTGGCCCAGATCACGAAGTTTCGTTTCGTTCTTGAGCTCAAGGATTACCTGGACAAGTAAGTTGGTCCGATGTGTTTCTTAAGTTTGATATGACCGTGGCAATGGTTACTGAAGGTATGCGTTCGGGGTTTCTTGCGGTTACTTCGCAGCGCAAGTAAGCTGATTGTTAAACTCTCGTTCACTTGTTGCTGATGATGGATTTTCTCAGGCTGTGTTCACTGTTGTCGCGTGGATTTATTCTCCGGAGATCACCGAAGAAGGAGATTATCGTCCCATCCCGGAGGACATCACAGTTGAGTATGAAGATCAGATGCCGTCCGAGAAAGTTTGCCCGGAGTGCCATGCTTCCATTTTCTCGGGTATGTCAAGGTTTAAAATGGAAACGTGAGTGAGCTGATCGTACCTGTCATACAGGAATTGTCTTCTCATGGATGACTCCACTAATGGAGACAGGCTACAAGAGACCGCTTACTGAAAAGGATATTTGGCAGCTTGATGAGTGGGATAGGACGGAGAATCTCTATCGAAAGTAAGACATTTGCTGGGGAGCTTTGCAGACGATCTTGCCTTGTACTTGCACTTTTAGGAAATTCTGGGATGACGAGTGCAAAAAGGCGAATCCGTGGCTTTTGGCAGCTTTACACAGCTGTCTTGGACCGAGGTTTGGCACTTTTAGTAAGTTATTTGGTCTTTCTTCTCTGATGAAACGTTTTTACGTTCCCTAGATTCTGGCTGGGTGGAATTTTTAAAGTAAGCTTTTCTCATCCTATACTATGTATCTAAGCATTTCTTGTCTTTTCAGGTTGGAAATGATCTTTCTCAATTTGTTGGACCTTTTTTCTTGAATCTGCTTCTAGAGGTCAGTCAAGTGCTAATATCCATTGCACTTGCTCAAATGTTTCAGATTTATAGTCAATGCAAACCGGTGCTCCCGTCTGGCAAGGCTACATATATGCAGCACTGATATTTGTTGGCATTGTAAGTTATCTTACATGTCTTGTCTCCCAAATTTTTATTTCTCAACGCTTGCTTTATAGTTTGGAGGTGTTCTTTGTGAAGCGCAATATTTTCAAAACGTAATGCGTACAGGATTTCGTGCGCGCTCTGTTTTGGTTAGAATCGCCATTTGGTTTTTATCCCAGGTCCTTCGTATTTTTAACCATTATAGCATTGTATAGGTTGCTGCGGTGTTTCGAAAATCTGTTCGTCTAAGTCAAGTTGGGCGACAGGGGTTTACTTCAGGAAAAATTGTAAATCTGATGACTACTGATGCAGAAGCTCTTCAGGTACATCCAGATCAGTAAACTTATGTGTTGTAATTTAATTTATCAACAGCAAATATGTCAACAACTCCATGGCCTGTGGTCAGCTCCCCTACGGATTGTAGGAGCTGTAGTTTTCCTTTACTATCAACTCGGCGTTGCATCCTTGATTGGTTCATCAATTTTGTTGTTGTTGTTTCCTGCTCAGGTGAGCGGTATATTTTCGTTTGTGAATATACTGACAACTTTGGCTTTTCGCTGTAGACTTTTATCATCAGTCGCATGCAAAAGCTGACAAAAGAAGGGTTACAGCGTACTGACACACGTATCGGCCTGGTCTCTGAAGTTTTATCAGCCATGGACGTTGTGAAGTACGTGTGCGTATTTTTATTGTCTCGGTGTTTACTTTTGTAACACAGATGCTATGCCTGGGAGGATAGTTTTAGCTCAAAAGTTCAGAATGTTCGAAATGACGAGCTTAGTTGGTTTCGAAAAGCACAGCTTCTATCTGCGGTAAGTTCTCTTCATTCTACAGCTTCTTTACCTTCTTAAACATCTCCACTTGCAGATAAACAGCTTTCTCTTGAACAGCATTCCGGTTTTTGTTACTGTTTTAGCCTTTGGCATTTACACGCTGTTGGGTGGGAAATTGACACCGGCAAAAGCTTTTACTTCTCTCTCGCTATTTTCTGTTTTGAGATTTCCCTTATTCATGTTCCCGACTCTGATAACACAGGTGGAGTTTTTTAGATGCTCGCTCAATTGGTGATCGTGGTCTTACAGGCTGTCAATGCGAAAGTATCCTTGAAGAGATTGCAAGAGCTCCTTCTTGCCGAGGAACTCGCATTACTACCCAATCCACCCATACAGAAGGAATTACCTGCTATTTCAATCAAAGATGGCAGTTTTTCTTGGGATCCAAAGGTCTTCTGCTTTCACTTTCTTGTTTCTTTGTTGCTAAATATTGTTGCTCTGAAACAGGCAGAGCGGCCCACTCTTACGAACATAAATTTTGAGGTCCCAGTTGGAAGTTTTGTGGCCATTGTTGGGGGAACTGGAGAGGGAAAAACCTCTTTAATTTCAGCTGCAATTGGAGAGTTGCCTCCTCTCGCTGATACGGAAATTATATTGAGAGGAAGAGTAGCATATGTTTCACAAGTATCATGGATTTTTAATGCCACTGTAAGATCTTTTTTCTTTTTTCTTGCACACTAATAACGTTTCTTGAACAGGTCCGTGATAATGTACTATTTGGAGCCCCTTATGATCCAGTGCGCTACAACAGGGCTATTGAAGTTAGTGCGTTGGCACAGGACCTTCAAATATTAGCTGTAAGTAATTTGTTTGGTTTGTAAATTTGTATTGAGCATTTCGGCAGGGAGGAGACCTTACAGAAATTGGTGAGCGTGGTGTGAATCTTAGTGGCGGGCAGAAGCAAAGAGTATCTATAGCACGAGCCGTGTACTCTACTGCGGACGTTTATCTATTTGATGACCCCCTGAGTGCACTCGATGCACACGTCGGCCGCGAAGTATTTGACAAATGTCTTCGTGACGAACTCAGAGGAAAGACGAGAGTTCTGGCAACAAACCAGCTCCATTTTCTTCCACACGTTGATTATATCTTCTTGGTCCACGACGGGATGATAAAGGAGCAGGGAACATACGAGGACCTTATTTCGAATGGACCTTTGTTTAAGCAGCTTATGGAGAATGCCGGAAAGATGGAAAATACCGACGAAGAGTCGGCTGAATCGTCAGATGAAAGCAACATAAATGGTGACATGAAAACTCAGAGGGCGCCATCGCTAAAAAAGAAATCGAGCTCGAAGAAAGAAAAGAAGAAATCGGTATTGATAAAGAAAGAAGAACGAGAAACAGGTGTTATAAGTTTTCGGGTTCTGGAAAGGTAAGTATTTATTTACTAATATACAGCTGCTGATTCTCTCTGTTTGCAGGTACAAAAATGCTCTCGGTGGATTCTGGGTTGTTGCCATCCTGTTTCTTTGCTACATTATGACAGAAACCTTTCGCCTTTCTAGCAGCACTTGGCTCAGCTATTGGACACAGCCAACTTCGGGCCAAGAGCACAGTGCCAACTTTTACAATGGTATCTATGGCGCACTGTCATTCTGTCAGGTATCCTGTTAGTTTTAAGTAAGTTCTACGTTTCCTCACCAAAAATTGCAGGTGCTGGTTACGCTCTTAAACTCCTTTTGGCTCGTCACCTCGAGCCTGTACGCTGCTGCACGCCTTCACAACGGGATGCTGGCATCCGTCCTTCGTGCTCCCATGTCTTTCTTTCATACAAACCCAATCGGTCGCGTTGTGAACCGCTTCGCCAAAGACACTGGAGACATCGACAGGAACGTGGCACTGTGGTCTAATATGTTCCTTGTTTCCATCTTTCAGCTCCTGTCTACGTTTGTGCTCATAGGGTTCGTTAATACGATCTCTCTCTGGGCTATTTTACCTCTCCTTGTTGGATTTTATGTAGCGTATCTTTACTTTCAGGTAAACTCTGTTGTTTTTGTATCCTGATACTGACTACTCTTCTCCACACAGAGTACTGCTCGCGAAGTCAAGCGTCTCGATTCTATAACTCGCTCTCCTGTTTACGCACAGTTTGGGGAGGCACTTAACGGCGTGGCGACTATTCGAGCTTACAGAGCTCATGATCGCCTTGCTGAGTTCAATGGCACGACAATGGACAACAACGTCCGTTTTACGCTCGTGAATATGAGTGGAAACAGGTGGCTCGCTGTACGTCTCGAGTTCGTTGGCGGGCTTATGATCTTTCTCGCCGCGGCATTTGCTGTTTTAGCCAATGCAAACGCATCGAGTCAAGCATCTGTGGCACCTCAGATGGGCCTGCTCTTGAGTTACGCTCTCAATATCACCTCGTTATTGACAGCGGTATTGCGACTAGCAAGCTTAGCCGAGAACAGCTTCAACGCCGTTGAAAGGGTGGGAACTTATGCAGATTTGCCCGCGGAAGCTCCACTCGTGGTTGAGAACCGACGTCCACCTCCCGGTTGGCCTTCTGCTGGAGCCATCGAAATGAAGAACGTAGTCATGAGATATCGTCAGGATCTTCCGCCCGTGCTGCATGGCCTGTCTGTAAGCATCAAGCCCAGTGAGAAGGTGGGAATAGCTGGTCGAACAGGCGCAGGCAAATCCAGCATGCTCAACGTACTGTTCCGTCTCGTGGAGATCGAGAGTGGACAGATTCTGATTGACGGATATGACATTTCGAAGATGGGATTGCGAGACTTGCGCAATGCTGTCGGAATCATTCCACAGACGCCAGTGTTGTTCTCAGGTGTGTATATATATTCGGAAACGAAGTTTTTTCTGACTCGTTTTTCTATCTCAGGTAGCATTCGTTTCAATTTAGATCCTTTCAACGAGCACAAGGACGTCGAGATCTGGGAGTCGCTGGAAAGAGCTCATCTCAAGGACGTTGTGAAGCGGAATTCCAAAGGCTTGGACGCAGAGGTTGGTGTGTTTCTCTTTGGTACTTGTTCTCATTTTGTATGCCTGGTCATCTTACAGGTAGCAGAAGCTGGAGAGAACTTTAGCGTTGGACAGAGACAGCTCCTTAGTCTGGCACGAGCTTTGTTACGGAGGTGTAAGATCCTTGTTCTGGACGAAGCAACTGCCGCTGTGGATGTTGGCACAGACGCCATCATCCAGAAGACAATCCGCGAAGAATTTCGCGCATGTACCATGCTCATCATCGCGCACAGGCTGAACACCATCATCGACTGTGACAAAATTCTCGTGCTTGATGCTGGCAAGGTAGGAGATGGTCATGAGTGTTGCAAGTGTAATAACACCGCTTTCAGGTCGTCGAGATGGACACACCGGCAACTCTCCTTGCAAATGAAAACGGTGTTTTCACGGGAATGATTCGCAGTACTGGCGCAGCCAATGCTCAGTATCTCATGGTAAGTTGACTACTTTCTTCACTTGTGAAAACTAAGTTCGTGTTCGCCATCTTCAAAACCAGAGCATTGTGAGAGGAGATGTCGACGTGAAGTCCGAGCTGGAAGAGATGGCCAGCATTGAGCAGCGAAAGTGGGCAGCGTCTGCGAGATGGGCCATCGCTACTCGGTGGGCGTTAGCCAAAAGTCTAACAGCCTCCCAGGGCGATTTGCAAGCGATCTGCGGCCAGAGCAGCAGCAGCGAAACGCCGACGATACTCGAGACGACACGCGACGCGGTGCAAACGCTCCATGACTTACTCTCCGGAAGGCACAACGAGGCGATCGACGCGGAGCTCAGCGCACGCAACGCTCCTCGCGAAGTGTGGTGGAACTCCATGCTGAGAGTCATCGAAGGTCAGATCAATGCTAACTATTCTATGCTCTCTTTTTAACTCCTATGCGTTGTTTTTTTGTTTTTTTTCCCAGGCCTTTCGGTCATGGCTCGCGGCGTTCGAAGCCGCCTAAATCGCTCTGGATCGGCTCAAAATTTTGCTTCTCTTGGTGACTAACGACGCGAGAGTTAAGATGACCCTGCCGGTACGTTAAACTCACGTGCTATAAAGAAAGAAACCAGAGCATCTATTTATTATCAGTGAGTATTTTTCTTCTTTCACAGCTAGCTAGGGGGAGGAAGCGCGGTCGTGTAGAGCAAGCAAAGCTATGGCGGCATGGACGATGAGAGGAGGTATGCTCGTTTTGGCGACAATGTGGCTCATTGTCGCTACGGTTGTTGCTTCATCTTCGTCGCCTCGAGATCCATTGCTGGGTCTGCTCCAGGCAGGGGGAAGATCGATCCAGTACTACCAAGAGCCGCCCAAGAAGCAGCAGCAGCACATCCACTACATCAGCTATGGCGCGCTCTCGGCTGATCGAGTCCCCTGCGCTCCAATGTCGGGAAGATCCTACTACACCCCCAACTGCGTCGCGGCAAAGGGTCCTCCCGATTGCTACGCTCGGCGATGCAGCACCATCACTCGATGCGCCAGGGACTCCAGCTAGCTAGCTAGTGCAGTGCAAATGGTTTTTTCTCTCGTTTTCTCTCCAAGTCTTTTATAAATTATTCTTCAGCAATTAACTAAGAAACCACCTTTTGAATTAATAGATGAAGGAATGACACTTTTTAGTTTGTGATTGAAGAAGATTCATAGAATATTATCTTTCTAAATGTAATCCCCATACATACCCGAGAGACAACGTAAGAAGACTCGAGTATGCAGGGATGATCTTGCTCACAATGTATGTTTGCGTCCATTCCACTGGATGGGAGGTCGTGTCTGTGAGTTTTGGAAAGGTATGGTGAAGGACTGGGACACTGATACCAGGCAAGCACTATTCCTGGTCGAGGTTCCTCTGGATCTCAGCCAGCGGGTGCATCCAGACTCTCCCGGTCAACTTTATGGTCACTAAAGTTTTCTCTGGAGGGATAAGACAATGAAGTGAAAGTCTAAGAACAAGGCAGGAGGATTATTATTGTGGGGGACTTGAACATTTCTCCATATCCTATTGATTCATGTGATCCTGGCCCGGATTTTGAGATACTTCGTCTTCCTCTGAATGCTAGGAAAAGAGTGGAGGCACACAGTTAAAGCCACCATCAGCAAGGATCTTCGCAAGAATGAGGGGGTGATGCATCTTTTGACACGATGGGGATACACACTCAGCCCAGATGTTCTAGATGGACTTGAAACTCAAGATTTTGCCATTTTCACTCAACTTCAATTTATCTCATTTTCCGGATTATTCTTTATATACTTTTTATATTCTCAAAATATTAATACCCGTGTTTTTTCAAATGTGATATGTACTTCATTTGTTGCTTATAGCTTGTTAGTTTAGATGTCAATATTCTCTCAGTAGCCTCGGAATAATCCTCACAAAAACTCATTTTATATGAGTGAGATTCTTCAAGTCTAATTGATGAGCTCAAAGAGATTTTCAACCCTCTCTTAGCTTGCCATTGGTGCTTGCTTAATCTAGAGAACTAGGTTTTTCATTTTCGAGCTAGATTGGCTCTCATTTTTAAGGTATAAGCTACAATAGAATGGTTGAACTTACACTAGGCCATCCTTCAGTGAAAATGCTTATGATACTACAAGTTTTACAAGTCCTCATGATTACTATTTTGGTGGAGATTGAATCCTTAAGTTGGAGAGGATTGCTTCTGAAAACAAAGCGTTAATATTATTTTAAGATTTCAATGATGCTTTGAATTTTAACCTAGGTAAGAAAATTCACATATGTATTTTTAATTTAGCCTATAAGATACTAGTTACAGTTGAGCAAATTTGTTGAGTTGGGAGTGTGTACAAAGGCTCTTTTATGGTAGTTTGGGTAGCAAAATTTTAGTATATTCAATAGTTATTATTATTAAAATTATTTATAAATAAATAAATTTTTATTTTCAAAAACTCTCAATGAATTTGAAGACTATTTGATTGTTTTAAGAACAAAAAAATAAAAGAAAAGCCTCCACACTAAATTTTTTCTAGAATATTGGCTGATTTAGATTTAACACATCTATGTGATTTAACTATTTAGAGTATTCATTAACTCACACATGGTCAAATGAGAAAATTAAATTGTACTAAAAAGTAACATGGCTGTCCATACATTCATTCAAGGAATTTTTTGCATTAAAGTGGGCAAAAACAAGGTGGGTGCACTCAAAAGATCATTTAATTACTTGTTATATAATAATTGATATTTTTGTTGAGCTAGTTTTGGATTTTATTTGAGATTTGATAAAAATTTCTAGTGTCAATGAAATTAAATCTATTATCTTTACAAAGTTTGTAATAATGTTGTTATAATTATATCTGTGAATATAATTAATAGTGAGATAGTGATAGAAATGGTGGTTATCCTTTACTTAGGATATTAAAGGGTAAATTTTAGATTTTTATAGGTATATTTTGCAAACATAAATTTTTTTTATCATTTATATATCTCATGTGATTGTATAATCAATTTATGATTTAACCACCAAATTTATATTTAACTATTAAATATAAACATTTTGCCTTAAATGGTAGTCCAATCACCATTGGTGGCTAAATATAATTATTTGGCTACTGAATAGTGTAATGCACCTTCATAAATAATTGTGAACACCTTAAACAAATTAGAAAAAAGATATTAAATTGTTATTCTTTTTAAAATGATATTTTTAAGGATAAAACACTATTCCATTAGACATTTGTTCACTCTAACAAGAGTTTTCCACTAGCACTACAAAGTTGATTTGTAATTACAAAACAATTCTTTTTTGAAAATAAATAATTTACTTCTAACCTCAAGAATTGTAATTATATAATTATATAATGTGAGGTTTAGGATATGGGAATAGGTATATTAATTGAGGTTTAAACCCCTACTTATATACAATAATGGATGGACCAAATTCAATCTCAATTAGATAGTCCTTATGTGATAATACTATAATTGCAATCTACATATACATATACATATACATATAGTTACAAATCTTGCATTATCCTCCCCTTTAGAAGATAAAAAAGTGATGATGATAAGTTATGTGGAACATATGAACATATGAAGCTTCTTCTAGGCAAATATAAACTACCCCATAAATTTGAAACTTCCATTAAACCACCAAAATAGTTTTTAGCAACCATGATTGAAACAAAACCCAAAGACAATAACTTTAATTTAGTAAAATAAAAAAGAAAATCTATTGAAAAGTTATGGAGAAATTATGGTGAGATTAGTAGCATGGAAAGTGGTACACCATCTAAAAAAAGCATTAGATGGTATTCTCCAAAAAATTACTATTAATTTAAAAATAGAACTCTTCTAATCACAAAAATCTATAACTACATTAAAGCTAATAAGCTCTTTGTTTTTTTCATTGGATTTAGAATTATTTTAAATAATATTATAATAATTTTAGGAAATAATATTGAAGAAACAATCATATAATTGACTTTAGGCACAAAGAACCAAAATGCAAAATGTCCAGCTTAGGCTGCCCTCCTATGCTATTCTAAGCAACTCATTTGTCCGTGCAAACTTGTCTAAAAAAAACCACGGCCAGCCCACTTTGTGAGAATTTGGGAACTCTATTGTAAAAGACAATGCCTGCAAATAATGCAATAATTTATGAGCAAGCTTGAACCTATTCTTTGGGATTATCATCCCAGAGAAAGAAACAACGAAGACAAGAAAAGGCATGCAATGGAAGGATTTAGAGGATCAGGTCCTTTTGAGCGATGACTTTAAGTCCCCCAAAAGTCAAACACTTAAAAACACCGCGAAATTACGTCATCGCGCATCTGGTCAACTCGGTGCCGCGTATGCCGGAGATGCCACCACGTGTCGCAGTTGTTTCGGTTGGGATCGCGACGCCACTTCTATATTTCTTTTTGTTCACCGAGGAGCAAGTAAACTATAGTCCCATTCCAAAATTTACACTTCGCAAAGCCCTCCCAAACATCATAACTGGAACACGGCACGTCTAGATGGATCAGAGAATTCTTTTTTTTTCTTGTGAGAATGGGGGTCTTTTGGTTTGGAGTATTGCGTTGGTCACAACATCATACATTGAATGCCAATGTTGATGTTTACTTGTTTTCTCACACTCGGATCCACATCTGATCTAAATACCTCCCTCCTTACAACTATTGTTCTTCGTGGACTGGACAAGGAATCTTTTGGATCCATTCAACGCAGGGAATGTGGCACCACATGGAGGTCTTATTTGTGTTTTCCCCCACTTTAGATATGAACAAATTAAAAAAAAGGAGGAGGAAAACCACCAAGAACAAGGAGAAAAACAAAAGAAGGAATTGCGAAAACCATGTGCCATGGCCCGGCATTTGCAGCATTTGCATTTGCCTTTGCGTGTGGGACCAAGAAAACACGACGAACTATTCCAGCTGTTTGACCTCCGCGATTTTCCAAACAAAGAAACCATTGAAATGGATTGCTCAACACTCCAAATCTTTGAAAGAAATCAACGGAACCAACGCTTGCCCGCGGATCTTCGACCCGTTTGACCGAATCAAAAACGTGGTAGCAAATGTCAAAGGAGAGAGAAAGAGATCTGTACATTAGGTTATGTATTTCTAATTATTAGGGGGCAAATATTAATCATCTCGTCTCGATTCAAAGGCGTTGACCTTGACCTCTCTAAACAAATTATAGAGATCAAATTAAATAAGTTGAACTCATTAAGCCTTGGCCGCCACGCGTAGCCGAGCGAACGCTGCGCAGGAAAAATTAAAGTATAAAGGCACTGTTTGTCCGGGTGTCCGGTTCGATTCCTTCCACCATCACCTCTAGCTTTTTATTTTCTTTCGTGTGTGTCGGTCGGTCAGCTCCCGTTGTGGGCGCGAGCGCTCTTTCAGACATGGATCGTCTCTCTTCTTTCTCTTCTAGCGCGAGTTTACTCTAATCCTCTCCGCGTCCCCGCTCGATCCATCGCGCCTCTACTCGCTTTCGATTGATAGGGACTGGGCTGGGCCGCAAATTTGGATCTTTCGTCTCCTCTAGGCTCCATAAAACCCCCGGGCCTTCTTTCGCTTCGATCGATCGATCGCCTTTGCGCATTCATTTCTCCAAAGGTGATATCTTACAGCCAGTTCCTAGCAGCCCAATTTGGGGATTTTCTTTCTCTTCCACCGAGATCTCGCAGAGCTCAGACATGGAGGTGGTTCATCCGGGAGGGCTGGACGACCTGGATGGATTCCTGAGGCTCTTGGCCAAGCCCGACGCCGATGGCCATGGCGAGGAGCTCCAAGAGGACGATTGCTTCTTCAATCCGGCCGGGCCATCGCCGGCTTGCACTGGCACGATTGGGACCCTGCCTGTCCCCTCCATGGTCTTTCACGGCGCGGAAGCTTTCTCGGGCGCTTCCACCTCTTCCTCCAGCTCCTCGCAATTTCTGCTGCCTGGCCAGCCCGCCCTCGCCAGCAGCTACAGCTCCTCGCCGGAGCTCCAGGCCCTGCGCAAGGAGCTGGAGCTCCTCGACGATCCCAGCGGCACTGGATTCGAGCTGGGCGGCAGCGATTTCCAGCAGATGCCGCGATTTGGCTTCAACTACTCGTCGGCGAGCAGTGATCCTTCCCCGAGCACCAGCAGCAGCAAAGTGGTCCTCGATACCCTCTCGGAATTCCTCATGCGCGATCACTCGAGCACCGCCACTGGATCGTTGCTTGGATCGGGCAGGGGAGTGATCCCCCCGGGCACCCCGAATTCCTCGATATCCTCCTCCTCCAGCGACGAGCCCATGGAAGCGCTCCATGGAGGAGTGGCGCCCAAGAGAAAAGCCAGCGACGGCGGGGCATCATTGGATCATTACGACTCGGCCAGGCAGCAGCCGCAGACGCAGCAGCAGCAGCAGCAGCAGTAAGTTTCTCTCTCGATCGATCGGTTCGATCGACAGAGTTTTCTTCTCCTCCGATCACACTGATCGATTTGTTTCGTTGCATTCTTTCTCCAGGGCCACCAATCCCAGGAGAAAAGGGAAGAAGAGAAGCCACCAGCCCAGGTATGCCATACAAACCAAGAGCGACAAGGAGATCATGGACGATGGCTACCGGTGGAGGAAGTACGGACAAAAGGCCGTGAAGAACAGCCCATACCCAAGGTGCGTACGGCAGACCTCCATTGTGAGAGGAGAGAGAGAGGCGAGGAATGCGTTGAATTGGGGCCATTGGATTGACCACCTCCACGATCGACGGTGAAATCGAGACGAGCATGGGACTCTGCTCCAGTCTCCATGATCAATCCTTGGAACGATTCGACGGCAAAAACGGAGGGAGGGAGAGAGGATCATGGAGAGAATCCAAAAAGATGCTAATATCGGCTGGTATTGTTCTTTCAGGAGCTACTACCGGTGCACGTACACCAAGTGCCACGTCAAGAAGAGGGTGGAGAGATCCTCCAAAGATTCCAGCCTGGTGATCACCACGTACGAGGGCGTTCACACGCACCACAGCCCCGCGGCCATCCGGAGCGGCAGCGCCGAGTCGCAGTACATGAGTTGCGTTTCGAGGCTCTTGTACAATCACCCCTCCGCCAGCTTTGGCGGCGCCGCCACCGCCACCGGTGCCACCGGTGTCAACGCTAGCAGCAGCATTGCGAATCCACTCCTCATGAGCCACCACCAACACCTCCACCAACACCACCAATTTGGAATGCTGGATCCCTCTGCCGCCGCCGCTGGATCTGGATCGATCCTATCCTCGGGCCTCGTGGCCGCGAGCTCGCCAATGATCGACAAGGGACTTCTGGAGGACATGGTGAGCTTCTAGAGTTCCTCTTTTTCTCATCTTCTTGGGGGATATTTTGAAACAAGAGCTTGACAATTTCAACGACGGAAACATCAACACTATTTTGTACATATTTGATTCAGGATAACAAAACTTTCTTTTTAGTTTATATGTTTTCAAGCAAGCATAGCTTTTGGATCTTGAGTGGAGGGTAAAAGGTATTAAAAAGAGAAAGCGCAAATCTGTGTTAACTACCCATCCCGATCAGAAAATCAATCGCCCACACGAAGTTTCGGAAAAGACTTGGCAATGCAACCTTTCTTTTTGTGTTTTACTGTGCCTGTTTGAGATCGGATTTGCTTGTGTATGTGTCTAGCGACGTGTAAATTCTCTTCGAGCCAAGCCACGAAACTTCGGATAAATTCGTAAAATACAAAAAGGCTTTTACACTTGTGATTGAGGAACAGTACACAAACAAGATTAAAAGAGCTCGCGTGTAAACGAATCAAAAATAATCGGGCTGGTTTGACTTTGAAAGGTTGACTGAACGACTGTGTGTGAACTGACTGACTGACTTTGCTGGAAAACGGCGGCATGAGCCGGGTCAAACGCCGGGTCTTTGTCCGATCGAAACTATTTTTGTGTGCTTTCTAGGCTTGCTTGCTTGCTTGCTTGCACCAGCGGCAAACCCCAACAATGACAAGGTAATTAATGTAGCAACTCTCGAGGAGACAAACGCGATGGTGAGCACGCGAGTACGGACCCGGGGATCACGGGGAAGTCAAACCACGAGGAGGTACGGAATGAAAGCAAGGAGCGTTCCTTCTTTTCGGTTGGCGTGTCCGACGTGTTTGCCCACACCGCCTAATGCAGCGTTGTATTCTTTGAGACTTTCCGCGCGATGGAGACGCGAATTCTCCTTGAAAAGCTCTGGACACGCACGGAACGATGGAGAGATGGTTGTAATCAATCTATTCTTTTGCTGGCTTCGATCAATTTCCACACCGCCAGCCGCTAGGAAAAGTTTTTTTGATGGCATAAAGCGACGCTGTGGATTGTAGCGAATGTGGGCTCCCCGCGAGCTCCAGGATCAAACTTTGATCAAGACCACGCGTCCCTGGGGGACACATACACGCAGGAGCGCCGCCCCCCCGCCCCCCTATTTCATGGAAGCGGCCGGCGCGTCAGCAATGACGTCACTGACAAAAGTGCCACGCTGGCCCTGTGACGTAATTTCCGCCGCAGTGCGGGACCTCACTGCGCTCTCAAATATCGCACGAAATCGGCCTTTGAATTGATGCCAGAGAGGGATCTCGCGCGGCGTTGGACTACGCTGGAATCTATACTATCAGAGGATGCACAGCCACATAATCTCAACATTTGCCCAGTGCGGGCATTTGTGCGAGTCGAGGGCCCTCCACCTCGATCCCTGAAATGATTCTGGATTGGTGAGCGGTATATCGCGACGTTCTTACTCGCCGCAAAAAGAAATGGTCACCGTGCCGCGTTTAACCAGATAATGGTACAGATTTCTTACTCAAACCATAGGTATGATACGAAAACCAGATTGTATGTATGAGGTTATTCTTTGCTCAATCACAGCTGTGTTTTGCTGCTGTGTCAATGGTGGTGACAGATTGCCCATCTCCACCATTTTGGCTACAAAGATCCTCATGGGACTGTCCTACGAGATGGACAAGCTTTAGCTATAGTTCTTGAAAAGAAAACTCAAATATAAAACTTTTTCTCTAAACGGTCCTCACCATTTTTTCAGAATGATATTTGTTTCAATAACTATGGTTTAACAATTTTAATTACACAAAAGTAATCTCTGTTTATATTAAACTTCTCTTAAGAGGAATGGTTGTAAACTTGCTTGAAATGACATCATACAGTGAGCAAATGTTCATGAACTAGATCTATATTTAAGTTGCTCTGAGGTGCATTGGTGGTTTTTGTTTGTGAATGTTAGTTAGAACCTCTCAATTTACCTTGCAAAAGATATTACCTTTCATAGGGGACGACTCAATGTCTTTCCTATAAGACTCCCTGACACAGTTAAACTTGAGATACCATCAGTTTATTGTCAAACTTTGCCATCAGCTGCTTGCATGCAAATCAAGTATGTTTCTGGACATGCATTATGTTTGGCTTTACTTCCACCACCTTGTAAAGGGTGGGTTCTACTTAGCAAAACTAATATGATATAATTAATAATAATCAGCAAACCACAAGGTACACTATGCGATGTGAAGCCCAATAATATGTTCTCTTTTGTCTTCAATTGTTTTTATTGAATATTGGTTAAGGTAAGATGAAAGCTGGAGATTTATTACTTATTTAAACTTTGGATCTATTGGACAAGTTATGAAAAGCTTTATTGAACCAACAACGAACCTGTTTGTTCGAGAAATAGTCCAACCGACAGTATGTATATGCATATAACTTATAACACCCTCACTCTTAGTTTTCACTTTATACACTCAACCAATCTCAATTACTAAAAAAAGTGGGACTTCCAACAAATATTATAATGTCCATTCTACAAATTTTTAAATCCTTTTGTGCCCAACCATAGGATTGAGAAGGAAAAGACCCTTGAGAGAATGAAATTAACTGAAGTTTATGAGGATCAAGCACTAGTAATCTTGACTGGATTTTCTTATAAGCATAAGCTATATGATTTGGTATTGCTTCTTAATCCAGATTCAAATATAACCATCTGAAAAGAAAGGCATTTTAGCTTCTAAGTGGAATTTGAAAGGAAAATCTCTAATGTTCTTTCAGACTACTGGTTATATTTTTTGCAATAAATTTACATTTCTTTAATCCAATAAAATCATAGATACAAAAATGTTCATACCGGAAGGTGAAACAAGTAATCCAGCTGAAGAAACTAGGGACTGACTGACTGACTGAAGAAACTAGGGACTGACTGAAACTACATGGTACCAATAAAATGGTGATCACGCCATGAGGCAGTAAACCGTGAGGCACGGTATGAAAACTTTGCTCGATGGAGAGGCGAATTGTTGCATGGAACGTTGGAGAAATGGGGGTATAAAACCGGATTGATCGATCGATCCCATGGGAACTGCCAGAGAAAGTTTAAAAGCGACGCAGCCCCCACGTCAGCGCTGATGCGGCTTGTAGACCGCCCGTCCCGCGCCTGGCTCGAGCGAGAGAAGCTTTCCCAGCTGCTGCGATCGTGCTCAAACCTCGAGCAAGGGAAGCAGATCCACGCTCGCGCGCGCCGGATCGATCTCGAGAAGACGCCACTCCTCGCAAGCCTCCTCATCTCAATGTATACCCGGTGTGGGGATCTGGATTCTGCTAGGCAGCTCTTTCAATCGACACCACAGCCAGATATACATGCCAGGAACTCATTAATCACAACGTACGCCAGAATCCGAGAAATTGCCGACGCCAAGAAGCTCTTCGACGAAGCTCCGGGGAGAAACTCGGCGTCTTGGGCTGTCATGGTGACGGCATTTGTCGGGAGTGGTGATTTGGAAACTGCGCTGGACGCTTTTAATCGAGCGCCTGGAAGAACTCTAGCGATGTCCACAAGCATGATCGCCGCCAGTGGCCAGATCGACTGCGCCAGAGAAGTATTTGATGAGATGCTCGAAAGGGATCTAATCGCTTGGAATGCTATGGTCAGTGCGTATGCCCTCGCCGGGCAAGTGGATCAAGCGCGCATGGTGCTGGAGAGAATGCCCGCCCACAGCGTGGCATCGTGCTCGCCGTTGATCCACGCCTACGCATCCAACGGCGATGTTGCGAGCGCCAGGGGCCTATACGGCCGCGTTGCTGGTGGCGAGAGCCCGGTACTTTGTACGGCGGTGGCGAGGTTGCTGTGTTCTTGGGAATTTTTCCAGGAGCTGGGCGGGAGGAATGTGATCTCCTGGACGGCGCTGCTGGATTCCAGCGCGCAGGCCGGCGATCTGGACTGCGCCCTCAGGGTCTTCGAGGCGATGCCGCAGAGGGACGCGATTGCGTGGGGATCGATGATCACGGCGCTCGCGCGCGCCGGGGATCCCGATCGCGCGAAAACGGTGTTTGAATCGATGCCCGAGAGGGATCTCGCGGCGTGGACCACGATGATCAAGGCATTTGGGGATCACGCCGACAATGGGCGCCGCGCGGAAGAGGTCTATCAGCGGATGCCCAGCCACGACGCCGTGGCAGCAGCGGCGATGATCACAGCCTTTGCGCAGTGCGGGCATTTGCGCGAGTCGAGGGCCCTCTTCGCGTCGATCCCCGAGTGGAATCTCGATCGGGGCTCCTGGAACACGATGATCGCGGCGTGCGCGCGATACGAGCGCGGCAGAGAGGTAGTCGAGCTGCTGCGATCGATGCGCTGCGAGGGCGAGGATCCGGACGAGGTCTCTTTCGTGGCGGCGCTGCTCGCGCACAGCCACACCGGAATGCTGGAGGCCGCGGGCGCGCTGTTCCGGTCGATGAGATCGGATCACTGGCTTGATCCATCGCAGGAGCACTATTGGGCAATGATCGACGTCCTGGCGAGAGTGGGAAGGATTGCCGACGCCGAGGAGCTCGTTAACACCATGCCATTTCTTCCCGATGATGTGGCATGGGCAACGCTGCAGAGGATCGATTGCGGTAGCAGCGATGTCGCGGCCGATCGCGCGCTGGGACTGAATCCCAGGAATGGGGCTGCGTATGTTCTCCTGGCCAGCAACTTAAGAAGAACGAAGGAGAATATACCGGAATCTTAGGGCTCTTGGGTCCCCTGTTTTCTAGGGCTCTAAGGGCGCGGCATTGTTTGAGTGCGCTATGGCGGTGACGTCTTTCTCTTCCCCCAGATTTGATTGAGCTGCTAAGAGCGCTGGGGCGATTTCTCTGTTGCAGCTGCCTGCACACTTCAGTGCGAGGCATTGCTTGAAATTCGCGAGCTGCTGGAATCGGGGAGCTTCTCGCGCTAGGGCAGTGAGGTTTTGGGATCAAACGAATCGCAGCAGCGGTAGAATCAGCTGGATTGGAGAGCGCTCGATTCCCCGACGTTCTTGCTCGACGACGCGCGAAGAAATGGCGGCAGTGAGCGTGCAGCATTTGCACGACCCCGACTCGATTTCCTATCTCTCGCAATCATCGGCGATCGGAATTGACGAGCATCTCATGGGGCCGCTTGGATTCAGTGTCGACCAGCTAATGGTAACCTCTCTTTCTTCTTCTTTCTTCTTCTTAAGTTCCTTTTTTTCTCTTTGTTCTTCTCAGGAACTTGCTGGATTGAGTGTTGCTTCGGCCATAGCTGAGGTATGAAACCAAAACTACATTTATGTGATTCTAATTTTCTCGTTGCAGGTTTATTCTTCTCTCGATCACGCTCGTGTTTTACTGCTGTGTGGTCCTGGAAACAACGGTGGTGACGGACTGGTGGCCGCTCGCCATCTCCACCATTTTGGCTACAAACCGAGCATTGTTTATCCCAAGAGAACTGACAAGCCTCTTTACCACGGCCTCGTAACTCAAGTAGGATTCAAGCTTTTATCTCTCGGAGTTCTAATCCCTCACTGTGTTTTTCTGTAGCTTGAAAGCTTGTCTGTGCCGTTCCTGTCGCATGAGGATCTTCCCTCGGAGTTAAGCTCCGGTTACGATATTGTCGTGGATGCGATGTTCGGATTTTCATTCAAAGGCAAGAATGCGTTCCCTCTCTGTTTGCGGGTTTAAGTAGTCTTGCATTTCCAGGAGTTCCAAGACCTCCTTTCGACAAGCTTGTACAGCTTTTGACGCGCACGCCAAATGTAGTATCGGTCGATGTTCCATCGGGCTGGCACGTTGAAGAGGGCGATGTTAATGGACTAGGCTTGAATCCAGATATGCTGGTGCGAAGTTTCCTTTCATTTAGATTCAATACTTATCTGTGGACTGTCCAGGTTTCTCTCACGGCTCCAAAGCTTTGTGCCAAAATGTTTAAAGGTCCTCATCATTTTCTAGGTGGAAGATTTGTTCCTCCTGCAGTGGTGAATAAGTTTAACTTGAAGCTGCCGCCATATCCTGGAACTTCTCAATGCGTGCGAATCGGGAGGACACCCCACGTAGATGTTGCGGCTCTGAGAGAGAACTATGTTGGATCCGTTCTGCTCGAGAATCAAGTGAACTCAGATCCCATACAGCAGGTAGAAAGCTTGAGAAAATCTCTGCTGTGACTCCAATCTTATTAACAATGACGAGTATTTGGATTGCAGTTCAAAGAGTGGTTTGAAGATGCCGTGGCTGCGGGATTGCCAGAACCAAATGCCATGACACTAGCAACCGCCGATGCTGAAGGACGACCGTATGAATTTTTTCGTTCTCTCTTTGTCTTTGTCTTTGATTGTTTATTTCTCCCAGCTCTGCTCGGATGGTTTTGTTGAAAGGCTACGATGCTCGAGGCTTTGTTTGGTAAGTTGTTTATACAACACCCTCTTGTACTTATCAAATCTTTTCTTTCCTTCGCATATACAGGTACACGAACTACGACAGTCGCAAAGCAAACGAACTCAACTCCAATCCTAATGCGTCGCTCGTGTTTTTTTGGGACAGGCTTCATCGCCAGGTCTGTTTTGCCAAGTTTTAATCTCTTGTAACGTCGAGCTTCTGTAGGTCCGTGTGGAGGGCGACGTGTCGCCCGTGTCCCGAGAAGAATCCGATGACTATTTTCACAGCCGACCAAGAGAAAGTCAAATTGGAGCACTCGTAAGCTCACAGGTGAAAACTCTTATTCGATCTTCCTGGCAACTTAACGCAAAGTTCTTCATGGTTTAGAGCGCTGTGATTTCCGGGAGGCACATTCTGGACGAGTCTTATGAGCAGCTGGTCGCAAAGTATGCGGACAGGTTAGCACCAATTTCAACTTTTATATGCTAAGCGAGGAGTGCTGGCAGGAGCTTAGCGATTCCAAGGCCGGAGCACTGGGGTGGATTTAGATTGGCTCCGCGTGCCATAGAATTCTGGCAGGGTCGAGAGTCTCGCCTTCATGACAGGTTAGAAGTTTCTTACATTTGATGGTTGATAAGTTTGCTCTTGGTTTTGCTAGGATTCGTTTCACAAGACTAGCAAATTCCAGCGAGTGGAAGATAGAGCGATTGTCACCATAAGAGAATCTCTATCATCTCAATCAGGACAATAGGGAAATCGATATACACGTTTAAGGTTAATGGTCAAGTCAATAGGAATATCCGGAGCCCCTGATATGGATATGCGAAGATCCCCTGGGGAAGATTCGTCCACTTGCCATTGCGCCCCGGAATATCGACGAGATGGACGACCAGATGCGGTACGGCAGCTTTAGCGCGTTACTGTGAAAGAGAGGTAAAATTTTTATAAAGAGGAGAAAGAGGGAAGAAGATCGATGGGTGGAAGAGTGATATCCACATTGCGCTGCTCGTGCTTGATCGCTTCGTGTATTGGCGATTCGCTGCCCAGGCCTCAAGATCCGCTTAGCGGGAATCAGCGCCGCCTCCTCTCGGCGATCGCGGAAGCAAAGATTGTTCCTGGTATCAATCGCTGACTCCTTCTCCTCTCTCCCTTTCTCTCCCTTTTCCTGCTTCTCGGAGGAGAGAAGGGATGAATCGATCCCTTTCGGCAAAAAGGGGGGAAAACTTTCATTGAAATATTTCCTTTGCTGCCCTTCCAGAGACCTTGCAAATGGGAGAAGCCGCGGTGGATTTCTGGGCAGGTAAGGCGATACGGTGTCTCTAGCTTCGCTATGGATGTGAATCTTTGCCTTTGCAGGGTCGAGATGGTTTAATGGCAAGCCCAAGCTCGTCGTGGTTGGCCACCGTGGGTGTGGCAAGAACAAGATCACAGCGCTGGAAGCTGCCGATTCCAGGCCTTCGATCATGGAGAACACGATCACCTCGTTCAACATGGCGGCTGCCAATGGAGCCGACTTCGTGGAATTTGATGTCCAGGTAAAAAGAGTACGAGAGTAGTCTATCTTTTTTTACTTTGAGCTCCTCGTGATATATAACTTCTTTGTGAATTAGGTGACCAAAGATGGACATGCTGTGATCTTCCACGATGATCTGCTCATCACTGATGATAGCGTGAGTTTCTTAAGGAAAAAAAATGAGGAGAGTAGAAAGGACTTATCCACTTATCGTTGGCTGTGTCCACAGGTTGAGAGAGCGATAGGAGATATGACGTTGCACGAGTTTCTATCCATTGGCTTCCAGAGAGATGGCCACCAGGTAGAGAAGTTTGTCTCTTCTCTTGTGTCCGAAGAGATTTAATATTGTTTCTTCAGGGTGGAAAGTCGCTGTTGCGACGTGCAAGCGATGGGGCTCTGAGGAAATGGACTGTCAGTGTGGACGACTCCTTGTGTACGCTCAAACAGGCCTTTGAGGAGGTTCATCCCTTCACTGGCTTCAACATCGAGGTGAAGTTCCACGACGTTCTTCCCACGTCAGACCAGGAGCTGGAGCGTGTTATCGGTGCTATCCTTTCGGTAATCTAAGAAGTTTTCGAGCTTTCTCCCGTGCAGAAATGGCTAACGCTGCTGGTTTTCAGGAAGTGGAGCAGTACGCCGGCGGAAGAAGGATTTACTTCTCCTCTTTCCATCCCGACGCGGTGGGTTTGCTGAGGAAGAAACAATCGAGATATCCCGTAAGTCCTTTGCTTAATTGTTTGTGATTATCTGATCTCTTGGGTGCCTGCAGGTATTCTTTCTGACCGACGGTGGTGTACAGCTTTACAACGATCCTCGTCGGAATTCAATAGAGGCAGCAATCCAAGTCTGCAAGACGAGTAAGCTTCGCTATACTTCGTTTGCTCCAAACTCTGGGATCTAACCTTTGTCTCCTCGCTAAACAGGTAACCTCCAAGGGATTGTCTCCGAAGTTAAAGCCGTGCTAAACAATCCCAGCGCAGTGGCGCAAGTAAAGCAAGCCGGCCTCTCATTCCTCACTTACGGCGAACTAAAGTACGTACTGCGAAATCTTTTTAGTGACCAGCTCTTACACTGTCTAGTTACAGTAACATGGCCGAAGCTCTCCACAAACAAGAAGAGGATGGTGTGGATGGAGTGATTGTAGATCACGTAACGGAGATGGTCACAGCCGCTCGAAAGATGGACAAGGTGGCCACTGCATCCTCTGGAGTTGATTCTTCGCCCGCTGTTAGAGTCGTGGCGTGAAGGTAAACGAAACTAACAAGAGCTAATCCAATTTTACAAAGCTGTGACAATCAATATTACAAAAGAAGTTTTCTCTCTTCTCTAGTATACCCGGGCTAAACAAAAAGTGAAAAAAAAAAGAGAGCTCCTTACACTTGTGAAAGATATTTTGTCCTCCAAAGTCGATCAAAAGAAGCTCGTGCTGAGAGATATGTCCCGCAAGTTTGCAAAAATCTGTTGCCTAGTCGTGCCGATTTGACGAGCTATGGCCACTTGCTTGTCGAGGGACAGTGATTCATATCTGGAAAAGACAAAAAGGAGTGAGTAAACTAAAAGTTTTTCGGGAGCTTCTTACTCTCTGAGCTGTTCGCTATCGACTGTGTTGTCCGGGCCATGCTTGTGGTGCTCGCCGTTTGCTTGGAATTGCCTGTACGCTTTTGGATTGAGCCCCGCTACGTGCGGCACCAAGTCCACCAGCTTTCGCTGGAGCGTCTGGAGCCTCCGGAACGTGAGCTCGTCGAGCGGAGTGATGTAGCCAATGCCGCCGTCGAGTGTGCCAAAGCAGAGAGCGAATCGATTTGTGCGGGAAGAACCTGGCGTCTGCAGCATTTGGAGCCTCAGGAACTTGGTGACATGAGATCCCAGGTGGAACTCCACCCTGGGGAGTAGCTTCTGTCCCTTCCAGCTCTCCGCGTTTTTGGGAGCGTAGGAGAACACCTGCAAATCATAGGAGGACAGAAAGGAAAAATGTATAAAATTTTTACAAGCGAGTCACCTGTATGTTCTTTCGGCTGTCCGAGACGAGAAGGCTCAGTGTACTCCCATCGATCAGAAACTCGGTTGCGTAGCAGTCCAACGAGCCGAAGTCCTTTGCTAGTAGGACTAGTTGCGCTCCCTCTTCCTTCCAGCAAAGAAAATATATGCTCTTGTGGAAGTCGCCAAACAGCACGAAGTTTTTCACCTGCAATGAAAAGGAAAATGTTACAAACGATTAAAACACGAGGAATTAGCTACTTACGATGTTTAGGCTGACAACGTAGAGTGGAGCATCAAAAAACGCTGTCCCAATCAGCTCAGATCCATTCCACGTGTGAAGAATGATTTTCGGTCCTATAGCGAGGAGAAGGTGGCCTTGCAATGCCGCCAAAGCGGAAATGGCACCCTTCAGCTCCTTGGAATAGAGTTCTTTAGCCTGACGTGACAATGCATCGTTATCCAAGTCACAACTTTAAAAGTAGCGAGAGCTTACCCAGACTTTTGGATCACTAGGATCCTCTCCAAGTGAGACGAGGATAATACGTCCCCTAGAAGCAACATCTTCTCCTTGCAGATAACCGGTTCCAATTGCCAGTAGGTTTTCTACTTGTTCCGTTGCTGCATTCTGCCAGAAATTTGAAGCCATCAGTAGCGCGAAAGATGGATAGACTATTTACCTTGATGCTAACAATGCGGACCGTCAAGACATTTTCCGCGGGCTGGAACTTGATTGTATCTTTGGTCTCCCAAGGCACACCCTGAGCCATTGGTTCTAAAAGGCGAACTTCAAAGTCATCAACTTGGACCATTTTTTGAGGATCCAGGCCATCAGAAGCCTCGCTCTGGTCAATCTGATGGCCAGGCGGGCCATCTGCGGCCGATGGCAGCACGAGAGATGTTGGCACTGAGACCTGACAACAAACCATCACATATCTATAGGGAGTGGAAAAACCTTCTTACCGAGAATGACAAGACGAGAACGTAGATGTTAAGGTCGGGATGGTGTGCCATTTGATGCGGTGTGCCTTTCAACGGGATCTGAGCAAGGAAATGGTAACAGGACCTAATGGAGCAACCAACCAACCATATCTACCTTTTGCACTGGCCAGTCATTATCGTAGTTCAAGATATTAGAGAGTCGACATATCTTTAGCGATGCCTGGAGAGACCAGGAAACCGGAGCTTAGCAGATACGTGCACTATATGTGAGCACTAACCTCGTTAGTTACGTAGATAAGTCCATGCTGACAATTCACATTGTGTAAGCTTGTAAACGCTACAATCGGTCCGTCACTGGCCTGGAAAATGCAAAGAAATCAATCACAGAAAAGAGCTGAAGGACATACCTGTGGATGAAGACGTATTTGCTCACGAAAGATCATCAACCACGTTGGCTTGCCACCGGCGAGGAACAATCCTTGGAGGCCACCAACATCCTTGAAAGGAATGATCTTCTGAACGGATCGGACTTCGTCGGCATTGCTGTCTTCCTCTCCGAGCTCCAAGTCAAGCTGTAACCGTAAGAACCGCAGATTTCTGAAACTTGTACCGTCGCTGGCATGGGCACCACTGTCTTGTCCTTCGTAGATGAATGCTCGGTAGGAGAGAAGAGTTCCGTCACTTAGAAGCACAAACACAAATGGTCTGCCATACTTCTCTCCCCAGGTGTCGACGCAGATATCTACCACCTTGATCTTCGACATTCTTTCCCGTATCTCTTCGGCACCTTCCTCATCTTTGTTCGAAGAGGTGTCAACGGGGACCTTGCTAGCAGTTCTACTATCGGCCAGCACCTGAACTCCATATGGCAGTCTCTCTACTCTGTATAAGCAGGCCATGCTCGGAAGCTCCAAAAACTCCATAGTACCACTATTTCGGCAAACTATGCAGTACATGTCCCCCTGGTCAAAAGCGAAGTTTGCATCTGGAACCCCCAGTGTTTGCCACACGTCTCCAGTGGCTCTTCGCAACCAAGGACTGGGTCCTCTGTCGTTGTAGAGTGTACAAGCGCTGATTGGATCGGGAGAAAGTCCGAGTTCTGGAGGTGTTGATACAGATACGGTGAGAGTTTCCGAGTCTGTCAGAGAAATAATAAGCATGCAAACCTTCGATACACGTAAAGCTGAACGTACCTCCCACAACAAGCTGACAACTCCCATCTTGCATTCGCAAGAGAACATACGGATCTGCAAACGATGCAGACTCAATAGCATTTCCTGGTTCTCCTACTTGCAAGTCCTGAGTTTGACGGGCTCCATCCAAAATCCGGACTCCCTTCTGATATACTTGAGCAATTCTCCTCCTGCAAAAGAATGATCAGAACTTACACGTCGAGGCTAACCCATACCTTCCAAACAGGTTTCCAGCCGATATTGATGGGCCCTCAGTGTAATACTCTACAGAGTCCGTAACTTCTCCAAGCGTCTCGCCGGTCTCTAGAACCTGTAGAAGTTTTACCGAACTACTTATTGTGTACAACGTAACAAACATAAACCACTGACCATTGTGCGAGATTCTAGGCTAATAATCAGATAAGCGTGGTATTCATCCTTTTCTGCAGGGATTTGACCAGATCTGTGATAAACTGTCCACACGCCTACGCATCCGGGAAGTTTAACCTGAAAAAACAAAGCATAAGCAACTGCAAAGAACAGGAGTGACATATTTGCCTGAGTGATGAAATCTGGTCGTATCGAGCGACTGATTATGTTAAGCGAGCCATTTTTTCCATGGCCACAGCAAGCAATCTACAAAAAATTACTATTATAGACAAAATTTTGAAAAACAATAAACGAACCAGGTCTTGTGCGCTACCAGGTTGTTCCGATGGATTCTGAGATCTGCAAGTGATATCTCTGATAGGTCCTATATTGCATAAGGAGTCCCGCACGGAAAATAAGAAGTTCATGTTCTGCAGAAAGAGCGAAACATTCAGATACAGCACATCAGAAAGACAGATCACCTTTTGTGAATCTGAAACCCCCGACTTATACTGATACAAAGATTGTTCACTGGCATCGTCATCAAGACGCATTCGCTTTGAAGGTCGCACCATTATATCCTCGTCCATTTCGTCGTACTACAGATGAAACATCAGTATCAATCAAATGATATTACAATTCAAACATACGTCTTCTCCATCATAGCTGTGTTCAAGTGAGTTAGAGGTTGATGCGCTACCAAACTGTACAAGAAGGCTGTCGCCTAGCCGACTTCCGACAAAAAAGAACTTGTCCCCAATGGTGCACAAACTCTACATGAAAAGAAGAGTAAGTCCATAGTTTTGAAGAGAAAAGAAAAGAAAAACAAACAATACCGAGGACAATACAGACCCCTTCGATTTTGAGAGCTCAAGCCTCTGCACATTCCTAAAACAAAAAAATATAGGATTTTACAAGGTTTGGTGCTCATTGACAGTACCTGCCATCGAATATCAAGTGCAGATGAACAAGCATTCCTGTCTTTGTTGACAAAAGAGCGGCATCGTATGAGAGCCAAGTTGCATGAGCAGCATCAAGCTCGATAGAAAACTTGGACCTTGGCATCTCCAAGCTGAATAGATCAACATTGAATCATACGTGACATTCAAGCAGACGTTTACCTTCCAGCAGGTGGAGTGGCAAGCTCGTTAACTGCAACGATGCATGTAGAGACCTGTCCAAAGCTGTATGAGCACCCATCGCCTAAAAGTTAATACATTCACCTGGCTATAGTAAAGAATGCTGTTCGCACAAAGAACTAGCACCCCTCCAATTGGTGAAGGCACCGCTAAAAGGCTGTATGCGTCGTAAGGTAGACCCTGTGTGAGGATTGGTTTTACTCGGGAGAAAAAGCACAATATCACGAAAACTCACTGTTTGAAACCATAGCCTGGGATGCTTCTTGGTGTTGGTGTTTATGCTCAGCGCTGTTACACAACAAGTATCTCGTCGAAATGTGACACGGCCAGCCCATGTTAGCTCTCTTTCATGAAGAATGGCTACAACTGGTTCAATATATCCTGCGGATGGACGAGCTCCAGATCAGCATGCACCAAGTTTCTCGTTGCTTACCGTAGAGAAAGACGAAGTCCTTAACGTGCATCATTCCCAATTCTTGCAGGTTTACTACATACGATGACTCAATGCGCGCACTGACGATGTTCCCAGATGGATCGTCTTCCTCGACAAGCCCATATGCCTCCTGTCAGTGGTTTTTCACGATCATATCAAAACATCCAGCGAAATATGCAACACAAACGAGCAAACCTGAGCAGCTTTCATCATCACCAACTGGCATTTGTAAATAAGAACTCCAGCGCATCTGCCCTGAGAATCTGCTCGGACTAGAGGACCACCAGGGAATTTTTCGCGTCCTCGTTTCAAGTGTATCCATTCCGGTCCTTCAAAATAATGCATCGAGCTGGACACACACGCGAAGATCAAACACCTTACAAGAGCTGAGCTATAGGAAACTTACCTCGTCTTGAGCTGCTGGGTTGCATCATCGAAGAACAACACAGAAAACTTAGCAGCCGGGAATGCGAGAATGATAGCATCTCGGTGACGACCGCCGTCTCGACCACGATGGAGAATAGCCATGCTGTCTACAATCCCGAAAAGCCTGACGATCACAATGCCTCAGCCATAGCAGCCATGAACAATTTTTTTTTTTCTCACCGGTATTGGCAAACAAGCTCGAGCCAAGCTGCTGTAATCCCTGACATGAATCCTCCCCTCTTTGCCGACGCCGGGAACGCAACGCAGGCCGATCCAACCAGCTGCTCGCCCCCTCTCGCGCTCTTCTCGTCCCCCTCCTGGAAGCGCACATTGTAGATTTCCAGCACATTGGCCTTGACGAGAACAAGATTGGGGAGGGAGTCCTTCGCATTGCCCGATTTCCATCCTGACGACGACGCCGGATTCACTGGCGAGTGCGTGATGAACGCGCTGGCGCAAGCGCTGACACCGGTCGGCCCGTGAACCAGCTTGATCGCGGCATAGCTCATCCCCCTCTCCTTTAGCCCTAAAACGTTACTTTCGTGGAAGGGTTTTAGGGTTCTTGTGCGCGCGATGAAGGTGAAGGTGCTGAGTATCCTTGCTCGATCTATTGCATTTTTTTTCTTCCTTGTTGTGATCTCCTTAACTGCTGGCTCTCGCGATCGGCTCGGCATTGTAAATCTTAGAGTAAGTTTCTCTTTTCTTTTTTTTTTCTTTCTTCTCTACGAGACTCGTTTTTGTAGATGGCACGCTGTGGCTTCTTGGACATGGGACGCGCACGACGACGCCTGTGGGATTTGCCGAATGGCGTTTGATGGATGCTGCCCGGATTGCAAGATGCCCGGCGACGATTGCCCTCTCAGTAAGTGGTTTTTTTTTTCCTCTGGTGTCTGTATTCTCTGTTTTCGTTTCGTCTGGCTTGAGATACGCACACTTCGGCCCTCTCTTCGAGCGAGCTCTCTCGTCGAGGGAAGACCCGAGAAGGTTTTCTAGTGCTAGAGCGATCTTCGCAGTGAAAACGATCGATTTTTCCGCAGCTTCTAAGCATGCAGCTGCGAGAGATCTCTTCACTGGACAGAGTCAAGTTTGTTAGTTTGGCTTTCCTGTTTCCTTTGTAGTCTTTGATTGTTATCGTTTGCTACTGACTACCTGTGTGTTTTCTCGGTTGTGATCTACAGTTTGGGGAGCTTGCAATCACGCGTTCCACCTCCATTGTATTCTCAAGTGGGTGAACTCGCAGAGCCCCCGACCACAGTGTCCTATGTGTCGCAGGGAGTGGAAGTATAGAGCATGAGAGACGAATAAACATGACGTCTGTGTGTTGTTTGCGTGTATGTGTGCCAAAAGTTCTCCTTGTGGGAGTTGAACTTGGTGGAGAGTATTCCCGAGTCACTCCCGCGCCAAGAATGAACCGAATGAGAAACCTTCAGGGTTGGGATTCAAAACACTAGTCTCTCTTGTAAGTGAGCGCTAAAGAATGGAGAAATCTGGAAATCTAGAGAGGGCTGAGGTTGTATGCCAATGGCGTCATGGATAATGGAAGTTTAGGTTTTTTACAATAGTCATAATTTTTTATAATTTCTTTAACCTGCAACTATTTATTTTTAGAATGTTTTTTATTATCGTGATACACAGTGAAATTGAACTTTTTAATGAGATTAATAAATATAATTTTATTCTACAATCAATAGATTAAAAATTTATTAGCCATTGGCACTCACTCTTATATAAACTATGGTTTTTGGGCTAATTGATATGTATATTTCTGCATTCTATTTCCATATTTCATACACTCGCATTGGTGGAGATGAGGGGTAGTTTTAATTGTTTTTGAAGAGTGCTTAGATTTGGGATTTTAATTTAAATTTAGCTTTTACATTGTCTAAATTTCCCTTTCCTTATAGATTTTTTAATTTCTTTTTGTTTCCTTTTTTTCCTTTTTATTCATCTTCATAGTAGAGTAGTAGACTTTTCCTCCTTTGATTCTAAAGTAACAATTAATGCAATTGCTCAATTGAACAATTAAACTCAATTAATGGCAATATTCATGACACGTGGTATAATTCCTTCTACTTTTGCTGCCAATCTTCATGTCCAGTTAGAGTTCTTCCATAGAAATCATGGAGATGATATATATCATTAGTTCAATCACTTTACAATGATTGCCACATATCATTTTTGGGATGATACTTGGCATTTACTTGAGTTTCCCATGTGTTTTTAAGGGATGGCACTGCAATTGTACAATGGTTTAAGCATTCTCTTATATGTCTTCAAATGCATATTTGAACATACCAATGGTTGTGATTTTCTAACAATTGCATCATTTTCATTATGGGCCATTTAAGTTAGTGATGCAATTTGGCATTCGCTTCTGAAACCCTTTGTTTCGTGCAAAGGCAAATATGTCAAAGCAAATCAAATTAAGAATGTACATGTAATGAAAAGTGGAAGAGGTAACGTTTTATAACATTATGCCAAAGGGAAGAGCATCAACAAAGTGGCTAAAGAAAGTGTATACATAAATCCTATAAGATCATGAAGAAGTGTTTGCCACACCTTTAATTTCACTTTCTATAAAAGATGGTCTTGCTTTCATGGAAGTTGATGCTGTTGCTGCCCAAGTTCAAAGACAAAAACAAGGATGTGGTCATGGCCATGATGTTTGCTGTTAGACATATGATGAAGTTAGTCACATTTATTAGCGTTATTAACATTTTCTAGATAAGTGACCATTTCTTGGGTGGCGACTTTAGCGTCAACAATGTCTTATTGATGCTACTACAGTTGAAGATTTGGACATTGAGATTTTTTTGAGAAATAAAGAGTCCTGTGAGTAGTGGAGGGTCTTTGTGCAAATAAGTTAGTGACCCCTCCATCTTTCTTTCAGGAGTATCATCACAAAGTTCACTCGACACCAATTTATCTAGTGTTTACTTTCCAAATTTGTTTTTATAACAAAAGATCTCATATTATTCTCTTCATGTTAATTGATACATACTTGAGTTTATTTTCTATTGCTTAGCTTATTGCCACATATTGCCATCTACATTTGCATCATGCTATAAAGCCAATTTTCATTCTTTATAATAATAGCCATACACACGCATCTACATGGGATCAGGTACATTTAGTTGTGTATGTGGGCAATCTGAAGTTTGAGTTACACTCATTGCAAGTGGTGTTAAATCAAGTTTTTGACCTCATTTTTGATATGAATTTATTATAATGCAATCATGCCAAATATAACTTTAAGGCTTTTCCCCTTTGTCTCATACTTTATTATCTTTTTTCCATTCCTCTCACTTTTGTTCTTCTTTATCCCTTTGCTTTTACCTTTAGTTCCATCATTTTGTCTCCCTTTTATTTCTTTCTATGTTTCTATTTTGTTCCTTTATTCCCTCTTTAAATCTCTCCAACGGTCTTTGTATTGTAGTGGTTAACTAACTCATAAAAGAGTATGTTAATCTCTTTGAATTTAACATGTTATTTAGGGCCAAGATTGCAACAGATCATCCTATTCAAATTATAGATGTTTGTTCAATCAAGGTTCCTATAGGAGTTTTGGTGATACCGTTTGATTTAAGCAATGCTCTAATGCAAATAATAGATAAATTTCTTTGTGATATGCCAAAGGTGATTATTGATTTCATCGAATGTTTTGATCCAGTTGGAGGGGAAATGGGAGGAAAATGTTTGTGATATTCATAAAGTGTTGGATCGATTACAGAAAGTTAGTTTAAAGCTAAAGTAATTAAAGTGTGTTTAGGTCTAAAGACACCACTTATCTTGGATACCGTATTTTTCGTGAAAATTTGCAAATTGATCCTGATAAACTTATGGTTGTTCTCAAGTTCTTTACTCCAAAATGTGTGAATAATATACAATGCTTCTTAGGCAAGATGCAATATCTCAACTATTTTGTTAATCATTTTTTTGATTGTACTGCACTATTGCGAGCATTGTTAAAGTTATTAAGGTTGTTTTTCATTTGGTCCGAGAATTATGAGTAGATTTTTACAGATCTAAAAAAGTTATTCATGACTCCTCTAGTTTTAGCATATCCTAACTACATTCGACTTTTCATTTTACACGTGAATACTTCTAATATCAGTTTTACAAATGTGCTAATGCAAACGAAACCGAGTGTGCCTGATTAGTGTCATCCCATACATTAGCCGTACATTACAACCAATGGAGATAAATCCACGATAAAAAAGGAGTAGTTTGGGGTTTCGAAAAACTTCATGTATATCTATATGGTTTTCAAATATTACTAGAAGGTGATTATATTATGGTTACTTCATTATTGAAGTGGAAGAACTTTGTTAATTGTACTATTCGATGGGCTTTGAAGCTTCAGATATATAATTTTAATGTTAGTTATCATTCGGGGAGTTCTACAGTTAATGCTAACACTCTTTCTCGAGCTCCTTTTCCTTTTTCACTTTCTTTTTATATTTCTAATGAACATGTTGTTCTAGTATCTATGGATTTTTTGGATGACAATTTTGTGCTATTGACAGTTGTTATCTTTGATATTCAATATCTACAAGGAGCAAAATTTATTTTCTCTTGACGAGGTTCGTGAGGCTCAAAAGGTTGAGCTGTGGATTTGAATATTTCCCAATGGGTTTAAAAATCTTACATCACTTGCTAATGACTTGTTATTTTGGCATTTACATTCTTAATATTACCTTGAGGATAATCTTCTTTATTTTGTAGAGATAGATCATGATGATCATTTACGATTGGTGGTGCTTTCGATTTTTATTCTACACTTTCTCTATACTTACCATAATTCTCCTATTCTAGGTAGGCATATGGAACATTATCATGTGACTAATAAACTGCATAGATTTTTCTATTGGTCAAAGATGTGATGTGACATTATCTAATATATACGTAGTTGCAATTGGTGCCATGAGTATGTCATTATTGTTTTTGACTACTTGACTTTTTGGGTGGAATTCAATGCTTTTGCTAGTGTGTTTGCAATTGGTATTGGATATTTCCTCCTTAATCAAGTGGTGTTCTAACATTTCTATTCGGAGTGAATTCTTTTAGATAATGGTCTCGCATTTATAGTTAAAGCATTTCATATTTTAATGTCTCAATTGGGGATATATCACATTTTCACAAGTACTTATTATCTATGTTAGATGGTTTGGTGGAATGTCTCACTCCACTTTCAAAGAAATGATTGTGAAGTACGTGAACTTTCAACATTCAAATTAAGATGGTTATTTACCATTTTTTCAGTATGCATATATTATAGGGGTGCAAAGTTTTATTAGTGCTTCACCATATAAATTCCTATATGATTATGATCTGATACTACTAATGGAGTTGAGTTTACCTTTACTTATTATTATCTTTAACATATAATCATAATACGAAAAATGATGTAACATTAGTATTTGAGAAAATTAGGAAAAACTTTCTTACCTTTAAAAACACATTGCAATGCTTATTTTTACTGATTTACTGTAGGGTATGAAGTAATTTTATAAAAAAGAAGACACAAAATTTTATAACATTTGCATTTAAAATGCTTTAGTATTACTATCTTTCACAAAAATGTATGTAAACACTTAAGGAATTATAATCATAATAAAATTTAGCATCCAATATCCTAGCAAATAAAATTGCTACTCTAATTTTTCTCTCCAAAAAAACTTAAAATTGATTCAAACTAACATATTTAATTTTTACACATAGCCTCATCTAAACCATCTAGAAGAAAAGGAATTTAAATTGGAATATAAAGCCTTTTCTCTTTTAAATATATAAGGATGATTACAAAGTACGCAAGTGATAAAACAAAAATAGTTGAATTACCCTTAAAACTACCTCATAACAGTTTATATAAAAACATTTGTAAACTAGTTTTGTGATATTTACATTTATTTTCAAAATAAAACTAGTTATAAAATTTTAAAAAAATTTTACTGAAAATTAGTTGATTTTCCTTTTTTTATAACCATCCAAAAGCTATTTGAAATATTCTTCAATTAATTTAGTAAAATCCAGTTGGGCTATATTGGCTTGTATAAAAGGTGTTAAAGCACATATGACAACTATAAAACTATAATGTTGTCTCATAGATCATGATGATCTTGCATGACACATACATTATGATGATGGAATTTTAAAATAACCATGTCTATTAGATACCAAAATAAAGGTTTATGTAATGCTTATGGATGGAAGTGCCTTCATGGTAGAAGTTACTAATTCTTTGCCTAGTGTGTAGAAAGTGCTCTCCAAAGATTGAGTGTCAAGCAAAGAACTATAAAGTAAAGGTCAAAGTCTAAGTATAATTATTGATTTTCCCATCACACTAGTTGGAAGGAGAAAGCTAAGATTTTAAAGTTGCTCACACATCTAGAGCATGTGTCTATCAGCTTGATGGTGAGGATGAACTCTTAATTAACCAATTCATGTGCCTTAAAATATATTCAGAATGTGGTTTGAATTATAAAAGGAGAAAATCACAGCCATTAAATTAAGGAATAACTTAGGCTGGATATTCAAAATATATTCTTTTACATGATACCATCTCGTGGAACATCCGGCAAAACGGGAAGCAAAGATATTGTTTGAAGTAAGGATGTGGCTTCCTGTATATGGTTATTTTGAGAGAATATCGTAAAGGAACGCTGTGTTTATGGTCCAAGAATTTGCCCATGACGGGCAAATCGATTGCAAGAAAGAGGTGGTTGATTCAATGCTGGAGGCGAACTCTTGGTCGTGGGCCGGGCTCATCGTTTGCTATGGCGCTGGTGGCCAGACAAAGCGAGCACTGGAAGCTTTTACGGCGAGCGGGGATCGGAGCATCGTGACCTGGACAGCGCTGCTCTATACGTATGCCCGGCTTCGGCATTTGGAGAGATCAAAGGGCGGTGTTTGGGCAAATTCGCCAGGGACTGACTGATTCGCAGCGGCTGGATTGTGCAGGCCAAGGCAACCTTCGATGAGATGGCCGAGCGAGACGTGGCGAGCATTGTGATGGGCGCGTGCAGCCACGCCGGGAGCTCGGTCTAGGGGTTTGCTACTTGACTGTGGATTGGATTGGAGTCTAAGAACTGGGGAGGTCAAACGAATGAAAGTGGGAGAGAGAAGAAAAAACAATAGAGAGGGACTCAAACACTCCTCTGTCGCGTGAGCCCTAGCGCTAGATCTTGACGCAATGTAGTAGTACCCGATTGGAATTTGATGAGACTGGACCACCGATCTCTAGGTCGCCTGTCGCAGTTTGTCGCCGCGTGTTTGATCAGGCGAGCGTGAGAAAGAGGAGAGAAAATCTGGAATTCTAGAAGGAAGGAATCGTGTCATCCATCAAAAGGGGGCTTGAGAAGCTACGCTGTTGCTGTGGCGCGAATGTCATGTCTTGCCGGCTGGGTCCATCTCTCTGTAGCTCGATCGATAGCCCGATCGATAGATAGATCGAGTCTAGCGACCAGGGGACGTAGCTGTTCTTTTGTATATGTCGGGCATGGAAGAAGAGCTCGAGAGCTTCGGCGATCGCAAGGGGGCAGATGATCAGCGCGAGGGATCCAAGCGGCATTTGCTGGAGCTCACCATCGACATCGATCCCGAGCACAGGTCGGTAACGCTCGTCGACGACCCTTCCCAGAGCCGCGCGCCGAGGAGCTCGCCGCGCGGCCTGGCGCTCATCCGGCAGCTCTCCTGGCTCTCCGCGGGGCAGGCGTCGGCGAAATCCACGCCCGATCGCAGCCCGATCAGCCTGCGCGACGCCATTGCCAGCAGCCCGTTCGTGCTGAGGAAGGATTTGTGGAGCAAGAACAAGCAGCGGCTCCTCAACTCCGGGACCAAGCACGCGCTCCAGGGCCTGCGATTCATCAGCACCACGAATTCGCAATGGCGGGCGGTGGAGTCGAGATTCTGGAAGCTGGCCAGCGACCAGGGGCTCCTCTCGCGGGCGGATTTTGGGCTTTGCATCGGTGGGAGAAGTATTTTGGTTGCGTTTGATTGATCATCCATCGCGCTCTTTTTTTTTCTTTCTTGCTAGGCATGCAAGACTCTAAAGAGTTTGCCGGGGAGCTCTTCGATGCCTTGGCGCGGCGCAAGCTCAAGCATCGGCAGCGCGTGGAATGGATCAGCTACGACGAGCTCAGGGATTTTTGGCTCCAGATTTCGGACCAGAATTTCGACTCGAGGATGCAAATCTTCTTCGACATGTAAGCCATTTCTTCTTCTCTTCGATCATCTCCTGGATATCCTTGCGATCTAGGTGTGACAAGGATCTGGATGGACTCATCTCCGAGGCGGAGGTGAAGGAGGTAACAAAGATCGATCAATTGGTGAGCGGTGGCGGTGACGTCCTCGTCCTTTGTTTGCGATTTTGTAGGTCATCATGCTGAGCGCGTCCGAGAACAAGCTGTCCAAGCTCAAGGAGCGTGCCGAGGAGTACGCTGCGATGATCATGGAAGAGCTGGACCCCCAGCGAAGAGGCTACATTGAGGTACTCCATTCCTTCTCCTGCTAGCAGCTAGCATTGGACTTCTCTTTCGTCGTCCATGGCTTTCTTTTTATTTTTAACGAATTTTTTGCCCATCCCATGCATTGCATCACAGCTCTCACAGTTTTGGACTGATTCATTCATTCAGTCGCCTTTGGAGCCAGAATAGTCATGCATGACAAACAAATTTCCAGCTGAGCTTGCACTCTTTCCATCACTTTGTTCCTCTTTTCCAAAAAAGTGGTGTACGTTTTCTCATGGGATTGTCTTTCCTGCTTGACGTGCAGCTTTGGCAGCTCGAGAGTCTGATCCAAGGGACGACCGGAATCGGAAACTACGGCCAGATTTTGGTGCAGCCGAGGATGTTTTGTGGCAGCGGCTTGGTACGCGGCATTTGCTACGTATTCATCGAGCACTGGCAGCGACTGTGGGTGCTGGGCTTGTGGCTTTTGGCCGTGGTGTGCCTGTTTTCCTGGAAGTTCGTGCAGTACAAGAACCAGTCGTCGTTTCTGGTTGCCGGGTACTGCATATGCGTCGCCAAAGGCGCCGCTGAGACGCTCAAGCTCAACATGGCTCTCATCCTTCTCCCGGTTTGTAGGAATTCCATCACTTGGCTGAGGTCCACAAGCGCCGTGGGATCTCTTATTCCTTTTGATGACAACATCAACTTCCACAAGGCAAGTTGGTAATCTTTTTCCCGTGTTCTCAACATCGTGGTTACAGATAATCGGGGGAGCAATCTTCCTTGGAGTCGTTCTTCACGGCGGAGTTCATCTCACCTGTGACTTTCCGAGGCTGGCGAATTCCCCTCGCGAGCAGTTCATGGCCGCTGGACTCGCTGGGGACTTTGGAAACAGGCAACCTACGTACTGGGAGCTCGTAAAATCGATCGAAGGCGTTACAGGCATTGCCATGGTCCTCATTATGTGCGTCGCCTTCGTTCTAGCATCAGGACGCTCGCGGAGAAACCTGGTGAAGCTCCCGTGGCCGTTACACAGATTGACTGGCTTCAACGCCTTTTGGTACTCCCACCATCTGTTCATCATTGTCTACACGATGCTCGTCTTACATTCCATGTTCCTGTTCTTAAAGCACGACTGGGTCGACAAAACAGTAAGTAATGTTTCCCTTCCTTTACTTTGTTTTTCTTTGGCATTTTGCAGTTCTTAATTCTTTCGTTCTTTCAGGCATGGATGTATCTTCTTCTTCCAACACTGCTGTACATGTTCGAGCGAACGTTTTCCGGTCTGCGAGCAGGATACTCCACTGTTCAAATCCTAAAGGTTGTATAATTCTGGCAGTTTAGTGATCATAATTTTCGTCTTCTCAGGCGGCAATCTATCCTGGAAACGTTTTGTCTTTGGACATGACCAAGCCTCCAGGATTTAAGTACCAAAGTGGTATGTATATATTCATCAAGTGCCCATCGATATCACCTTTCGAATGGTATCGTTTGTGCTCCCACGTTCTACATTAAAAAACGTTCTAACTTTATTAGCGTTGACTGATTGGCGTCTCTGGTTGTCTGCAGGCATCCTTTCTCCATCACCTCCGCACCGAGCGATGATTTTGTCAGTGTTCATATTCGGATATCGGGAGATTGGACTGGGGAAATGGGAAAAATTTTCTCCAAGGTACTTTAAATCGGACAGTTTTCTGGTGGTAATTGACTTGGAACTACACAGGTTTGCGAACCTCCAGTTGGCAACAAGAGCGGGCCTTTGAAAGCGGAGTATCTCTTTGGACTTCAGTCACGGTTTGTGTTAAAACTTGATGTTAGTCCTTACTTTCGTTGGAACAGGTTTCCTAAACTGCTGATTGATGGTCCTTACGGAGCTCCGGCTCAGGACTACAAGAAATATGACGTGCTTCTTCTCATCGGTCTTGGAATAGGAGCAACACCTTTCATCAGTATTTTGAAGGACATACTGAATAACATCAAAACAACTGAGCCCAAGGTATGAGATTTAATGAAAGATCATCCATTTCCTTACCATTGTCTAGGTGCGAAGAAGTGAGATGAAACCTCTGAAAAAGGAATCGTCATTCAGAAAGATTAACGGCCCATGCAACGCGTATTTTTACTGGCTTACAAAAGAGCAAGGCTCATTTGAGTGGTTCAGAGGCGTCATGAACGAAATTGCTGAGCTTGACCATTCGGTATGTTGTAAACGTCCCTCATATTCTAGACGTTGACAAATGCAAGCACAGGCATTGATTGAAATGCACAACTATTTAACTAGTGTCTATGCCGAGGACGATGCGAGATCAGCTCTCATAACAATGGTGCAAGCTTTGCACCTTGAGAAAAACGGAGTAGACATCCTCTCTGGAACTCGAGTAAAACCAAAAGTTTTATTTATCTCATTTTGGAACTAATCGATGATCAACAGGTCAGGACACATTTTGCAAAACCGAACTGGAGAAAAGTTTTTGGCAACTTAGCATCACTTCATCCAAACGCTCGGATAGGTAACACGCAAAGATAGTCCTCTTGAAGGTTGCTCATTAAGTTTGTTCTTCAGGAGTTTTCTTTTGTGGATCTAAAATTCTCGCACGGGAACTTGATAGCCTAGCACGAGAATACTCACACAACCAAGCCACCAAGTTCGACTTCCATAAGGAGAACTTTTGATACACATACTCACAGGCAACTAAAGGCACACCACATTTGTCTCTCATGCTCTAAACATCCACCCCTGCGACATATAGGACATTACAGTCGCAATTTACCCACACTAAAATGTAGTGGAGGTGAAAGGTGTGATTGCAAGATCCTTAAACTGTAAATTGCAAAAGAAAAAGAGGAAAAAGGTAAGATTAGGTGGAATATATAAAATGACATTCTTCATCTTTTAGTCATTGATAATAAAAAATGGAAAAAATGTCCTTGAGATATTTTTGAAGAAACTAAAAAAAGTGGTATTCTTATTAACGAAACTTACTTGTATTTTAAAATTTTTCTAAACTTTTGTTGTGAATTTTGAACAAAAACTTGTGTAATACATTGTTGGATTCTCTCTCACTATGAGGTTTACAAGTTTGAAATATTAAAACTCATTTCCTTCTATTATATAAGTGTAGCATCCACTAGCTTAGAAATACAAAATGAGTAACATGAAATAAAATATTTTTGTTATTTTTATTTAATAAAAAAAATTAAAATATCAAAATTTAAAGTCTAAAAAAAACTATAATAACACATTCTAATGCTTATAAGGTTTATTAATATAATAAATTTATATTTATAAAAATAAAAATTATTATATTTTATAATTACTAGTAAGAAATCATAATGTGTATTTTATTTGGAATATGCAACAATAAATATATTACATATTTGGGAAATAATTTCGAAATTAGTAGATAATTATTTTTATAAAAATTTTATTTATATTGTTTTGAATATTATATGCATAAGTTTATATTATTCATGGTTTTGGGTGTGCATTACATCAAATATTTTTTAACTTTTTGTAATTGACACAAATTCATAATTTGTCATTTTTCTTCAGGACAATAACCAATGATAATAACCACTGGATTTACGCTTATACATGAATTTTATAAATTTGAAAATATCATAGTTAACAAATTAAGATTTATTTTTAGAAATAACATAGTAATTTCTTTACTATTTAATGAAAAAACTAAGATTAGTGGTATTGATTGAATATATAAAAAATATATTTCTTATTTTTGTTATTAATACAATTAAAGAGTATTATATAAGGAAAAATGGCTTTAAGATACTTTTGGATAAAACTATAAAAAAGTATTTTTCTATAAATTTTATTTTATTTTTAAAACGTTTTAACTCTTTTTGTCATTTTTCTATAATTGTTATAAAATTACACTTTTTTATACTTTAGAAGTTGTTTTTAACTTCACCTTTCCATAGAAATTTTTATTTTTTCTTTATTTAACAAAACAAAATTAAAACTATAAGCTTTATAAACAAAAAATATAATGAATATCATCCTAATGCTTATAAGTTTGATTAACTTAATAAATTTTTAGTAATAAAAAAAAAGTTATTATTTTATTATTACTTGGAAAGAAAAGATATAAATGCTTGCACTAATGCTCAAATGTTTAGCATAATGTTATAATTTATTCCTTGAAATATTTAATGCTAGCCCCACAGCAATGTAGCAATTGCCATTCTATCGTGTTTTCAGAATTTCAACTCCAACGTATCTGCAAAAGCTCCATGAGAGTTAGACAATGATCCACTAAAGAACAGAATAGAGTACCTCCCAAGCATCATCACTGTTGCTTGAGGATTGGTTCCAGGAGTTGACAAAAAAGTAGATCCATCCACGACCCGCAATCCGTTCAAGCCCATCACCCGGAAGCTCCAGTCGACCACTTCCCCAAGCGGGCATCCCCCATGGTAGTGGTAATTCGTCGAAACACTTTGCCGGCAAAACTCGCTGATGGTTCTATTCACAGATCCACTCGCAACGAGCGTTGCATTTCTTCGATCCGGCGAAGACACCGTGCCTCCAGATGGAAGGGACTGATTCCCAAACACCAGCGCTGCCATGGATCGAGAGAGCACCATCTCCTCCAAAGTGTTGACTCCGGCAATGCAGCGTTGTAGATCCACCGGGTTCTGGAAATAGTTGAATCTCACTCGGGGAGTTTCACTCGCGTTTATGCTCTTGAGGAAGAGCTCGCCTGTTGATAGAGGGCCGTTTACCTCCCCGGCAATAGCCCCCGAGTCTTGACTCAAAATGTATCCTCCAGCGCTAAAGTTTAACTTGCTCACTCCCACCACTTGCTGGATCAGGCTTCCAACAGGAATGCGAGAGCGCAGTATGATGGTGTTTGTCGGATTATCACCCATGCCCTTCCCTACCTTAGGCAAATCCAAGATTACTGGAATTCCCATCTCCTCGAGGTGAGTTTTAGGACCAACACCGCTTAGCATAAGTAGCTGTGGACTTCCCAGAGCACCCGCAGAGATTATAACTTCACTTCTTTCAGAGCTGAGAAGAGCTGTGTGAGAGCGGCCGAGATTGTCAGTGTATAGAACTCCACGACTGCGTCCTCCTGTAGAAGAAAAGGATACAAGATCGATCGCAATTGCATCACGAGAACTTTACCTTGTAACAAGACTTTGTAGACTGTCGCATGGAGCAGCACATCGATGTTCTTGTGATTTGCATAAGCGAGAAGAAGATCTGAAGATGGATGACGCTGTCCGTGGCTATCAAATGTGTTTCCAGTCGTTTTTGTTCCAACAACGTACTTGTAAGTGAAACCAAAATCTGGCGTTACACCGACTTCGAGCAGTGCTCCACGGATGGAATTCTGGAAAGCACTGAAGTTTCTTGGCCTGGATGCCACCACTTTCTCCACCCAAGCGTACGAGCTCTCGACCAAGTTCTTGTCGAGCTTGGCATCGCTGATAAACTCGTCTGGAGCACGATTGTAGACGGCTCCATTGATGCTGCTGCCTCCTCCCAAAACATTTGGCCTGATGCTTGCGACGCCATCCTCGGAAGTGAATGCCTGATTGGGAGCCTCCAATCCACCCGGGTTGGCGAAGGTGTTCCCAGAGTTCTCGATCCGCAAGAGCAGCGGATTTCCATACGGGGAGCCGCCTCGCTCGAGAACAAGAACTTTGCAGCGCTGAGATAGGGTTGCAGCGATCGCACAGCCAGCAGTTCCTCCTCCAACAACAATATAGTCGTACTTGTGCTCTAGAGTTGTGCTGTTTGCTTCCCTGATAAATGAAACAGCACCATCATCGTTGGCCTTGATGATCCGAAGCGTGCAATAGATCACAGCGATGAAGAACAAGTGAAACTTCAACATAGCGATCAAGGTCAACACAGCGATACCAAACGAGGTGATTGTATATCAGGAAACTACATATTATATGTATTTCCTGATATACACGTTTTGTATATAGTAATATCACGACGTTGCTGGCGATTGACTCGAGACTAAGTGTTAGGTGCACGCAGGCCAGGAATTGGCGGACTGCTCGATCAAACTATAGCAGCCTGGCACGGACTGAAATGACACGGATTTAAGATACGTCTGTTGATTTTGGAACAGTGATAAGGTATGAAACGCAAGTGAAGTGTGTTTACTAGGAAGATTCATCACAGTTCTCGTGGAAGTTCAGAAAAATCCAAGTAATTGTGTATCAAGATTCCAGAGATTTCATCAATTAAACACACTATGCTTTTGTGCAGATCCAATTACAGAGAGCATTGCCATTGCCAAAGAGGTCCATCACTTTGTTAGTGATAGAAACATGACCAAGCTTTTGTGGCGCATAATTTACTGGCATTAGCTCCAGAACAGGGAAATCAAAATTAAGCAACAGTGTTTTGGTGGAGCATTTGGAAGAACAATTTTAAATAATTATATAAAATTAAATATTACATATAGAAAGTTTAATATTTTTTATATTTTGTAAAAACATTGATAAAATTTAATTACTTTAACCAACATAAAAATATGTTTCCAACTATTTTATATTTTATACGATTATAATATATATTATTAAGTGCACTTTTCTTTATCATAAAACTCAATTATTTAATTTCAAAATATTTTTCATTATATTTAAAATACTCAATGTTAAGAGGATATTAAACTCTT
>NW_003314265.1:2791499-2888253 GCF_000143415.4 Selaginella moellendorffii | reverse complement strand
TTGATGCCACTTATAACATAGCTTTTCATTTATAATAAATATTTATTATGTTTAAACCAATTTTTTATTTAATAATGTGTAAATTAATATAGTTTTAAACTAAATTGTAATGAAAACATGTTTTCATTTATTTATAATAATAAATATAAATTACAAGTTTCTTTTAGACATTTTGGCTTGTTATTTTTTCTAATGACATTACTTTCTTTATTCTGGATATATTTTCTTGATTAAATGGATAGCATTAAATTTAAAAAACCATAAAGTTTAGCTTTCTAAAATTATTTACTATTTTGTTTTACTGAAATTGACATCACAATCAAAGTTATATGATCAGTTCATATACTAATATGAATTTAATATGCTATACATATCTATGGAGCATTTTGAATTAGCTTCAGACAGATGATATGTGGCCAAAAATTGAAGACTTTCCTCGAGTTCTAGATATTACCACTTGTGATTTTGTAATTCTAGTTTTGTTTGCGCTTTTGTGATAAAACTGGCATAACGAAGCTATTGTGCAAAGATATGCTCTTGCTTTCGACAAGGCATTGCCACAGCCTCCTAGAAATGTCATGCAAAATTGAGCACTTGATCAAAACCATTTGCTCAAAGAAAAGCCCTGAGAGAAGAAAGAAGTAGCCAAGCTATTCATGGAAAAACAGAAGAGGAGCTATTGTCTCATGCAAGAGCAAGCAAAAGAGGATGTGTTCAGGAAGAATGCAAGGAACAGGAGGTTTTACAACATGTGAAAGAACTGCTCAACCAAAGTGTGCTTGCGAAACTTGATGCGCTCGAGGCACAGGTGGCTGTAGAAGGCAAGCAGGTGGCTGCACAGAACATTAAGCAAAAGTAATGCGCGCTCATTGCTGTAAGGGCAGTAGCAAAACCAAAGGTTGAAGGCCTCAAAACTCATGAGCGTGAGCTCAGTTTGATAAGAAGGTTGAGGCTCTCAGAAATGAGGTTCACGATCTCAGAGCTCAAACTGTGGCTTTCCAGGCCAAGGTTCTCAACCTCAAGACTGAGCTCACTGTGGTGTTCTTTGTCATACTTCAATTTACATAAATTTTTTGTCTTGCTATCTTTTCTCCTCGGTTGTCTACTTTTTGGTGTTTTCTCTTCAATCTTAAGACGATTTTGCTGCTGAAGCTACCACAATTCCCTTCCTTTTTCTTTTTTGCTACTGATTTTTCTAGCTTGTAAATTATAGTTCAAGGAGATTGCAATCACGCCACTACATTCTCAGGTGGGTAAACTCTTGAGTTCCCGCACAAGAATTTTAGATCCATAAAAGAAAACTCTTGAAGAACAACCACATGAGAATCTTTCAACAGCACTATATCATTGGGATGAAAAGATGTTAAGTTGCAAAAACTTTCACTAATTATTTGCAAAAATGTGTCATTTGCGAAATGAAAAAGCTTGAACCATAGTTGTTATGGCATAGCTAAATAACTTGTCTGTATTTGTCAGCAAACGAAGCTCACGAGATCAAAACGGCTGACTACAATTTGTGGGTCTCATGCACCCCTGTAAGGGGCTAATGAATGAAGGAATAAATACAAAGTGGTCAAGCTTAGCAATTTCGTTCATAATGACACCTCTAAACCACTCTTGTGCTAATAAAATACACGTTTTGCATCTCTCTTCTTGGCACATAAGGATGAAAGGATGAATTTTCATTGCTCAGTTGTTTTGCGTGCGTTTGTGTTTTTCTTGCTTGGAAAGCTCTCTCTCTTTCGTTTGAGCGCCTACATTCCAATCCAATCCACAGTAGATGCTCGCAAGCGCCAGAATTGGTCCCGAGTTCCCTGGCTCCAGATCGAGCACAAGCTGCTCCGCCGCTCGAATCGCCCGCCCCAGATCCCTCTGGATCCGGCACCCATTGAGCAGCGAACCCCACACCGCGCCGCCGGGCACGAATGGCATCGCGTCCACCAATTCCTCCGCTCGCTCGATCTCCCCGGCGCGCCCCAGGAGATCCACCGCGCAGCACCAGTGATCGCACGAACTCTCGATCCCATAGTCCGCTTGCGTCGACACGAAGTAGCAGACCCCTCGATCGAGCTCCCCGGCGTGGCTGCAGGCGTCCATCACCGTGATCATCGCGACGCGGTCGGGGATGACGCCCGAGAGCTCCATCTCGCGGAAAAGCTCCAGCGCGCGCTCGGGATGCCCGGTCTGGGCATATCCGCCCACCATTCCGGTCCACGCCACGACCGTCCTTGACCGCTCGGGAACGCCGATGAACGCCTCCCAGGCGCGGTCGATCCGCCCGTTCTGGGCGTAGAGGCCGATCATCATGGCGCACGCGAGTGGATCCTCCTTGTCCGGGATCTCCCGAAAGAGCGGTTCCGCCATGGCGACCAGGTTGTTCTCCGCGGCTGCCGAGAGGACCGAGTTCCACGCCAGGCCGCTCCAATTGGGCATCCTCGCGAGCGCGTCCCTGGCTCGATCGAGCTCGCCCAGATGGATGTAGCAGCCCAGGAGTGCGGCCCACGAGACGAGATCGTGCGTGGGCATTGCGTCGAAGCATCTCTTCACCCCCTCGCGATCGCAGCGCTGGGCGTGGGCGTGGAGCATCGCCGTCCAGGAGATCGTGTTCCTGGCAGCGTTGGGCATGGAGTCAAAGACCCATCTCGCGAATTCGAGCTCGCCGCTGGCGCCAAAGGCCGAGATGATCGAGTTGCACGACACAACGTCGAGCTGTGGCGAGCGATGGAAGAGACGCGCGGATTGATCCAGGTCTCCGGCTTGGGCGAATGCGAAGGCAATGCTCGTCCACGATGCCACGTCTCGCTCGGGCATCTCGTCGAAAATGGCCTTGGCCTGCACGATCCGGCCGCTGCGAATCAATCCCTGGAGCATCGAGTTTGCGGCAACACGGTTGTGCTTCGGCATCCGCCCAAACACCCCCTTTGATCTCTCCAAATGCCCAATCCGGGCATACGATTGGAGCAGCGCTGTCCAGGTCGCGATGCTGCGATCCACGCTCGCTATGAAAGCCTCCAGCGCTCGCTCGGTTTGGCCGGCAGCGCCGTAGCAAAGAATGAGCCCGACCCACGACCAAGAGTTCGCCTCCGGCATTGAATCAAACACCTCTTTCGCGCGATCGATTTGCCCGAGCTGGGCAAACGCTTGGACCATCAAATTTCCAGACACAGCGTTCCTCTGCGGCATTCTATCAAAGTATCCATTTGCTATGCTTGTTTTACCTTCTTGAAGGAAAGCAGTGATCACTGTGTTCCAGGAAACCACATCCTTTTGCGGAGTTTCTTTAAAAAGCGTCTTTGCCTCGTACAGATGCCCGTTTTGGGCATATGCCGCGATCAAGATGTTCCACGAGATGGCATCGCACTGAGAAATGGAATCGAAGACCTTCCTCGCGTTCTCGACGCTGCCACATTTTCCATACATGATCACGAGCTGATCGGCAAGGAACTTATTCGATCTGTGGGCTGGGCAGGCCAGGAGCCGGGAGTGGACGTCTTTGGCCTGGGCGAGGTCCTTTGCTTCGCCGCAGCAGCGGATCAGTGAAGCGAGCGTCTCCTTGGTAGCTGCAGCCGAATTGCTGCGTGATGCCACCAGCCTCATTGACCAGCATTGTCGACTGAACTAATTTCATGATTAGGGTTTAAATTTAAGAGATCCAGCAAGAAATGCAGATCCACCGGAATAGGAATGTGGCAAAATAACTCACACTTGCACTAGGCTTAACACATTTTAATGACTAATTTAAAAAATATCTAAACTGTGGTAAACGATAGGTAATGGTACTTATGCAGATTTTAAATGTTTCAAAGTTCTGTCACTGTTGGTATGTACAAAATACTATCAGTCTTTAAAGAAATTTATTTTAAAAATTAAATAGTAAATGAAAAATATTTAAAATAATAAAAACAAAAACAAATTTAAAACATAAAATTTTTAAATAATTGTAATGAAAACATAGTATGAATATGGCTCATACTCATACCATGTTTTTATTTTAAGTGACACCATTAAATTAAAATTATACAAATAAATATATAAAAGTAGCAAAATTAAAAAATTAACTTCAAAATAAAAACATTATATGTTCCACACTCCATCACTACTTGTATATTATAGAAATCTATAAAATATTATAAGGAGTATAGGGTAAACCTGATCTTGCCAAAAAATAGATTTAAAAATATTTTTTTAAAACTCAATAGTAAATAAAAAAAATTTCCACAAATAACAAAAGAAAAAACCTTATATTTATAATTAAAAAAACTGCATATCAGAAACTTTATTTTACTTAAAATAATAAAATTATCATATTCTTAATTTATGTTATTTTAAATTTTACATTTACATCAGAGAAAGATAAAGTTTTACACTAAGTAAAAAATAAATGTATAAAAACAATATTTTAATGATAAAATTTATTCTTTATAAATTAGTTGAATAAGTTTTATGGTTTATGTGAAAGTTATAAAAATAATGAAGTTATTAACATTTCCAAAGTGGATAAATTTTAAAATACTCAGTTGTAAATAAAAAAGCTGTAAAACCTTTATATTTTTATAAAATAAATAACAACTAAGAAAAAAAAAAACTAAACCTTTACAAAAGGATTCCAAAAATTACACCTAACATAAAAAAAACACTATATTATAGAATAATTTTAATTATTATTTATCTTATTTTGTGCTTATAATTATTTTTATTTACTGGTAAAAATAAATAATAAATTAAAATTTTATTATTAAAGAAAGTAAAACAAAAGTCGCGATACTGGGAGGAAAGATATAACTTTGGTCATGGACTTGCATTATCACATTGGGCTAGTAAAGATCCCCCCCGAAATTTGGTTTGTACCTAACAACCGTCACCACCACAGTTTGTGCATAAAAAATAATATTTATTTAATTATGATTCTATATAAAATAAATAAATTTTAATTAAAATAAATTATTTTATTTTATTATTTTGCATTTTAATTGTTTTTCTTAATTAGAATATTTTTGTAAATTATAATATTTAAAATAATTAAAATTTCACAAATTCATATATTTTTTAATGAAGTTGAAAACAATTATGGCTTTATTATTGTTATTGTAAGTGTCCATAACTTTATTACTCCATTTCTTTATAATAAAAGTTCTTTTAACACATAAAATAAAAAGTTCATTCTATTTAAAAAAAATTATAAAAATGATTAAAAATAAAATATTTTTAAATTTAAATTTAGGGCTAAGTGTATGGCTACAATGCCGTATACTTATATTAGCGTAGTAGGATTTTGGTAGCTGTTGGATTGGTTTCAATTCAGACCACTCACTTATGTATATAAACTAGGGTTTTTGGGCTAATTGATATGCACATTTTTTATATTTCCTTTATATATTCCAAGCACTCACATTGGTCGAGGTAAGGGTACTTTTGATTGTACTTGAGGAATGTTTGGATTTAAGATTTTAGTTTAGATCTAGCTTTTGCATCGTCTAGATCTAGCTTTTTTCCATTTCCTTTCTTTTATTATTTTCTTTTAGGATTTTGGTTTAAATCTAGTTTTTTGCATTGTCTAGATCTCCATTTCCTTTTAGCTTTTTATCATTTCTCTTCTTTTGCTTTTTCCTTTTTGTTCATCTTTATGGCAAATCTACAATCTTCTCCTTTGACTTTGGAGCAACAGTTGGTACAATTGTTTGATGCTATGCACTTGCAATTAAACAACCAAACTCAGTTGATGGCGGCATTCACGGCACGTGGTACAACTCCTCCTACTCTTGGTGCCAATCCTCGCATTCGGCCAGAGTTCTTTTGTAAGAATCCTAGGGATGATGTGTATCATTGGTTCGATCACTTCACGGTGATTGCCACATATCATTCTTGGGATGATGCTCGACATTTGTGTGAGTTTCCTACGTATCTCCAAGGAATGGCATTGTAGTGGTACAATGGTTTGAGCACAGCCACTCATGAAGATTGGAGTGTTCTCCCAGACATCTTCAAACGTACATTCGGACATGTCGACAATTGTGATGATGCCTTCCAACAATTGCATCGTCTTCGCCAAGGGCCATTTGAGTCAGTGATGCAATTTGGCGTTCGTTTCCGAAGTCTTTTGCTTCGTGCGGAGCCAAATATGTCGGAGCGGATCAAGCTAGGAATGTTGTGGCTAGCACTTCGTCAAGATTTTGTCGAACTTGTGCATGCACTTGCTCCCACCACCCTTGACAATGCTTTTCGCTTGGCACAATGTTATGAGACGTTGTCTCTTCCACTTCTTGCTGCCCGTCCTTTAGCTCCACTTCCTATGGGTGATGATCTTGTTCCAATAGAGGTTGATGCTGCTACTGTTCGAGTCCAAGGACAAGGGCGAGGATGTGGTCATGGCCGTGATGTTCGCTATTGGGCGTGTGATGAAGTTGGTCATACTTATCGACGTTGTCGGCATTTTCCAGATTGGCGATCTCCATTTTCTAGGTGGAGACTTTAGCGTCAACAACATCTTATTGGTGCTGCTGCAGTGGAAGATCTGGACACCGAGATGCATCCGGGAAACAAAGAGTCACGTGAGTAACGGAGGGACCTTGCGTGAATAAGTCAGTAACCCTTCCATCTTCTTTCGGGAGTATCATCAAGGGGTTCACTCGGCACCAATTCATCAAGTGTTTACTTTCCAAGCTTGTTTTTATAACAAAAGGTCTCCTATTATTCTCTCTGTGTTGGTTGATATAGGTTCGAGTTTATCTTCTATTGCTCAACCTGTTGCCACATGTTGCCGTCTACACTTGCGTCGTGCAGCAGAATTAGTTTTTATTCTTTATGGCAATGGCTGTAAAAATGCATGTGCACGGGATGAGGTGGACTTGGTTGTGTGTGTGGGCGATCTCAAGCTTGAGTTACAGTCATTGTGGGTGGTGGCGAATCAAACTTTTGACCTCATTCTTGGTATGGATTGGCTGCAGCACAATCATGCCAAATGGGATTTTGAGGCTTCTCCCCCTTGTCTCATACTTCCTTATGTTTCATCCATTCCTTTCACTTCCATACCTTTTCGTCCCTTTATTTCTACCTCTACTTCCATTACTTTTGTTCCCCACTATTTCCTCCAATGTTTTTGTTTTGTTCTGCTCTTCCCTTTTTCAATCCCTTCGGCAATCTTTGTGTTGTAACGGTTGACTGGCTCATGAAGGAGTATTCTGATCTCTTTGACTTTGACCTATCGTTTGAGGCCAAGATTGTTACATATCACCGATTCCAACCAGGGATGCTCGTTCAATCAAGATTTTTGTTTGTCATCGGTCACCCAAGGAAATCAAGATTTTACATGCAAACGTCAAGGAAATGTTGGAGAAGGGTGTTATTTGGAAGTCGCAAAGTCTTTGGGCATATGAACCTCAACTTGTGACAAAGCCTGATGGGAGTATTTGATTTTGCATCAACTATCGTCCGTTAAACAAAGTGATGATCCTGGATGTATACCCTCTTCCTCACATTGCTAATTTCTTGGATCATCTGGGGTGAAGTCGTTGGTTCACCAAGCTAGATTTTGCTTCTGGGTATTGGCAAGTACCGATGGCCAAAGAAGATATTCCTAAGACTGTTTTTCATACATCATTTGGTTTGTACGAGTTCTTGGTGATGCCGTTTAGTTTGAACAATGCTTCAACAACTTTCCAGCAGATGATGGACAAGGTTCTTTGTGATATGCCGGAAGTGACTGCTGATTTCATTGATGATGTCTTGATCCACTCGAAGGGGATATGGGAGGAGCATGTTCGTGATGTTTGTAAAGTGTTAGATCGGCTATGGGACGTTGGTTTAAAGCTAAAGCAGTTGAAGTGTGTGTTTGGGTCCAAGGACACAACTTATCTTTGGGTATTATATTTCTTATGAGGGTTTGCAAGTTGATCCTAACAAACTTGTGGCTATTTTAAAGTTCCCTACTCCGAAGTGTGTGAATGATATGCAGTGCTTTTTGGGCAAGGTGTAGTATATCAGTCGTTTTGTGGATCATCTTTTTTATCACACTACACCGTTGTGAGCATTGTTGAAGTCATCAACATCATCTTTCATCTGGTCTTTAGATTGTGAGTGGGCATTCGTGGATATCAAAAAGCTATTAATGACTCCTCTTGTTTTGGCATATCTTGACTACACTCAACCTTTTATTTTGCGCGTGGATGCTTTTGATATTAGTCTTGGGGGTGTGTTGCTGCAAGAAAGTCCGAGTGGGCCTAGTCAGTGCCATCCTATTGCATATAAGCCGTACATTGCAACCAGTAGAGGTGAACTACTTTATGATAGAAAAGGAGTGTTTAGCAGCAATTTGGGGTTTCAAGAAACTTCATACATATCTACATGGTTCTCAGACGTTACTTGAGGGTGACCATGCTGCTGTTACTTCATTATTGAAGTGAAAGAACTTTGTTGGTCGTACTGCTCAGTGGGTTTTAAAGCTTCAAATATATAATTTTGATGTTGTTCATCACCCAGGGAGTTCTATAGCTGATGCTGATGCCCTTTCTTGAACTCCTCTTCCTTCTCTACTTTCTTCTCATGTTTTTGATAAGACTGTTGTTCTAGCATTTGATTTTTTAGACGAGGATTCTGTGCTATTAGCAGTTGCTATACTTGACGTTCAGTGTCCACAAGGCGCAAAGCAAGATCTACCTTCTCTTAATGAAGTTCACAAAGCTCAAAAGACTGAGCTGTGGATTTAAAGGCTTCGAGATGGGTTTGCATCACTTGTTGATGACTTGCCATTTTGGCATTTACATTCTTAATATCGCATTGAAGACAGCCTTCTTTATTTTGTGGGGACGGATCCTAATGATCATTTATAGCTAGTGGTGCCTTCTATCTTTATTCTGCAATTTCTCCATGCCTACCATGATTCTCTTGTTCTAGGTGGGCATATAGGACATCATTGTGTGATCAAGAAGCTGCACAGGTCTTTCTATTGGCTAGAGATACGACGTGATATTATCCAGTATGTGCGTAGCTGCATTTGGTGCCAAGCTCGTAATACTCCCCCTCGTGCCGTGGAAGGACGATTGGAGTCAATTACAATTTCCTGTTTGTTTGAGTTGGTGGCGTTTAATCTTATGGGACCTTTTCCACGGTCAACTACTGGCAATGAATATGTTATCATTGCTTCTAACTACTTCATTCATTAGGTGGAAGTTGGTGCTCTTGCTAGTGCCTCTACAACTATTGTTAGATACTTCCTCCTCAATCAAGTGGTATTTCAGCATTCTTGTCCAAAGCGGATTCTTTCGGATAATAGTCCCACATTTATGGCTGAGGCATTTTATGTTTTGACGTCTCGGTTGGGGATACACCACACTTTTACGAGTGCTTATCATTCACAATCAAACGGTTTAGTGGAACGGCTCGTTTAGACATTCAAAGGGATGATCACGAAGTATGTGAACTTTCAGGATTCGGATTGGGATGGTTATTTACTGTCTCTTCAAAGTTCTGTTGGTGCTTCACCATATAAACTTCTATATGATCATGATCCAATATTACCAACGGAGCTGGGTTTACCTTCACAATTGCCACGAGCTGCCGATGCTAGGTCATGGGATTAGTATTTGACGAACATTCTTCCATTTGTCCGAGTAAAGTCTGCCGAACACTTAGACCATATACAAGTGGGACAACAACGATGTTACATCATCCACCTCCGAAATATCAAGTGGATGACTTGGTGTTAGTCCATTTTCCCCATCTTACAGTACATGGTTTATTTAAAAGGCTCCTTGCTCAGTAGAAAAGACTATATCGAGTGTTATGGCAAGTGGGACCACAAGTTTATGAGGTTTGGCATGATGTCCAGCAAGTCAATCCTCCAAAGATTGTGCATGTGCAACAGTTAAAATGCTTCATATAAAAGGATCAAGAGCAATTAATACCACCTATAGATCTGCCAATGCCTCCTAATGTTCCTCCAGATCCCGGCCCATCTACAAGAGAACTCTGATGGTCTTTCATTATTCTGAGAGGAAGGAATGATGTGAGGGCTAAGTGTACAGCTACGATGCCGTATATTAATATTAACGTAATGGGATTTTGGTAGCCGTTGGATTGGTTTCAATCCAGATCACTTGCTCCTGTATATAACCTAGGTTTTTGGGCTAATTGATATGCCCATTTTCTGTATTCCCTTTCCATATTCCAAGCACTCACAAATCAAGATTTAGCTTTACATAAAACAGTAACTTTATGGGTGGATATATATATATATGAATATATTATAATCATAAGTGTATATTTTTTACTTTTAAATATTAAAAAAAAATTATTATTCTGTAAATTTTAAATTTTTAAAATACTTAAAATAGAAATATGGTTAAAATATGAGTTATCAATTAAAAGTTTAAATAGATGCTTAAAAATAAAGATTCATAAATTTTACATAAAAATATAATTAAATATTAGTGATATTTGTTTGAAATAACAATAATATATCATGAGGTAGTCAATGTCAATATAGAAAGTGTGTAATGAGTAAAAACTTGTTTACATAACTAAATTTATAAAGATTAAACTTTTTATAGAAAAACTAAATAAAAAATAACTAACTAGTAGTAAGTTTGGGATATATTGTAAAATTAACTTTTACTTTTTTTAAAAAACATTCATTAATTATCTGAAACATATAATAGTTGCTAAAGTTTTAATTTCAAAATTTTCTTATGTTTTTTCCATGTTTTATCTCAATTTGTTATTATGATATTTCTAAATATTTATTTTATATAATTTATTTATTTAAATTTGTAATATTAACAGAAATTATAAGTAATATAATATTGTTAAATGTTAAAGTTTTTTATTACATTCTAAAACTCTTTTATAATAGAAAAGATTACTGTTGAAAAAATAATAATTATTCAATTATTATTTTATTGAATTGTTTTGAATATGGCAAAATGATACACAATTTCGGATAAACATGTCAAACTTTGACTAAATAGTTATTCCAATCAATTAATATGTCTTTATGCATAATAATTTATCAATAACCTCATTAATCCTAATTTAACCTTATTGTATTAAATAAAAATCTCTTAATGTTCAATTTGTAACAATCATTTTCTATTAAATGTTTTATTGTCGGACAGAGAAAAGACAAAAATTTGGCGGCAAAGAAGAGCCCTAATAAGATGAACACCTCTAGGGCAAGGAAATCGCCCAGCGACAAGGCGGCAGCATGGAAGGCCAAGGTGAGTGGCGCTTTTCTTCATAGCTCTCACTAATTTCTTCGGTTGTAGCTGAGAGAATCGTGCTTGATGCGCATGAACCACCACAGGAGCCAGCTGCTCTGGGAATTGCGATCGCCAAAGTCTCAAGAACAGGTGTGGCGTGACTACCTTCATTTGTTTTCTATTGTTTTCCTTCTTCTTTGTGTTTTCCTTGCAGGTGATCAAGGAGATTATGAGCAAGGAGCTGGAGAACATCCGGATTGGAGGAGAGGACGGCGATGGTGACATGCTCTGGAACTATTCCTCTGCTGGATCAAAGTCGCCGTCGGAGCTATCGCCACAAGAGTACGAGGATCTTATGCTCGCAATGCAAGCGGTTTTGTACCAAGGCACGTATCCTGAGCAGCAGCAGCACGGTATGGATTTTTAATTCTTGGAACGACAACTTTGAGCTGAGATCTAGCTATAGACGATCTCGAGGACTACGAGAAGGCGACAGCTCTCGAGGATTCCTCGTTGGCCAGTCTTTTGGAGCAGAATCACCAGGTTTGTCGAGCTTTCTTGGCTTCCCTTCGAAACGTTTTGCGATTTCAAGTTCTCTCGCAGGAAAATGGTGTACTTTGCCCGCTTTGTCGGCGAGGATTCCTGTTGGACAAAGAAAATAGCATCAGATGCAGCAGTAATGGCTGCCTGGACTTGGGAAGTCAGCGCGACAAGCTCAAGGTGAATGAATGATTTTACCATTCAGTGCATAGAACTCGATCGAGAATGTTTGTGCAGGTGGGAGTGGAATTTGTGCGCATCCGGTTGGCAGAGCTGATGGATCAACACTACAGCTCGGGCTGTAGCAGCCAACCGGTCTTCACCTTCAAAGACGAGTTCCAGAGCCTGTTCATTCTGTGCAACTCGTGTGACTTCTTCGAGGTTGTCGTATAGATACATAGGCGAAAGGTGTTTTATACAGGCACGGGTGTTTTTCGCTCGCACGCCGGAGCAGGAGATTGATCATCAAAGGCCTCAAGAAGAGAATTTCCTTTCTCTGGAAGCTTCGTTTTATAGCTGGAGATGAGATTAGTATGTGTATATAATAAAGTTAACGCTTGCGTCTCAAGAAGCAATATTTCGGGACGATCCTGCTAGGAGCGTAGGGTAGTTTTAGAATTGCGAAATTCTTCATGAATTGTCCTCTGGATGATGGCGTCTGTACCAACGTCCACAGCAGCAGTTTCTTCGCCCAGAACAAGAATCTTACACCTCCGTAGTAAAGCTCGTGCTAGACTAAGGAGTTGTCTCTGTCCGACGCTAAAGTTTTCTCTGGCTCCTTCAATACAAAATGAGAACAAGTACCAAAGAGAAACACACCAACCTCTGCGTCTAAACGTTTAGAATTCCGCTTCACAACGTCCTTGAGATGATCTCTTTCCAGAGACTCCCAGATCTTGACGTCCTTGTGCTCGTTGAAAGGATCTAAATTGAAACGAATGCTACCTGAGATAGAAAAACGCGTCAGAAAAGACTTTGTTTTTTTTTAAATGTACAAACCTGAGAATAGAACTGGCGTCGGTGGAATGATTCCGACAGCAAGTCTCGCAATCCCATCATCGAAATGTAATACCCGTCAATCAGAATCTCTCCACTCTCGATCTCCACCAGACGGAACAGTACGCTGAGCATGCTGAATTTGCCTGTTCGACCAGCCATTCCCACCTTCTCACTCACACAGGCCATGCAGCACGGGCGGAAGATCCGGACGATATCTCATGACTACTTTGGCTCCAGCAGAAGGCCAACCGGGAGGAGGACGTCGGTTCTCAACCACGAGTGGAGCTTCCGGGGGTAACTCTGCGTAAGTCCCCACCCTTTCAACGGCGTTGAAGCTGTTTCTAGGCTAAGCTTGCTAGTCGCAATACTAACTCAAGAGCAGGCCCATCTGAGGTGCCACAGATGCTTGACTCGATGCGTTTGCATTGGCTAAAACAGCAAATGCCGCGGCGAGAAAGATCATGAGGCCCCCGATGAACTCGAGACGTATACCGAGCCACCTGTTTCCACTCATATTGACGAGCGTAAAACGGACGTTGTTATCCATTGTCTTGCCATTAAGCTCAGCAAGGCGATCATGAGCTCTGCAAGCTCGAATAGTCGCCACGCCGTTGAGTGCCTCCTCAAACTGTGCGTAAACAGGAGAGCGAGTTATAGAATCTTCCCGCATAGTGCTCTGTGTGGAAAAGAAAAGTCAGTATCAGGAACCAGAAAACAAAGATACGCTGCATAAAATCCAACAAGGAGACGTAGAATACCCCAGAGAGAGATCGTATTATCGACCCCTATGAGCACAAACGCAGACAAGCAACAGTGCCACGTTCCTGTCGATCTCTCCGGTGTCTTTAGCGAGCGGTTCACAATACGGCTGATTGGGTTTGTATGAAAGAAAGACATGAGCACGAAGGACGGACGCCAGCATCCCGTTGTGAAGACGAGTTTAAGAGCGTAATCAGAACCTGCAATTCTCGGTCAGGAACATAGAAGCTTAAACTTACAACTAGCAAGATACCTGACAAAATGACAGTGCTCCATAGATACCATTGTAAAAGTTGGGACTGTGTTCTTGACCCGAAGTTGGCTGTGTTCAATAACTGAGCCAAGCGGTGCTAGAAAGTCGAAAAGTTTCTGCCATAATGTAGCAAAGAAATAGGATGGCCACAACCCAGAATCCACCGAGAGCATTTTTGTACCTGCAAAACAGAGAAAATCAGATGCTGTATACAAGTAAAAAATATAGTTACCTCTCGATCTCTTTTTTAGCCTCTGAGTTTTTCATGTCACCATTTATGTTCTAACCATTCAGCCGACTCTTCGTCGGTATTTTACATCTTTCTGGCATTCTCCATAAGCTGCTCCATTCCAAATAAGGTCCTCATATGTTCCCTGCTCCTTTATCATCCCGTCGTGGACCAAGAAGATATAACCAACTTGTGGAAGAAAATGGAGCTGGTTTGTCGCCAGAACTCTCGTTTTTTTCTCTTAGTTCGCCACACAGACATTTGTCAAAAACTTTGCGGCGACGTGTGCATCAAGTGCACTATGGCGGTCATCGAAGACATAAACGTCCGGGGCAGCGTAAACAGCTCGTGCTATAGATACTCTTTGCATCTGCCCGCCACTAAGATTGATACCTCGCTCGCCAGTTTCTGTAAGGTCTTGATCCTGCCGAGCTGTTTAGTACAAATTATACAACTTAGAAAAACTACTTACAACTAATATTTGGAGGTCCCGTGCCAATGCGCTTCGATAGCCCTGTTGTAGCGCACTGGATCGTAAGGAGCTCCAAATAATACATTATCACGGACCTGTTCAACAAGCGTTGTTTAGTTCCGCTAGAAAAGAAAAATATCTTAGTGGCGTTAAAAATCCATGATACTTGTGGAACATATGCTACTCTTCCTCTCAATACAATTTCCATATCAGCAAGAGGAGGCAGCTCTTCAAGAGCAGCTGAAATTAAAGAGGTTTTTCCCTCTCCAGTTCCCCCAACAATGGCCACAAAACATCCAACTGGGACCTCAAAATTTATGTTCATAAGAGTAGGCCGCTCTGCCTGTTTCAGAACATTAAGAAACAAAAAACAAGAAAGTGAAAGCACAAACCTTTGGATCCCAGAAACACTAATAGCAGGTAAATCCTTCTGCATAGGTGGATTGGGTAGTAATGCGAGTTCATCGGCAAGAAGGAGCTCTTGCGATCTCGTCAAGGATACTTTTGCATTGACAGCCTGTAAGACCACACCAGCAATTGAGCGAGCATCTAAAAACATCCACCTGTTATCAGACTCGGGAGCATGAATAAGGGAAATCTCACAATAGAAGAGAATTAAAAGCTTTTGCCAGTGCGTGTAAATGCCAAATGCTAAAATTTGTAAGAAAAAACAGGAAAGCTGTTCAAGAGAAAGCTGTTTATCTGCAAGAGGAGATGTTTCAGAAGATAAAAGAAACGGTAGAACTAAGGGAAGTTACTGCAGATAAAAGCTGTGCTTTACGGAACCAACTAAGCTTGTCATTCTGAATTTTTGAGCTAAAACTATCCTCCCAGGCATAGCATCTGTGTTCCAAAAGTAAACACCGAGACAATAAAAATACGTAAGTAAATACGTAAGTAAAAAAGTTTTACTTCACAACGTCACACTTCACACTTCACACGCCGTAAGTTTCACAAGTTTTACTTCACGCCGTCACACTTCACACTTCACAATCTCCTTCCTGGGTCTCTGGGGGATAAATCCATGCGACAGCAGTGAACACACCCTGTGCAAATCCATCATCAGCAGCAGGCAAACGAGAGTTTAACAATCAACTTACTTGTGTTGCGAAGTAACCGCAAGAAACCCCGAACGCATACCTTCAATAACCATTGGCACGGTCATATCGAACTTTAAGAAACACATCGGACCAACTTACTCGTCAAGGTAATCCTTGAGCTCAAGAACAAAACGAAACTTCGTGATCTCGGCGACTAGAGCGTAAAACAAAGCATAACGGTTGCCATTTGTATTCTCTCACGTAAATCCTCGTTTCCAGGCACAGCATTATCAGGACATCAATCCAAGTAGCCGAGAGCATAGCAACATAATCATATAGTAATCACCAAGAAGAGAATAATAAAAGCCTCGTAAGGAGGAAGGGATTTGTTTCCTTCGGGATTGTCACTAGAGATCCTCAGGGCGAGCTGCGCAAGGCAGCTAGAGCGATAAGAAGAACGCTGGGCCTCACAACGGGGCCGTCCTAGGAGCACCTGATCAGCCGGATCCCCTTGACGGCGAAGAAGAGCAGCGATGTTGATGACGAGCGTGTCGGTGACGCAGGGAGTGAATGCGGCGATTCCATTCTCGATCTTCGTCTCCCAAAATTGCCCCATATTCTCGTGCAAAACCCGAGAGTACAGGCTGCTCGCGATTGGATGACCTGGAGGACAAGTCCATGGGAGGATCCAAGCGCAGCGCAATCAACCCTTTGAGAGGATGGCGTATGTTTAAGAAAGTTTATAAATTATATTGGAAGTGAATAACCTAGAATATACTTGGAGGTGTTTAAAAAGCTTACATTTATAATCACAAAAATTAACCTCAATAAATAATAACCATTAGTGGTAAAATGTGTCTAATCTAGGCATATCCACTTATAGCAATTGCTTGCCCTAGCCAGACTAGACCTCTTACTTGAGCATTAGTCCAAGTAATAAACAAGTTACAATGAAATCAAAGCAAGAAGAAGTTCAAACCTTGAAAACAATGCAATAGAGTGGGCAAGCAAAAGTCAAATGTTAAACTCCCCTCCTTCATATCCCCATTTTTAATTGCAAACTTGCAAGAGCAGAAGCTTAAGGTCCTTTTCCTGATCAGCCCCTCCGTCAAGAGGTAACGGGTTCTGGTTTGTACTTGATCTGAACAGTAATATGGTTATATAGCTGTCCTGGCTGCCAGCTATATATATCTTTCGGGATCCACAAAGACTTTGAGTCTAAATACCACAACAATGATTTCTCCATAAGTGCATGGAAAACCTCTTTAACACTTATTTTCATGGGCACATTCCACAGTGCGATCTGGCTATAACGTTATATGCCCGAGACCATCACTTACAAAGAGATCAACAGTTTAAAATTAATTAGCTAATCACAACACTAATTACTCTTCAGATTTAAGTTAAGCCAGAAAGTTAATCCAGGGCAGCTTAGCTCAATGGAGCCTTAGCACTTTTGAGTGCCCTTTGTGCGCTCTCTACAGCAATCTGTGCCTCTTTATCCGGAGGAAACCTGTAATATGCTAACTCAGTATACAAGAGGTAAGGTGTGAGTACAATCCTGCCATGTCCGCACGAGATAGCTGGGAGCGCTACGTGTTTAATGCCCTCATCGCAAGTAAATGATATAGCGTCCCTGTAATGGCAAAAGAACAATATCTCATATTTGCTACACACTCTGGCATACCTGTAAGTGAGACCAGGATGCTCAGCAGCTTCTGACTCCGTCTTTGTAATGTGAGTAGCAATGATTTTAGATGCTGGCACTCCTTGTAAAGGGCTGAGAAACAAGTCAGTTAAAAGGTGAAAAACGAAATAACGAAAGACACCAAGCCAGTAAAGGAACCAGTAGGAAACCACGAAGCAACATATCTCTGAAAAGACAAAAGCTCATGTCAAATGCCAAACATCCCTTTGCTTTGCCTCTGTGTATCTGACCTCCAACAGGAATTACAATACAAACCACTCTTTTATGTTCCCGCATTTAATTACAAACTAGCAAGAGCCGACTTTACAAACATGAGGTCCTTTTCCTGATAAGAAAATCTCAAACAACATATAGAAAAGAAGAAAAAGAGTTACCTTGAGGTCCATCATCCTTATGCAGGGATCCCTGTCCGGCAAAAGGTGACGGGTTTGGGTACTGACCGGTTTATGGGTGTACTCCTAGAGGGCGGAAACCATGGGGTCTAACACCATATAGCCTTAGCGTCATGTCTTCGTCTTTGGACGAGTCGTCTTCGTCTTCAGATTCAGATTCATCGGCAGGATCGGGGAATATTTAGATTGGGCCTTCCTCTTTGTCCTCTGCGGCGCTGTATAACTGTCCACTCACCTCTCGAGTCACTCCATTGGCCACTTTCTGTCGCAGAAGCTCTGAATGTCCTGCATTCATCAGCCCCTGTTTGGCGGCAAGCTTCCTCGAGTTCGCACATCACAAGCTCGTTTGCGGAGTAAAAGTATACAATACTCACGAGTGCGTCAATCCGAGTGGTGAAAACGCTTGTATAATCGCTATCCATGTGACACACTAGGTGATTTGACGCATAGGAGTCTGCTGTAGTCAGCCGCTCCTGTGCGAACAAGCTAGCGAAAGAGTGAGTACTTGCGGCATTTTTGAGACGGGAAAGAGAACTTGGACGGTTCAGCCTCTCGTCCTCCCCATTTCGGCACAGCAACACCATCGCAAGTGATGTGCGTCTCACCACCAAGGACATGTTTTGCGCATACCAATCCTATAACCGAACGCCAAACATTCACAGCAACAAGAAGAGAGATTAACACATACCCAGCAATCTGATGTTCCCACCGCAGCCCGCAGCTCGTCATTCATCCTGCAAACAAATACGCTGTACATATTCCTACTTTGTAAATGCGTGCTCCAGAGCTCTCGGCGTACCGCACGTTGATAGCTCCAGAGATGCTCGAATGTAACCCATGAGTCGAGATCGGCGTAAATTAAGAAGTTCGAGTTGTATTGAATAGACGCTCCTGCAGTCATCCTAGCCACAGCCCTAAACCCGTGGGTTCTACTTTGGCGCCAACTTTTATAAATTCTAAGGCTCGCGAGTATCAGTACTTCGGCGAGGGTCGAACTCGCGACCCCCGCGTGGGAAGTGCAACGTGTTAAGTCTAACACTCTCTTAGCATATGCTCTGGACACGATTCTAGGGCTTGTGACCCCCGTTTGTTTGTAGGTTCTCGCGCATCGGCTCCAATTCTCCCGGATTTTGGATCCGCCGCGCTTAGATCCTGGCTCCCAGCTCGCGGGAAGTCGGCTCTACATGCTGAACTCTGGGGTTTGGATCGTTGTTGTGCGCCTGGTGCTCCATTTCCTCGACACCTTGATGCAATGCCTGCCGATTGTGGTAGCGCCGCCGCTAGCGTCCAGCGGGAGTGCCCTGTGCGCGGTCGTGCTGTGGCGGCCGTAGGGAGTGGTCTAGCTGTCGGGAGGAGGCGCTGCTACGATGTGGCCGTGGAGGCGGCGGGAGAGATTCTCGCTCGACGAGCTCAAGTACGTTTGGCTGAATTCTCTTTCCTCGCCCTTCTCTTCTCACCCGGAATGGTTTTCTCGCCAGATTTCTCACTGAGCAATTGCAAAGGATCAGCTTTGTCAATGACTTGAATAAGGTGTGGATTGGATCCACCATCTCTTCTAGTTCTACCGCGCGGAATTTAATTTTTAATTTTTTCTTTTGTTACTAGGACTCGGTGGTAGAGATACTTAGATCCATGGCGGAGCTTATGATATGGGGTGATCAACGAGACGCTTCGATTTTTGAGTAAGAACCTAGCATTCTCTCGATTTGGATGGAGAGATGATTGTTATTCACAGGTACTTTATGGAGAAGCAAGTAATGGTTTTGTTTCTGCAAATTCTCGAGCTTAGCAGCAACACCACGGCTGTTGTGGTCCAATTACTACAGACTATCAACATCATGGTTCAAAACATTCGGAGTGACCATGCCATATGTAATGTTTTTTCTTTTTTTTTTCCTAGAGGGATGGGCCTTACGTTTTGCTGTTGGTGTGGCAGACTATATATTTAGCAATGGGTACCTTAACCACTTTATCACGTATCCCTATGACTTCCGGGACGAAGAACTGCTGGCCTACTACATTTCTTTTCTAAGGTAAATACACCTTCGACTTTCTGGTTGCCTTTATTTTTTCCTTTCTTGTAGAACAACAAGCACAAAGCTTGATCAGACCACAATATCGTTCTTCATAACAACCGAAAATGTATGTTGCGTCTGTTCATTTCTGATAACATGACTGTAGAACGTTCTTGCAGGACAATGTGGTGTCGTTCCCACTTTACACAGAAGGGATCAAGTTCTTTCGGCACGAAGAAAGTATGGTGCGAATAGCAGTACGAACCCTCACTTTGAACATATATCATGGTAAAGCTATTCTACATTGTTCGTGTTTTGCGCTGCAACCGTGTCTTGTCTTGTTAGTGAATGACGACAGCGTGAGAAAGTTTGTTTCAAGCGATAAGGCTGTGGGATACATCGCCGACATCGTGGGCTTCCTTAAAGAAAAGAGTTTTTCACTGCATGCTTTGATGGCCGATGCCGAAAGGTACGACTTTTTTCAGTAGTGTGTAAATGTCCTGCTAATAAGTAGTATTTCCAGGAATCATGAGCCACTTCAGAGTAAATCAAGATTAGAAGGATGTATAGCAGAGACGGAGGAGATCCTTGATTATTGCAACGATATTGTCTCTGCTGGCATCCCTGGTTTGGCTCGCGCAATGACGGATAACTTGATGCATGTTTTTGTGCTCCCGCTCTTGTGTTCACTTGCTTCAGTACGTACCATTTTTGCTGGACGTGTGTTTCGTTTTTTCCTTTTGATCATTTGGCGATTACAGGAAAATGCTCTCTCTGCGCTCTATCTGCTTGCTCGTGTTTTGTGCCTCATCAGACACAAACCGTTGGCAAATGGTGTCGCTGCCGCGCTCGTTTGTGAATCCTTTCTTGATAGCTCGCCGCCGGAACAGGAACGTCGTCCCTTGAGTGCTTCAGACCTGACCCGGGAAAATGGCGTCTCTTCTTTGTGTCCAATGTAGTCTGTGAGCTTTTTACTCGTAAAAACACGACGCTCATTCTAATGTCGTTGCTGTGCAGGGAGCTGGTTCTGTCACATGTTATATCTGATAGCGACAGGGTTATTGTGGCTTCCGTGACGTTTTTACTGGCTCTTCTTCACAATGAAGGTAATCGGTGCATCATTGTTACAATTGTTTCTAAGTTCGGCCTCTAAACAGTGGATGATGCAATTTTGGAAGTACTTGGACTTCTTCCTCGTTTGAAACAACATAAAAGACGCCTTTTGGTTTGTGACTTGTTTACTATGTCCCTTGCTCACGACAGTTTTTTGCAAACTTTTTTTGCAGCAAGCTTTGATGGGAAGCAATTCAGACGAAGAGCTGTTTGGCGACGAGGATACCCTTGATGTTTGCGACTATTCCACATTAGCGGTAAGTGCTCAATCTTTTGTACTGGTTTTTATTGTGCTGCTTCTTCAGGTTGAAAGTGAGAAAACTGTTGATGGAAAAAGGCTTCGTGGCACAAACTTCTGCAGAGCTACCAGAAACGATAGAAATGCCAAGTGTAACTCTTTCGTGCGTATGCAAGAAGCGGTAAGAATTTGCTACCTGTTTACGTAAAGAGCTGAAAGTATGATTTGGAACGTTGAAGGTCGTGAAGAAGCTTCTGGAGCTATTATGCAGGCGTCCACCACCTTGCATAGAAGCGTTATGGCAATGTGGTGCTTTGCTGCGGCAAATATTTCCTTACCATCAGGAAAATAGTGTCCACAGCTCGAGGATTGCTATGATTCGTGTAAGTCTTTTCTTTCTTTGTATAAGCTGTTTCTGACACGAGTTGTTTCTGCAGACTGCACGCATAGAAGCTAAAGAGGCTGTTCTAAAAGAACTAGACGACTGCTGGTGTGATGCTATTCCGTTTGTTGTCGTTGAAGTCTGGCAAAAATCTCGGAAAGGTATCGATGTTTTATCTTTAGTTTGTCACGGTTCTGATTCGACCATTGCCAGCTCTGGAAGGCTCTTATTATCGAGATGATTCGACAACTCTACTTATTCAAGCACAAAGGAAGATTTTGGATGGTAAAAGTACTACACTCTTTTTGCCTATGTTATTCTGATTTTCGATTATCTCCAGACAGATTCTCGTCTTCTGTAGTCGCCGATAGGATGCAGGAAGCTATACAGGTTAGTTTTAACTCTCCCTTCTTAACTTATAAACTTATGAAAGAAAGCGCAGGTTTTTGTGGCCCTGCACCAGCTACTTCATCTTCTGATTGGCGAGTCGGTCCCAGAAGCACTCCCTCTAGACATGTCATCCAGCGGCGAATATGTAGCGAAAGTAGGCACCGAGGTGGATTTAAGTAAGTTACCTCACAACTACACTCGAAAACCGTGATGACAATCTTGCAGGCTCCGTGGACGCGCTACCGTGCCGGATTGCATTCGAGAGAGGCAAAGAGCGCGACATGTATCTCGTACCAACCGTAAGTTTCACAGCGGGCTGGCTCGTTTTGGCCGACGGCGTCTCGCCCAAGGGGGTCATTCGTGTCATAGCTCCTTTGGCTGGCTGCCTGGTAAGAAAATCTAAGTTCCTAAGTTCGCTTAAACTTTGGTTGTTCCAGCCCGAGATTGACGAGGAACACAAGCGGTGGCTCCATCTAAGAATCCGGCCACCGCAATGGCCTCACCGCAAGCAAACCAAGCCCCCCAGTCGCACGAAACGAGTCGACGGTCGCTGGACTCTAGCTTTCGCGGATCCACAGAGCTGCGAGAAAGCGCGCGACGCTGTGGTGGTAGCCATGACCGCTCAGAAGAATGCTGTGCTCGAGCTCCTCAAACCATTGCTCGAAGAAGAAGAAGACCACGCTGTACCAATATAGTATCAAGGAAGACCAAAAAAAAATTTAGAGTCGCCATCCACATCTCTTTAATTTTTTGTATGATACATCTCACATCTCAAAGTTACCAAACTCAGCTCTTGCTTGGATCAAGCACAGCAAGCTCTTTCTCCACAGTAGCGCTCTTGCTTGGATCAAGCAAAGCAACCTCTTCTTCTCCACAGAAGAGCTCTTGCTTGGATCAAGTAAAGCATTCTCCACAATAGAGCTCTTGCTTGGATCGAGCAAGCGCAAGCTAGGCCGTGGACGCGGCCCTCCCTTTCCCCCGCGGCATTTTCCCAGCGCCAACATCTTCCACGTCCTGCTTCTTGTAGTAGTGCGGCGCGATCTCCACGAGCCAGTCCTTCTTCACTTCGATCACATTCCTCATGTACTCCTTGGTGGTGAGCACCAGCTCGTTGTACACCACCCACCGCGGCAGCACCTGCGAGAGTCCCGAGCTGGGATGGATGTGCACCACCTGCGGGTTCTTCACCGTCTTGTACGAGCCGTTCTTCTGGATCTGCGCCGTGTGGTAGAAGAAGCCTGCCGTCACCGTCTTCTTGATCGCCTCCAGGTCGTTTGCGTTGCTTGTCAGCTCGATCTCCACCCGCTCCAGCAGCGACTGGAGCTGGTCCCGGATGTCGCGAGCCCGCTTCATGCTGCGCACCTGGATGTAGTTCTCGTAGCACCAGTTGGAGCTGTAGTTGGTCTCCTTCCACGAGTCGTAGACGCGCATGAGCGCGATGTGGTCGCCAACATTTCCGGAGTGGAAGTTCATGCGGGCCGTGTCGGCGTGGACCTGCTTGTCCTTTGGCCGGTAGAAGATGGCGTTGCCAACCGAGAGCATCGCGGCGATGGAGATGATCTCCTCGGAGCACTTGAACTTGTCCGACGCCACGATCATCTTGGACAGCATTGGGTCCAGCGGGAACTCGGCCATCCTCCTCCCCAGCTTCGTCAGCTCGCCGCGATCGTTGAGCGAGCCCAGCGCGTACAGCTGCTCCAGGGCCCTCATCAGCGTCTCCGCAGGGGGAGGATCCATGAAGTCGAAGTTCATGAGGTCGTTGATGCCCAGGCTCTTGAGCATGAGCACGATGTTGCCCAAGTTGGTCCGCTGGATCTCCGGTACCGTGTTGTCCTCCATCTCGTTGTTGAACGACCACTGCGTGTAGAGGCGGAAGCACTTGCCGGGGGACGTCCGCCCTGCTCGTCCGGCTCTCTGCATCGCCGCCGCCTTGGAGATTGGAGCCACGATCAGCGACTCCATCCCGGTCCTCGGGTTGAAGCTCTTCTGCTTGCAAAAGCCGGGGTCGACCACGTACTTGATCCCGTCAATCGTCAAGGACGTCTCGGCAATGTTTGTCGCGAGCACCACCTTTCGTGCTCCAGGGGGGGTCGGCTCGAAGATCTTTGCTTGCAAGTCGGATGGAAGGTTGGCGTAGATGGGACAGATTATCAGCTCCGCTATCCTGGACCCCAAGCCCCTCGTTCTCTGCTTTAAAATCTCCTCCGCTGCCTCGATCTCCTCCTGACCCGTCAGGAACACGAGGATGTCTCCGCCGGGGGGCTGCGTGATGTGGATCTGCAGCACCGTCACAACAGCAGCGTCCAAGTAGTCGGCCTCCGGAGCCTTGGTGAACATCATGTCCACTGGATATCGCCTTCCCGGAATGGTAAAGATCGGGGCGTCATCAAAGTACTTGGAGAACTTCTCGGCGTCCAAGGTCGCACTGGAGATCAGCACCTTGAGATCTTGCCGGAAGCGAGTGATGTCCTTCATCAGCCCAAAGAGGACGTCCGTCGAGACGGTCCGCTCATGAGCCTCGTCGACGATCATCACGCTGTAGCTCTTGAGATCCGGCTCGCCCAGAAACTCACGCAGTAGCATACCGTCTGTCATGTACTTGAGCTTAGTCTTTTCCGAGGTGCAATCTTCAAACCGAATCGAATAGCCCACCTCATGCCCGAGCTTCACATTCATCTCTTGGGCCACTCGAGCCGCCACACTCATCGCCGCCACCCTCCGGGGCTGAGTGCACCCGATCTTTCCACGCTCAGTGTAGCCGGCTTCGTGAAGATACTGTGGTATCTGCGTCGTCTTCCCCGACCCCGTCTCTCCCACTATCACAAGAACCTGGTACTGCTCTATGGCATCCAGTAGCTCCTGCCGGTATGGATAGATTGGCAGCTTCTTTCTCTCCTCAAGAATGTGCTCGTGCTCCGTTTGCGCCGCAGCTTTCCTGCTCTCCTTTTCATCCATGGGCTCGTTCTCGCCGGACATGATATCGGCTTGGACGAACTGGACTTGGTCTTCGAACACAAACTCGTACTCGTCAGCCTTCTTCTTGTCCGCGGCACCGAATTTCATCTTGGCTTTCCCGCTCTGGTAGTCCTCCCAAGCGTCCTGCTCGGCAAAGGGTATAGCCCTGTCCTCAGGATCCGGGTCCTTGTAGCGCTCCAGGGCCACCGCGAAGCGCCTCTCCTGCTTGACCCTGGAGATTTCATCGTCGTAGGCCTCTGGAATCTGGTATCCGACGATGTCGTTCGTGTCCTTGGTCATCTTCATGGCCAGATCAAACACCTCCTGCTTGTACGCCTTCTCCTTCTTCTCCCTCGCCGTCAGCTTCACCTCCGCGAACAGCAACTCCTCGTCGATGAGCGTGTCCTTGAGCTCCTCTAGCTTCTTCTCTTGCCTCTTCTTGAGGTAGGACTGGCGAGAGATCTCCCTCGCCACCTTCAGCCCCTCGTCACTCTCCTGTGCTTGCAAGCGCCGCTTGTTCTCCTCCTCTTGCTCGCGAGAAATCTTGTGCTCCATCACCTTTCTGGTGCTAGCCTCGTCCCTCTCCTTCAGCCTGGCCTCCAGCTCCTCCTTCTCCCGCTGATCCTTCTCCCTGGCCCGCTCCCTCTCCACCTCCTCCTCCTCCTCGAGCGTCCGCCGCCCCCGCTTGGACAGAATCCCCACGTCCTCGTCCTCGTTCTCCTCCTCCTTCCCGCGCTTTCGAAGATTGCCATGCTTGGATTGTTTCTTCGCCGCTGGCGATGGCGATGGCGCTACATTCCCCTCGTCGTCCCCAGCCACGAGCTTGTACTCCTCCTGCTTGCGGGCATACCTCGCCGCCTCGATCTCCGCCTGCTGGTAGCCGCTGAGCCCCGATTTCTTGCGAGGAACCCTTGCGAAGAGCTCGCGGGCGAGCCTGTCCGTTACCTGGCCAGGCGGGAACGAGTTCTCCTTGAGCCGCGACGCGAGCACCGCGGAGCTCGTCGCCGATTTCGCAAGCCCGATGACGAACGACACCACGGCCGCCTCGGAGAAGCCCTGGATCTCCTGGAGCTCGTCGCTCACCCACGTCTTGAGCGCCCTTTCCTCCCCGGCCATGGCCAAGAGCCCTAACCCTAAATCTCGTGGGCTTCCTCCACGCTCATATTGCTTGAAAGGAGATAGAGCGCCGCGGCGCCGGGCTCCAGCTCGTGGATCGCCGCCGCGGCTGCCGTCCCCCGCCGCGATTCGCCGTGGTTCTTGCACGCCGCCAGCATCGTCAACCAGGCGATGGAGTCGGCCTCGTAGGGCATGCCGCGCAGCGCCTCCTCCGCCTCGGCGATCATCCCCGCGCGCCCTAGAATGTCTACCAGGCACACGAAGTGATCCATCTTGGGCGCGATCCAGTAGTCCCCGATGGAGGATCGCAAGTAGCAGCAGGCATCGATCACGAGCCCCGCGTAGCTGCAAGCGCACAGGATGTTGAGATAGGTAACGCTGTTGGGCTTGATCCCGTGGAGCTGCATGGACTGGAAGAGCTCGCGAGCGGCGCCGCCGTGGCCCGCCTGGGCGGTGGCGGTGATCATGGTCGTCCACGCCACCACGTCGCGAGCCGCGGTGATGCCGTGGAAGAACACCGCCGCCGCCGTCTCCAGGAAGCCGCTCTTGGCGTAGGCGTTGACGAGCGCGATCGCGATGGCGGGCCGGGACTCCAGCCCCAGCTCCGCCGCGCACTCGCGGGCGCTTGCGATCCCAGCGGCGTCGCAGCACGACTCGATCATCCCCGCCATCACGGCCTCGTCCGGCCGCCAGCCCTCGAGATCCAGCGACGAGAAGACGCGCCGCGCGTCGCGGGAGAGGCCCGACTGCCCCAGCCCGGAGATCATCACCGCCCACGACGCGCAGTCGCGGCTGGGGATCCTCTCAAACATCGCAATGGCGCGCTCCAGATCCCCATTCTTGGCATTTGCGGTGATCATCGAGTTCCAGCACGCAACGTCTCGCCGCGGCGCTCGGTCGAAAACCTCCGCTGCCTCCGCTAGAAAACCATTCTGCGCATACGCCACGATCATCACATTCCACGCGACCGAATCCTTCTCCTTCATGGACTCGAAGATGGCGCTTGATACAGCCAGATGCCCGGCCTGGGCATATCCATACACCATCGCGGTCTCGGTCACCGTGTCTCTCTGCGGGGAAAGATCAAAGAGATCCTTCGCGGGATCCAAGCTCCCGTGCTGGAGGTACGCCGCGATCATGACGTTCCAGGAGACCGTGTCGCGGCCGGGCATCCGATCGAAGACCCCGCGCGCCCGCTCGACCTCGGCGTTGCGCGAGTAGGCCCGGATCATCGAGTTCCACGACACGATGTTTTGCTCCTCGGCGGCGTCAAACAGGCTCTTGGCGTCGTCCAGGCAGCCGTTCTCGGCGTAGCCCGTGATGATCGAGTTCCAGGAGGCGATGTCGCGGACGGGCATGGCTTCGAAGAGGCGGCGCGCGGATTGGAGGTCGCCCAGCTCGCCGAATCCGGCGATGAGCGCGTTCCACGCCCAGGAGGACGTCGGGGCGTCCTTGTTGGGCATGGATTCGAAGAGCGCCGCCGCCTCGTCCAGGCAGCCGTGCTGCGCGTAGCCGGACACCATGACCGTCCACGTCACGACGCTCTGCTCGGGCATCCGATCGAACACCACCCTCGCGCGCTCCAGGTCCCCCTTTTGGGCAAATGCCGCGACGAGCGAGTTCCACGAGTAGGTATCTCTGTGAAGCATGGAGTGGAAGATTTTCAGTGCTTGTTCTGTCAACCCCTCCTTTCCGTACACCTGGATCATGATGTTCCAAGAGATGATCCCCGGACTGGGAATAGAATCAAACATCGCTCTGGCTTTCAGCATGTGCCCGTTTTGGGCATATGCTGCGAGCATCAAGTTCCACGCAAACATGTCGCGTTCGGGCATTTTCTCGAAGGCAAAGTTGGCGAGGTCGATCCGGCGGTGGTGAAGGAGCCCCGCCAGCAGCGTGTTCCACGTAACCGCGTTCCATGCAGGCATCTGGTCGAAGGTACGCCGCGCGTCCTCCAGATGCCCCGACTGGGCATAAGCCTTGACCATGATGGTCCACGAGTAGACGTTCCTCTCGCGGATTCTCTCCAGCGCCTGGAGGGCGTCCCGGGCGGAGGAGCAGGCGCCGTACATCTGGACGAGGGTGTTGCCCAGGAACGTGTCGCGGTCGAGGCCGTGGCTGGCGATGTGGGCGTGGATCCGGCGGCCCTCTTGGAGCGCGCCCAGATCGGCGCATTGGCGGAGCGCGGCGGCGTAGGCGGCGGAGGTGGGGATCGCATTGGGGCGCAAGAGATCGGTTAGGGAGTCACGCAGGGAAGAGAGGAGCAAACGCATAAAACGAGAGCGGCCGGATCGAACGGCCCATATTGTCTAGAATCGACGGTACTGTTTAAATCCGCGGTAATTTAGGGTTCTTGGCCAAAACCCATTTGAGAATCAAGAATGTCAATCTTTACTATATTTGGACTAAACTTTAATGAAACGTCAATGAAAGTTTATTGTTGTTATCTCTCTCCCACAAGAGGAACAACAATGACCGAGAGATTGTCACTGCTCCCACTTTCAAGTGCGTCCTCCACGATCATCACAGCAGCCACCTGAGAAAGTCCACTCCTCGATTCATGATCCAGTGCTCTAGATCCTCTAGCAATGATGACTGTGTTACACACGTCCTGGTTCGACATCCTCTGGAAGATCCCGTCCGAAGCAAGCACCAGAAACTCTTCATTACTGTTCTCAATCCTGTACTCCACAACATTTGCTTGTGCACTCACGCCAAAAGCTTTGAATTCCATGTCTCCAATCACCCGAGACACTGCTAGCTCTCCATTCACTCCTCCAAACTCGACAAAGCCTCCGGCAGCCTCGATCCGACGCCTCTCCTCTGCCAACTCCGGGTGGTGATCTTTGCTGAGCTGAGTGCTGTCCATTTCTATCAAATTCGTTGTTGAGTTTTTCCGTGCCACACAAACCAGAGCTCTCGAGTCGCCCACGCTTCCCACTATCGCCACTTGTGGAGTGACCACTGCAATGCATGCTGTGGAGCCGGAGTACCATGCTTGCTTGTGAGCCTTCTCCATGAACATGTTCTCCACGTCCTCGATTGCCATTTGTAAAGCCTCGCCAAGTCTCTGGCCTTCTGCGATGCGTCTGGAGAACACGGGGTAGAATGTGTTAGCTGCAAAGTCACTGGCCCCTGAACTGCCGTGGCCGTCAAACACCCCAAAAACACCAAAGTCGGCATGGCTTGAAACAACCAGCACTCTGTCCTCCTGCTTAGACCTGTGACCAGTACTCCCTGCTGTGCCATATGACCAGCTGTTTTTCCCGTCTACACTAAAATTTATGTCCTTGAGACCATTCTGACTAGCCAGCTCGCCAAATAGGAAGACATAGCACAAGTATAGGGAACTCACCATGAAGAGAGCACAGAGTAGCGGCTTCATGATCCCTAGATTAATAACAGATTCTAATAGGTTAAATTATATGCTTATTCATTTTGGTATTCAATGAGCCTTGAGGCAACTAAGTTTGAAACCAATGTGATCTAAGTTTGCTCCAGAGTCGGAGTCGTGGGAGGAGAATCCAGAATTTTTGTGCAGGTAGGAGTCGAATTTGCACGCATCCGGTTGGATGGATCAACACTACTGTCTTCGTGTCTTTGGATGCCATCCAGGTGGTAGGCTGATCTTAAGCGGTGCTCCACCGCTGTATGCCATAGGCCAAAATCAGGTGAAGCGGTCGGTGTTGGAAAGCTTCCAGGGAAAAGAAATTCTCTCAAAATTGAAAACCTGTGTACCACCTCGAAGTAGTCACACGAGTTGGACTGGATGAACAGGCTCTGGAACTCGTCTTTGAAGGTGAAGACCGGTTGGCTGCTACTGCCCGAGTTGTGAATTAGTGAATTTCCTGGAGAGAATTAATTTTCTATGAACATAAGCATCGGTTTGTTTAGATATATCTTCTTTTAAACACTTTCTTTATCCACTTTTTAGAACTTTTTTTCAGGATCTTCAATAAGAAAAGGTGGAATCCCTTAGGAGGTGAATGAAAAGGGAGGTCTAGTGCTCCAACAAGATACGTAGCCATCATAATCCTTAAATGCAAGGAGGTCTGTTGCAGCTACCCATGCCCTCCAGGTGGGTTCGTCCTTTATGACAAAGTGAACCTAGAATTTAGAACACAGAGTTAAGAAACGCATATCTAATTCAGGGCAGCTTACCTCAATGGACACTTTAGCACTTTTGAGTGCCTTTTGTACGCTTTCTACAGCAATCCATGCCGCTTTATCCAGAGGAAACCTGAAATACAATGCGAACTCAGTATCCAAGAAGGAAGGTGTGAGTACAAACCCGCCATGTCCGCAGGAGATAGCTGGGAGCGCTATGTGCTTAACGCCCTCCCCGCAAGCAAATGATATAGCGTCCCTGTGATAGCAAAAGCACAATGTATTAAATTTGCTACTCACTCCGGCATACCTGTAAGTGCGACCAAGATGCTCCACAGCTTCCGTCTCCCTGACTTTGGAGTATTTTAGGCCTTGAGTAATAATGATTTTAGATGCTGGCAGTCCTGCTGAAGGGCTGAGAAACAAGTTAGTTAAAAGATAATAAAAACAAAATAAGGAAAGACAATTACATGATATCCAAGCCAGTAAAGGAACCAGTAGCATAACATATTTCTGAAAAGACAAAAGCTCATGTCAAATGCCAAATACCCCTTTGCTTTACCTCTGTGTATTTGACCTTCCACAGGAATTACAATAGCATCATTCTTTCCGTCCACAAACCACTCACTTATGTCCCCGCTTTTAATCACAAACTTGCAAGAGCCGACTTTACAAACAAGCTTGAGGTCCTCTTCCTGATCAAAAGCCACTAAACCTCAAACCACAAATTCGGACAATCGAAAAAACAAGAGTGATAAATTTGAAGCATTATTACCTTGAGGTCCATCACCCTTATGCAGGGGTCCCTGCGAGGTCGGGGTTCGCAAGAGGTGACGGGTTCGGGTAATTGGGGGTTCCCATTATCTGAAAACAGTAATATGGTTATATAGCTACAATTAGTTTATGGATGTACTGTACATACCTAGGGGGCGCAAACCATGGGGTATAACACCATATAACTCGTCTTCGTCTTGAAACTCTTCAAACTCATCTTCAAACTCATTTTCGTACTCATTTTCGTCTTCAGACACAGATTCCTCCGCAGGATCGGGAAATATTTCGATTGGGCCTTCCTCTTTGTCCTCTGCAGCGCTGTGTAGCTGTCCACTCACCTCTTGAGTCACTCCATTGGCCACTTTCTGTCGAAGCAGCTCTCCAACAGCAACTACTGCGAATGTCCTGCATTCATCAGTCCCTGTACCGGCAATCTGGCGGCACGCTTCCTCGAGGCCCTGTCCATTACAAGCTCGTTTGCGGATCAGAAGTATACAATACTCACAAGTGCGTCAATCCGAGTGGTGAAAACGCTTGTATAATCGCTATCCATGTGACGCTCTAGGTGTCTTGACGTAACGATAAGGTAAGAGTCTGCTGTAGTCAGCCGCTCCTGCGTGCACAAGCTTCCAGATTACAAATTTCAACATAAACATTAGTACCTTGTGGTAATAAAAAGGTAGGCTGCTACTTTGCGGGGGGCTAGCATTTTTGAGACGGTGGAGAGAACTTGGACGAGTTAGCCTCTCGTCCTTCCCACTTCGGCACAGCATCACTGACGCAAGGGCCTCGCCAAACACATACACATGTGCGTCTCCAAGCACCACCACCAAGGACCTGTTTTGCGCACACCAATTCTAACCACAGCAACAGCAGTAATCCATCAGACAAGAAGAGAGATCACCACATACCCAGCAATCTGATGTTCCCACCACATCCCGCAGCTCGTCATTCATCCTTCAAACGAGCCACCGATATTTTTAAAAAAGTACCATGCACATATTCTTACTTTGTGAATGCGTGCTCCAGAGCTTGTGGTGTACCGCACGTTGACAGCTCCAGAGATGCTCGAATGTGACCCATGAGTCGAGATCGGCGTAGCTTGAGAAGTTCGAGATGTACAGAGTAGAGGTGCACATCTCGCGCGTTTGGAAGAGCTGCATGGAAAATGACCACAACTCGCTCTTGCACTCTTCCTAGCTCCGCCAAGCACAGCACGTGTCCACTCATATCCTCGGGCGGCTCCGCCATCACTGCCTCCATCGGCGCCGTCTTCTTCTTTCCTCGCGGAGCAGCCGGAGCAGCGGCAGTCCTCCTACGCCTACCGACTGCGCAGCGTGAAGAATATCGAGCTACGGCGTGAGCGGCACAATGGAAAGCCTTTTTAGGGGTAGGGCATCCTACATTTTAGGAGGCCTCAGGCCTCCACGGGAGAAAGCGCTGGGCATTGCAAAGATGGTGGACATGGTGACCACTATGACGAGCTCAAGACTAAGTGGCCATGGCTTAGCCTTCTCCATAAACATGCCTTCCATGTCCTCGATTGCAAAGCCTCGCCGAGCCTCTGGCCTTGAGTCAGTGGCCCCTGTCGAACACTCCAGAAACACCAAAGTTGACGAAACAACCAGCACTCTGTCCTCCTGCTTAGACCTGTGACCTGTGTGTGCTTGCTGTGCCATATGACCAGCTAGCCTTTCGTGTCTACGCTGAAGTTTATGTCATCGAGACCATTCTGACTAGCCAGCTCGCCAAACAGGAAGACATAGAGGGAACTCACCGTGAAGAGCGCACAGAGTAGCCCCTTAAAAATCCCTTGTGTGGAACTCTAACAGATTAGATTATAACTATGTCTGGGTTGCGTCTCTTGAATTCCATCATTGTCAAAAGATTCATTCATCACCAGAGCAAACCGCCCCTCCTTCCTTGGGTTCGCTGAAAAGGGCTACGCAACACACGGGTGCAGTATCGTGTTACTTCGGCCAAGTGCTTGATCCCAGCCAGCTTAAAGCAGCTAAGTTGGACATCAAACACATACCAGGACGTCAGGAAGCTTCTCTTGGCACTCTTCGATTTCTCTCAGCCGCCACCACGGCGACTTCACAGCTTCCTCGGATGAAAACAGCGAGCTCCTTCGTCCAAAAGATATTTTTGCTGAAATTCTAGCCCTTTTGCGATTTCACCAAAGTACTTCTATACGTCCGATCATCCTAGCACCACTCTTGTCGTTGGTATCGTCGCCATTGTCAAATCTGCCACGGGGGACAAGAATGCGCCATGCCATTGCTGACCGGATCGGACGGCTCATATTGCCTCGAATCGACGGCATCGCTTAAATCACTGGCATTCTAGGGCTCTTGGCCAAAATGGAGGCTCCATTTTTCCAGCTGAGGACCGGGGCGCGCGCTCCCGCTGTCGGATTTGGAAGTGGGACTTTCACCAGCGCAGAAGAAATCAAGGGGGCAGTTCTAAGCGCAATCAAGGTTTGCTCGACTTCTTTGTTCGCCGTTTGTTCCCACAAATTTTGGGACCTCGAACAGCTTGGCTATCGACACTTTGACACTGCTACCGCCTATGGCACCGAGACAGCGATCGGCGAGGCGCTCGCGATAGCTTTCGATGCCGGATTGGTGACGAGGGAGGAGGTTTTTCTGACGACGAAGCTGAGATCCGACGACCATGCCCCGCAGGATGTTCTTCCGGCATTGAAGAAGAGCCTCAGGCTAGGACAATCTTTCATCTTTTCCTGGTAGATTGCGGACTAAATCTTCTCTTTCTCCAGTGCTCTACGGGTGGATTTCGTGGACTTGTTTTTGATGCACGCGCCTATCAAGCTCACAAAAGGAGCTCGTTTTCCACCCAAGGAACACGAAATTCTTCCTCTGGACATTCCAGGCACCTGGAAGGCAATGGAGGATCGTTTCGACGAAGGACTCGCGAAAGCCATCGGTGTTAGCAACTTTAGCTCCAAGAAACTGGGAGACTTGCTCGAATACGCTCGAATCCCTCCGGCCGCAAACCAGGTAACAAAAGGAAAAGTCCATGGATCTCAAGGAAAACTAACCAAGAAATCTTTTCTCGCAAGGTGGAGCTCCATCCCATTTGGCAGCAAAAGAAACTTAGAGACTTCTGTAGAGCTCATGACGTCCAGGTCTTTGCATGGTCACCTCTCGGGGGCCTCGGCAAAGTCTGGGGATCCAAATCCGTGCTCGAGGATCCCGTCGTCCTGGAACTCGCAGCAAAGCACCACAAATCTCCTGCCCAGGTACTACAAGCTTTCAACGCGTCCAGGACTCTCGGCTATCTTTTGCTGCACAGATCGTGCTTCGGTGGCTCACGCAGATCGGCGTCGGCGCCGTCGTCAAGAGCTACAATCCACAGCGACTGCGTGAGAACATTCAAAGCTTCGACTTCGACTTGCTTCCCGAGGACCTCGAGACGATCGAGTCGACCGTGCCGCAAAGGAGACTAGCAGCATGGGAGTGGCTTTGCAACTCCACCACCAGCCCGTACAAGACGGTCCAAGAGCTATGGGACGACGAGATCTAACTCTAAACTCTGCGAAGAGTACAATCCCGTGAGGGTGACAGGCACGGAAGCAAAGGAATCGAATTCAGCGACAAACCAACACGTGAAACGAAACAATGGATCTCTCCATCTCTGGACTGGAACGGGACGCACTTATTCACCGACAACACGCCAATCACATCAAACATACTACCACAAAAATGCGAAGAACTCCAGGCTTTTTTAATGAGCTTGCAGACAAGCAGCAGTGGACCTCACTCACCTCACCTTTTACCTCACCTTCCTTGAGCGGGCAGTCACTCGGGCTCTTCATTTCCGGGCCCTTCTTTCTTTTCACGGATTCAATGCGGCGGTGGTTGTTGTTGCTGTTGCTGTTGCTACTGCCGTGGTGGCCTGGCTGGAAAATTACGAGTTTTTTCAATGCAAATAACCTGAGAGCCCACCTCTGTCTCTCTCCGGGAAGAATGAGCAAGTACTATACTGGCCGGCGACTTTGATTTTCTTTCTTTTCTTTCCTTTCCACCGCTGCTACTGCAAGCAGCAATGAATTTGAAGGATTATTCTAAGAGGGAAAGGAATAAACGAAGATGGAATCCATCAAACCAGCAGCAGCAGCTTAGCATGTGTTGATCCCGTCCTTGCAGTCGCTGGTAAGATCGCCGAAAGTTTCGATGCGCTTCTTCCCTCTGAGAAACATCTCCGAGTCCACGGCGTCTCTCATGTAGCCGTCGAACTCCACCGGCTTTCCCTTCGTCAAGGCCATGGTCTCGTTATACCACTCGCTGCCAGGCCCCCAGAGATCCTTGTAGTCGTCCAGCACCGACACTTCATACTTCTCCTTCAGCTTGTGGAAGAAACCGGGACTTCTCTCGTTGGTCGATATGTAAACGTAGCGTTGAGCATCAATCCTTTCCGAGAGCTTGCTCAACACCGCCTCGGCCGAGGTATCCTTGTCGAGATTGGGCCAAAGTTGCTTGTTCGCAGCCTTCTCACCTCTCTCCACTCGTACGGCATCGAAGTCCCACTCCAGCTTGCCGCAAATCGTGTTGACGATATTCATGAGTCTCTTGGATTTCCAGATCATATGCCAGGGCCGCTGGATCACCTTCTCGGTCTCCCCCTCGCAAACGCGATACCAATAGTTGTCCGGCTCGCTGCTCTCCCGGAAGCTCCTCTCGACGATCGTGCTCGTCTCGTCCCTGAGCTCCATCGGACTCACTTTCACATTGTCCGAGATCACCCTCTTGCGAATCTTGCCGAGCTTGTGCTTCTTGTTCAACTTGGAGAATTCCTTGAGCTCGATCACCGAGGTCGACTCCCGGAGGTGATCGAAATCAATGTAGAACCTCAAGTCTTTCCCGGGCTCGTCACCTCGGCCAGGAAAGTTATCCTTCCCCGAGAGACAAAAGTCCAGATCGACAACCAGCGTCCGGTTCAAGTACTGAGCTTCTCCGAGCGCGCAGAGAAAGCTCCACATGAATTGCTTCATCCCCTTGCAATGATCCCCTCCTCGAGTGTAGTACAAGAACCTTCCGACGCTCGAAGAATCATCATCGCCACGAGACGAGATGGAATCGTTGAAGGCATTGATCCCGTGAAACCTCTGGAGCCGCGCATTCCTCCCAGAGTGCCAGTCCCCCACGTCGGTCACTTGATACTCGCAAGAGGGCTCCAGCACTAGAGTGTAGCGCCGGTAGTCCCTGTACATCCTCTTGGATCTCTCCCTCCTCGGCCGGTACTTCCAAGCCACATCGCAGCTCCTCTCATCCCCTCCCTGGACGGGGACTCTGTACTCGAAAGCGTCGATCTCCGGGAACTTCTCCAAGTTGACCTTCTCGATCGCGGCTAGCACCCCCGGATCCGAGCAATTCACAACAATGTCGCTTTCCACGCACCCACGATCCTTGCCGCCATTATTGAGCCCCCTGGTAACCTCCAGGGCCTTTTCCGCCGCGTCCTGGGCGTCCTCGATGGAGATCGAGCCCCCGGCTCTGGAATTCGCCGGTGCAAGGGCGTCCTCGCCAGTCAGGAAGATCGATCCCGCCGTCTGGAACGTGGCGTTGTCCACGACCTTGTTGAAGAGCTGCTTCATCCGGACGGCGCTGGCGGCGGTGTCGAGCCACGGATCCGGCGGCTGGTACGTGACGGCGAAGACGGTGAGCAGCAGCACCACGGCGACGAAGAGGCCGAACAAGGCGTTGCCGATCGCTCGCGCGGCGCGCTGCCGGAGCGATTCTGGTGCCGCATTTCCGGATTTCATCGTCGCGCCGGCCAATGCAGCCTACCTGTGACGGACAGAATTCGCCGCTCGCGATGGAATCGGACAAACCCTAGCGCGCCAGAGCCAGCAAGACGAAGAAAGAATGGGACGAACACAAAGTGGCGCTCTTATTCTTTCGAAGGAGGCGGTGTCACTTTTAATGCCGGACAAGGAAGAAAACGTTCGTCGCTTTGGCAGAGGTCCCGGGCTCGAATCTCGGCGGCGGCCATTTCCTTCTTTTGCTTGTTGGAGTATGTGCTGGCAAGCAGGACATATGCCGCGGAATCTTCCCCGTCCAAGCTCATGACGCGCGACGCCACACTCCCTGGGTCATCCCCGCCGTTGGAGCCGCGAGATGCCGAGAGAAGGCATCTCCACTCGGGGCCAGTGGGAGCGCAGGGCATCTCCGTGATGAGGATCTCGGCATCTTCCAGATGCCCGGATCTGCTCAAGAGATCTACCATGCAGCAAAAATGCTGCCTTGAGGGAGTTAGGGCATAGTCTACAATCATCGAGGAGAATAGATTCCTCCCTAGAGAAGCTTTGCCGCCATGGCTACAAGCAACAAGTACCGATACAAAGCATGAAGGGTCGGGATATTCCTCGGTCTTCATCACACCAAACGCATCCAACGCCTGGGATGACTGCCGGTTGTGGGAGTGGGCGGCCAGGATTGCACTCCACGACACCACATCCCTCTCTGGCAGTGCATCAAAGAACTTCGCTGCTTGCTTAAAATGCCCGTTCTGGGAATATGCCGAGAGCATGGAATTCCACGTCACAAGGTTCCTGTGTGGCATATCGTAGAAGAGCTGCTCGGCCACGTCAAGATGCCCGTTCTGGGAATATGCGGTCAACAGCGCGGTAGTTGACACCAGGTTTTGTACCGGCATAGATTCAAACAAGCGCTTGGATTCTTCCAAATACCCACTAGCGGCATATGCTGCAACCATAACGATGGACGATACCATGTCCTGGTACGGCGTGCTTTCGTACAGGTATCTGGCCTGCTCTAAATCCCCACATTGCGTATGTACAGAAAGAATTGCATTGCGAGATACTGAATTCACGAGGGGAGTCTCTACATACAAATCTTTGGCATCCTGCAAACGCCCGTTTTGGGCATTAGCAGAAAGTATCGCGTTCCAAGACACAAGATTCCTCTGTGGCATTGAATCGAAAGTTTTCTTAGCTTCGTCAACTTTGCTCCTGTTAGCATAAGCCGAGAGCATCGAGTTCCATGAGACAAGATTCCTCTGGCGCATCGAATCAAACACTCGCTTTGCTGCGTCCAAATCGCCACTCTGTGCGTGTGAAGCGAGCACGGCATTCTCAGAGATGATGTTCCACTCGGGCATCAAATCAAATATCGCCAATCCTTCTTCTGAATAGCCATTCTGGAAATAAGCCGAGAGCACTGTGTTCCATGAAACAAGGTCCAGCAGCGGCATTGCATCAAAGAGATGCTTACCATCTTCCAAATGCCCATTCTGTGAATACGCCGCTAGCATCGTGTTCCACGACACCAGGTTGTGGTGCAACATCTCCTCAAACAGATTCTTTGCCAGGTCTAGATGCCCGTTTTGCCAATATGCTGCCAGCATCGTGTTGCACGACACTAGATTCCACAACGGCATGGCACTAAAGAGCTCCAGTGCTTTCTCCAGATACCCGTTTTGGGCATATGCCGCCAGCATGGCATTCCATGTGACCAGATCCTGGACGGGCATGGAATCAAACAACGCCCGGGCGCTGTCCACGTGGCCGTGCTGGGCGAATGCCGCCAGCATGGCAGTCCACGCAACCGTATTCTTCTCTGGCATCTTGTCGAAAGTTTCCTTGGCCTCCTCGAGATGCCCGTTTCGGGCATATGCCGATACCAGGGTGCTCCACGACACGGAATCTTTGGAAGCAATGTGGTCGAAGCTTTGGCGGGCGAGGTGGACGCTGCCGCATCGGCCGTAGAGCTGGACCAACATGTTCCACAGCATGGTGTCGCTCGACGGGGCGATCGTCTGAAGCAGGGCATGGATTTGCTTGGCACCGGACAGAGAGCTGCAAGACTGCATCAGCTGGATGCAATCGCTCCTGTTGCTCATCCTCTTCATCAGTCATGCTCGAAAAGGCCAGACCCTGGAGAAGTTCCAAGTTTTTAAACGAAAGAACTTAGCTGCAAACGAGGACAGTCTCGACTCATATACGTAGTCACAAGTCGCTAGGCCTCCTTTTCTAGTTCTGGAAGATCTGGACAAGATAGATAAGTCATTCATTAGCAGCACAGCAAGAGCTTAGAGACTTACAAAGCATCCCCTCTTCATCCTCGCCATCAGCTTCGGTGTTGAAATGGTGATCCTGGTTTGTGACAAAAGGAAAAGCGTTGAGTATAGCAATGGAGTCACGAACGAGAGAATTACGTACCCAGGAAGAGGAAGCTCCCTTGCGGGCGAGACTGAATGTGTCTAGCCATTGGAAACACAAGAGAAAAAGTCAAAGGAAATCAGCTCTATAGTCACGAATGAAGAAGAGAAGGAATAAACAAATACCGTGGCCCTTGGAGTCAGCTTCTTCGTCTTCATCAATCCACTTGTTCCAGTCCACCTTCACGTAAGGAGGCATTTTCCCCTCCGACTTGAGCAGCCGCTTCCACCACCCCTGTTCTTGCTTGTGGATGATGCAAAGCGTGTGTCTGGATCCAACGTTGACTTTGCTCTCCTGGGATATCAAATCCAGCCACGAAAATCAAATCAAACTCATGAGCAAAGCCACGCACAAGAAAGATCAATCAATCGAGGCATAAACAAAAGAAGAAACGAGCAAACCTCTACACTAACGCTTCCATACAGCTCCAGGCTCGCCTCGTAGGGGGCGGAATCAGCGGCGGCGGCGCGGAACACAAATCTCCCATCCGGCTGGAGCTCGACGCTGGGATCCACGGCATCGGGCAGCTCCACGGTGAGGAAGAGCTTGTCGGAGCGCTGAGCCCATACAATCTCGGGATGCCTGGGCCAGGAGGAGAGAGTCCATCGCTCGATCGATCACAAAACCATAGCCCTACCTCACTGCGCGACCCATAAAGCCCTAACGTTTTGGAGGGAAACAGCATATTTTCAAACAGGCGAAAAAGTAAATTATTCGCCCTCACGGAATATCCCAAGGGATGATGGGTCGTCCAGGTGGATGACCACGTGGAGTTGTCCACGTCTGATGCCACGTGGAGCGCGCGCGCGGGGGGTATGTACACCGGGGAAGTGGGGCTGGAAGGGGGACCTTTCTTGGACCTCCGCGCGGGATGGAAGCGGTTTCATCGTCATCCTCATCAGCGGCGGCGGCAGCAGCAGCGGCGGCGGCGGCGGCGGCGCTCAAGAAGGGACCGTGGACGTCGGCAGAGGACGCGATCCTGGTGGCCTACGTGAGCAAGCACGGCGAGGGCAATTGGAACAACGTCCAGAAGCACTCGGGCCTCTCGCGCTGCGGCAAGAGCTGCCGCCTCCGCTGGGCCAATCACCTCCGCCCCAACCTCAAGAAGGGCGCCTTCACCCCCGACGAGGAGCGCCTCATCATCGAGCTCCACGCCAAGCTCGGCAACAAATGGGCTCGCATGGCCGCCCAGGTATGGATCCATCGTCCTCCTCTGGTTGATCTCCTCCAATTCTTCCATCCTGCCATCTCAATTTCCCTGGAATTCTCCTCTTGTGCTTGATCCTCCATCCTCTTCTCCAATTCTCCTATCCTGCCTTGAAAATCCCCTCCAATTCTGCTTGCCTGATCGTCCCGATCGCTACCCGCATTGCGCGATCCATCTCACTGCATCCCCTGTTTCTTCCTCCAGCTTCCCGGGCGCACGGACAACGAGATCAAGAACTACTGGAACACGAGGATCAAGCGGCGACTTCGCGCGGGGCTGCCCGTCTATCCCTCGGACGTCCACAGCATGGTGGTGGCGACCGCATCCACGCCCCCGCCGGACGCTCCCGGCTACGCCGCCAGCAGCATCTTCGCCGATCACTCCGCGGCGGCGGGGGACAACCCCTCCGACGATCACGCCGCTGCCGCCGCTAGCCCGACAGCCGCCGTGAGCAACCTTCGCGCGCACGTCAACCTGGCGAATCTCCATGGCGGCATCGGCAATTTCCAGCAGCAGCAGCAGCAATTCGATCACCAGCAGTACATCCATCACCTGGGCGCCGGCAGCAACCACGGCGGTGGCGGCGTGGGGAGTGGCGGCAGCCCGATCATCCTCCGCCGGGCCTCCTCCAAGCGGCTCCGCGAGTCCGGGAACCACGGCCTGGAGCTCTTCTACCACCACGGCTATGGCGGCGAGTATCCCCACAAAGGATTCGACCAAGCCTCGTCGCCGGCAAAGATGTTTATCGGCCACCACCACCAACACCAGCAAATGCCGCCCCAGCAGCGCTGCCTGGCCGACCAGTTGTCCGGTGCCACTGGAGGCGCCTTGGATCCATCGCCCATGTACTCGAGCCTGGGATCCAACACCACCGCAAGCGGTACCGCCGCCACCACCACCGCCAGTGCCGCCGGATCAATGCTCCTCGAGGCGCTGCTCCAGGAGGCCAGGATGATGGATGGCAGCGGCAGCAACTCCGCCTCCGCCGGCAATGATCCACTCATGTTCCTGCACCACCAGGATCATCTCATCCAGGACGAGCATTGCTCGGTGGCGCAGCGCGGAATGGCGGCGGCGGCCGACAATTCGGCTGACGATCACGCGAAGCTCCTGGCCGCCAGGCAGCAGCGCGAGTTGATGATCTTCACGCCGCCGGACGAGGGCGGGATCGATGACGTGGACGATAACTGCCGCGAGGAACCGGATCCAATGGACGATCAGTTCCAGAAATGGGGGGACGAGATCCTGGCAGCCTCGCCGCCGCCGCCACAGTGCTGCGTTTACAGCGAGGAATCCATCACCGGGAATCACCTCCAGCAGCAGCAGCGGCACCACTGGGATGATCAATCGGTCTCGGTGGAGCAACCTCCAATCCGTGAGTGAATCTCATCTCATTTCTTCTCTCTGTTTTAGATTTGTTTTTACGCGAAGTTTCTATTCCTCTGTTCTTGGCAGTCGCGAAGAACGAGAACGGCTTGTCGACCATAACTGTCGGCTCCGAGGGGGCCGCCGCCACCACTGTCGCCGCCGCCGCCACCGCCTCAGTCACCTATACGGACGAGGAGATCTCCACACTGCTGGATTTTGCGCGGTCTGATTCGCTCCCGCTCAACTTGGATTGGCCCGACCAGCCGCCACCGCCGCCGCCAGACGTCCCCAGCGCCGCCACGACCTCCGCCAGCGTCGCCGCCTCCTCCGCGACGCTCCTCCCGTTCCTTTGCAATGCCGACTCCATGGATCCCCTGGAGCATCATCCAGCGGCGGCGCTGGGATTCTTTGGCGATCCCACGAGCCAGTTGTTTGGAGGCCCCAGCTGCTGGGATCTATCGCCGTGCTGGAGCAGCATGCCCGGCGCGACGCAGCTCCAATGCGAGCACGATTGCAAGCCGCTGGGGGCTGTGGCGGCGGATCATCCATGTCCGATCTTCTGACACCAAAGTTCCTCCATGCAGTCCGGCCAGCAGTCAAGCAAGCAAGCAGCATTCTTTTCCAAAGATGTGTTTTAATCGTTGTTAGCATTCTAGGCTCATACTTTTCAGTGATCCAAATGGATCGATCATGTTAACTCTCACTTGGTCCCTCCAAGTTTACAAGATCAAAACAAGCACAAACTTGGAGAGAAAAAAATTGAAATTCCTTGAAGAAAAAAGATAAAGAAAAAAAACCAAAGAGAATCATTTGAGCACTGGCTGGCTGCGTTGCAGGATCTCATCCCTTTGTCACCAGTTTTAATTTCTTACCGCAAATATGCAAATGTCTCGCTGTTGTTGGGTAGCCCGGTTGGGAAAGTTGGCATTTTGCTTGTGAGCTTCCAAAGGCTTGTCATTTTATTGCTAATAAATTTGCCAAAGCTGGGGTTATGGCTAGTAAATGTGCCAAAAGCCAAACTCTTTTGTAAGCATCTCCTTCATTTTGCACAGAGCAACTACTTACCTGGAATAAGAGTTTTTAGGATTTTCCATTCCATCAGCGTGAGCAGCATGGCCTCGTAAAAACAATGCCAAAGCTCTGTTAAATCTGGCACTCACGCATTCGCTGCTTACTGGCCTGGATAATAAAAACTGGCTCGCATTAGATCTCTCCTCGTCCCATGACAGAAAGAAAGGAAAAAAAAAGTACCTTAACTGTCTTGTAAGGACTCGTCGTCACTGGTGGTGGTGGAATCGCAAAGCCACTCCCAGATTTGAGGATCGGCTTGTATTGCATCTATCGCGCAGCTTCTGGAAGTAATAAAAGAGGAGCTCGTCATGGTGACGATCACGAATAAATCCTGGAAAACACTTACCATCCACTAAAGCTATTGATCGATTCAATTGCAGCTTCTGGAAGGAAAAAAAAGGAGGAGCTCGTCATGGTGATGATCTCAATAAATCCTGGAAAACACCTACCATTCACTGAAGCTATTGATCGATTCAATCGCAGCTTCTGGAAGTAAAAAGAAAGAGGAGGTGATAATCTCAAATGAATCCTGGAAAACGCTTACCATCCACTGAAGCTATTGATCGATTCAGATCGCAACTTATGGCACAAAAAGGAGCTCGTCATGGTGAGGATCTCAAATAAGTCCTGGAAAACACTTACCATTCATCAAAATAATTGATAAATTCAATCGCAGCTTCTGGAAGTAAGAAGAAAACGGAGGAGCTCCCTTACCATCCATCGTAGCTTTGGTTTCACCAAGGACGTATGACGAGAGTGAAACTAAACTCTCGCAAAGCATGGCATTGAAAAAATAAACTCAACTTGCATGACAGACTGAAAACACGAGAGGGAAAAAAAGGCTTGTTTTTTTTTTTCCTTCTTTTTCTGGGCTGCCTGGATCTCACAATATATACACCTTTCATTGCGACGGGAGGGAGAAAAATACTTAGCACCACCTCAGCTAGCTAAACATACCGTAGTCAGGGAAAGCAAAGTCAAGCTGCGGGGAGCAATGGTGATGCACCACATACCACTGCTGGTCGTGGCGCTCGTAACAATTTGTAGACAAGAGAGGCTCCACAGACGCATTTACAAAAGCTTTGCTCGTCACCCAGGCCATGTCACCACTCACACGGACTTTGACATCCTGGAGCTCGAAATCGTACCTTTGGCTGCAGTTGAACACCAAGCGCCAGTTCTCCATCACCGCATCAAACCTGGAACCATCAAAACGCACGAGTGAAAACCAAAGGTAAAAAACAAAACAAGAAAAACACTAGCGAAAACGAGAAACCAAACGAAAGAAAAACTGGTTTTTTTTTTTTTTTTTTCCTTTGGCCTTTCTGTGTTTTTTTTCTTCTCGAGAAACGCTGGGATACTGTACCCTGATATAAGCTCACCACCAGGATGGATACACTTCACGTAATCCGCGTGGAGCCACATTTGCCCCATCCCTCGCAGAGACTTTGCCTTGAACTTGTTGTAGAAAGCCCGGTTGGCTTCCGCGACGGCCTTGGTTACGGCGTAGTAGGCCTTCCAGCCGTGCGGGGGGACGATGTTTTGCTGCTCGGGATTCCAATCCTGCCAAGGCCACACCAGAGAAACGCTATCAAAACTCTCGAGAGCAAAGCTTACAAGAGAAAACCTTGTGATAGAGGGACTTCCAGGCGCTCTCGTCGTTCGCGGCCTTCCTCATGGCCACATTGGTCATGGACATGCAGCACAAGCTCTTGAAATCCAGGTAGCTCAGGACGTGGTGAGTGATCTCGGGCACAAGCTGCTCCATCATGGACAACTCGGCCTTGGCGGTGATGCCCGCCGCCACCTTGGTGGCGGCGTCGCTGGGCTTGAGCGGCGATACGAATTTGGCGGAGCAGGGCATTTTCTTGGCGGAGGAGGAGGAGCAGCAAATCAGCGAGTGCCATCTGATCGCCAGGGCGCCGCATGCGCAGCCAAGGAGCAAGAGCAAGAGGCTGAGAGCGTGCCAAACCGCCTCCTCCATTTGTGAGTGGGAGGAGGAAGAAGAAGTAGGGCTGCTGCTGGACGAAGCGCGGATGACGAGGAGGAGGAAGAAGAAGGCTCTACCTCGGGCACGGAGAGACCGCAGTGGCGCCATTTCCCTTTTTGGCTCCCTCTTTGTCCTTGCTTACCCGTGGAGAAAGATTGAGCTGGTGCCGCTAGAGGAGAATCGGGAGCGGCAAGCCATCTTCTTTTTAGGGTTTGATGTTCCAGGATTCGAACCGATACACTCCTTTCTATTCTAGAAAAGATATGTGCATTTTATACTGAAAATAAATGCTTTCTGCAATTTAATTTATTTTAAAAAAACCTTATCTGATCTTTAATATCAAATAAAAATTAATTTTAATTTAAACATTTAAATAACGAAAATAAAGTTTATTAAAATAAAATTATTTATATTTAAATTAAATTTTTTATTTTTATTTTAGGATATAAGGTGAAAAATACAAGTAATACAATATCATCTGTTATGATTTTTCAGAAAATGCAATTTGTTACAACTATAGATATTCAAAATAGCATTTAAAGTCCACTTTATGAAAATCAAGATTTTAAAAAAGTACTACTTTTTGTAACTAAAAATTAGTCACTAGTGTGATAAATACTATTTTTTCCAACTAGTTTTAAATACTTAGTTATTAATATTAATTAATGTGTACTTGTTTGACTCCTGAACCAATTTCATTAGTTGATGGATTTGTAAGCATAAGAATTGGTGAAAATTCAAAAAAACTTTATGAAACAAACATTCCCAAGAATTTATGCATTTTTATATATCTATTTTTTTCCAAATGGTTCTAATTATGAAGTGTTGTACTTTAGAGCCTCAAACCTGTAAATATAAAGGTATATATTTTCCAACTTATATTTTATTTTAAACTATTTATACTTATCTTACTGGATATTGTAAAAACAATTAATATTGCTATCAAGTTAAATTTATTAGTTTAATATCAAATTTATAGTATGCTTAATTTGATAATGTTGTAAAAATAGAATGTCAAAAAATGAAATTAGTCCTAACAAGAAGTTAGTAGTACTTACTAGTTTTAATTTAAGTGGCCACACAAAGCTAAAAAAGTGGTAAACCAATTTTTAATTGCATGAACTAGAGATAACACTAAATATTACTTCAGATTCATAACAAATCTAATATAGTGGTTTGGTGTGTAAAAGGGGAAATGACAATGGTTAGCACTTCTAAAGACATAATAGTTGAGTCTACAATAGCAAATCCACTCAAATACAAACTCAAACTTATAAGAAAATTTAACATGGTAGCATTGTTTGTAAGCTCTATTTGTGTAGTAGTAGTGCTTAACTAAAGTGAAGAAGTTTTTGAAGTATTGAAGTTCTACTAAACATTTATATTATGAGAATCTAGATAAAAATGAATGGATACTTCTCTACGATAAACTCAAGTAGAGATTTATAAGGTATATTGTTTATTTTCTTTTACTAAAAGTATTAAGTATTTAGTTCTAGTATTTAGATTTGTGCCAACTTATCTCCTCACTACTACATATGAAACAACAACAAAAACAAACTACTCTTCTACTCAATCTTAATAATTAAAATTTGCATATAGTTGAGATTGCTTAGGTTCAAATACTACGGTTTGAAACTGATGAAGTCATTTAAACTTTTGTTACTTGATAATAAACATAGTGAACTGGTTTAGTATTAAGTAATTTATATATTTTGTCGCCATGAATCTTACTTAGGTTAGAAACATATGTACCTTCCAAAAAATGTTACAACCATACATTTGTTAAAACCTTCTTCAAATTATAAGTTAATTTGCAACACTAAATGAGCCAAAATTGCTCGCTAGTAAGATCATCCTCAATTAAGATATAAACATCAACCTTTCTATATATTTCTTCTTAATTGTTTTTACCTACCTAAGTTGAAATCACTATCAAATTTTTTACTGTTAGTACCACTATCACTAATTTTCATTACTTTTCCTCTGTTTCATTCCTTTTTCCTATTAAATATTTATTCTTGTACCTTTCTGCCTCAGAATAACCAAATCCCAACACCCATCCAAATTGAACATTTGTATAACTGATGAAGTTGTCCTCTAGAAATTTGACACAAAAGCATAATACCTTGTGAGTTAAGATCTTATCAGCATCTTAGTTGTCAAATCCTCAAAGTAAATGGATTTATAAAGTACAAGAAACTATGTGGTACTCTTCTTTAGTGGCATGTTTGCTCCAACAAGCCAAAACCTATTAAAGATAAAATAGAATAGGAGATGTTTATATAAAACTTTAATTAAATGAGACTGAAATATGAAATTGACTAAGAAGGCGCCAAAAGCGCCTCCCAATAAACACCATCTTATTTTAGTCAATGACATACCAAAACACAAATCAACTTATATGAAACATGCAATATGTATTTAAGAATGTTATAAATTATACACATTTAAATATATACTTGGAGGTGTTTTAGAAAGTTTATAAACTATAAACATCTTTATAATTTGATTATTAAAACATTTACAAAACGGTGTGGTCGACATGTATGGCGTCTCCAACTCGCTGGATTCCAAGAGGATGGCTTTCTGGACGGCCGTGATCTTCCCACGTGCATAGCACTCTACCAGCATTTCCTCACCGACCACCCCGACACCGTGATGTTGCATCGCCATCGTTTCTCGAAGATGGGAGAACACGCTCAAATCTCTTCCCACCTGCCAAGAACTTGGTGTCGTTGTTCATGGCTGCCTCGCCGTGGCTCCACTTATGCCCCGCGAGGGAACTCCTGTACTTCTCCAGCGTCGGGGCTCCGAGCGATTCATCAGTGACTACCAGACTGTCCTGCCTCGCTGGAGGCCGATCGGCCAAAAGCCCTAAACTTCCAGACTACAAAATAATCTCTCTTTAGGTATTTGCTTGTTCTCGCTCTCTCTCTATGGTGTTGCTGGAGATGTTACAGATTGTGGAGATAATTTTTGCTGTCGATTTTGTATGCACCGAGTGGAATGTCAAGGACGAGCTCCCGGACGATTTGGACTCTCTCATCCAGGTAAGTTTTTTTTGGGTCTTCTTCTCAAGATTTCTTTCCTCGTTCTTGCAGGCTCAGGAAATGGAAGCTGCACAGGAAAAGGTATGGCTCTTCTTCCTTTCTCGTTTTCCCCTTCCTTTCCTTTTCTGTTAATGCTCTCTCTTGGCGCAGCACGAATCCTCCCTCGAACAGCTTTGCATCAAACCGCCCGAGCGGCAGCAAATCCGACGCTGTGACGATGAAAAGGTGGTGGAGCTACAGGAGCTCTCCTGGAAGCCCGAGCTGGGTCAAGGTTCCCATGATCTCGTCTGGTTTCGTGATTTCTGGCTAATTCTTTTTCTTGTAAACAGGGCTATTCTACCCGGAGTTTGGCGCAGTGAAGCTGCTTGGAAAGGCACCTCCAGCGGTGGATCATTACCATGATCACGGCCCTCTCGATTACCGCAAACATACTTTCCCTAACAGTAAGTTTTTTCGTGATTTCTGAGGGATTGGCTAACTCTTTTCCTAACAGGGCTATTCTACCATGATCGAGTGGAGCTGCTTGGAAACAAGAGGAAGGCACCGCCGGATTACTATGATCACCCGCCTCTTGATCGCCTCAAAGTTACTCTCTCTAACAGTAAGTTTGTTTCTTGATTTGTATGGGGGATCGGCTAACTCTTTCCCTTGTAAACAGGGCTATTCTACCCGGAGTTTGAGCTGCTCGGAAACAAGAGGAAGGCACCGCCGGTGGTGGATCATTACTGTGATCATCCGCCTCTCAATCCCTGGGAACTTACTCTCCCTGACAGTAAGTTTGTTTCGTGAATTCTGTGATCTGCTAACTCTTTTCCTTGTAAACAGGACTATTCTACTCGGGGTTTGAGCTGCTTCGAAACAAGAGGAAGGCACCAGAGGCGGTGGATCATTACTGTGATCATCCTGCTTTCAAACGCCGTAAACTTGCTAAGAAGGCAGGGGACTCTCCTCTCAGCGAGAACGGGATGATGGTGGTGGAAGTGATCAAGCGGCATCCACCTGACTTCGCCAACATGATCCAAGACTATCATGGCGTGAGACCGACGCTGGCTCACTACGACTGCCTGGCGGATCCCATGCGCCGGACGGGGCTGTTCGGCCAGGCCGTGGAGCTCATCGACACCATGCCTTTTGAACCGGACTTGGACGACGCTCCTGGTGGCGTGCCAGACTCTCTCGACTCTAGATACGACAAGGCAAAGGTGACGACGGACCCTCACAACGCCTTCTACCTCACACGTCCGGACTTACAGGCAGGACCGGCTCAACGTCTCGCTCAACTCGATCGGCGGTGCTCCATCGAGACCAGGGATCATATCCAAGCGTGGGAGATGGCACATTCTTATGCTGCCGCCAGGAGCTCCACAGGCTAAACATCGAGCTGACCATCGAGCGGGGGTGCAAGGTGGACGTGCTGCCGGGGCTTGTGAACAAGGTGCCAGGCACGACCATCCAGGCCGTCAGGAACCTCAAGGTTGACACCACTCTTCTCCAAGACCCGTGCCGAGAAGTAGAAGCTTCTGCGATAGCAGCCGGCGGCTGGATTGCTTGGTCGCTCCGACGACTCATACTGGGAACTCTTTGATTTTAAAATGTATATATTAGTATTAAAGATCTAAGTTTGTAAAGTCTGGTCGATCTTCCCTTTTGCTCTTACTAGAATTTACCGTCATTCCATACGATATTAACAGGATTTCAACCACTGAGGTCTTAAGTTAAGAACGCTCGTAGCAGTAACTGGTGGGAGTAGAGGTCTTGAATTTACCGTGCCACATGAGTGTGTGCCCATGAAGTTGATGAATCTTCCCATGGCTGGAGCATTCTCCCACGAGTAGTAGGACTCGTCCAACACCACTCCATTAAAATAATAGTCTGCGCACCACCTTAGAATGTTGATATACGATGACCACATTATCATGTTCGTCTCAACACTAGATTCTAACTTCTTTGATGTCTCTAGTTGCCTCGACAGATGCAATAGAAATCGCTCCAGCGCTCTCATGTTGACATGCCCATCACAGTTGATTATAAACTCCCCTGCCTCGCTGAAAACCTCCATGTACGTTTGCTGGAGCTTGTCGATGCCATTGTTTCGGATTGTGAGCGCCTCCAGGCCGGGCAGGAAATCGTTCCCCAGAAGGAAGCACAGGAACACGAGATCCCTCATGGTGGACCGCAGCCGCACGGAGCACGGCTCTTCCATCTGCACCTCGAAATCACGCACGAGCGTCTCGATGCTGATGAGTTTGTAAATCATCACTCCGTCCTTCGGCGTCTGGCGGACGATGTTGATCTTCCTGGAGAGCGGGCTAGCGAGAGCCAGCATGATCAAGTCGGCGTCGCGTCCAACCACGCAGTGGAAGTCGTGGGCGTTGAACGGCAGAGCCCGTATGTGGTTGAAGATCTTGAGCTCGCCCTCCCCGTCCTCCTCGGACGTGGAAACGATCCACTGGAGCCTCGAGCTAGTCATTGATCTCCTCCGGCGATGATCATATGAACTTGACAGCATCATGCTTGCCACAAATCGTCGCAGTTCACTCTCCAGCCCGTTCATGAAAGGCGTTCCATGGCGGACCATCGCCATCTTGGCCTTGCGATTGCGTGGGATGAGATCACCTGTCTGACCTTTGGTGGAATCGAGCTCATCCTCCGAGGAGGACAAGGAGGAGAGAGAAGCATCGCGATTGTAGCGACACGGCTTCTTGCTGAAGAGCTTGGGGGTGGGAGGCCTTCCATCCAGGGCTAGGAAGACGAGCTTGCTCGGAGCCACCATGGCGACGAGCTTGCGGAGCGAGTCGAGGAACTCTTGGTAAAAAGTGGCGAAGGTGGGCGGGCAATCGTGGCTTTCCAGGATGACCCAGATGATGGTGTTGAGGTCCACGTACAAGTTCGCGTTGTCGTAGCGAAGAATATTGTTCTTGGCACCATCAATCGCGTCCCTCACGCACCGAGGATGCTTGGATACGAGCCAGGCGAAAAACCCAGGAACTCCCATGATCGATTGGTCTTACTTGATCGCTCTTGGAGAGGATGGAAAGTGATAAACCCTCACAAGCATTTTCGCTGTTATATGGTAGCGAGGGAAAAGGTAATTAGTTGTATCTTAGATTAAAATGTGGTTAGATAAATACTTTTAGCTAGTAAAGTTAATTAAATATATTCCAAAATCTTGAGACCAGTTGCGCTCGTCAATGGGCAGTGAATCTGGAGTTACTCCCTCAATGGTTTCCATTACGGCTTTGCTTGGCTGAGAAGAAAACACACAGAGTGAGCTTATCCCGTTTTGAGCTCAAAACATACCCAAGGCGTACAGAAGGATGGACCATTTCAATCCTGGTTCCTGCAACGCCGGCATTCGTATTTCGGGGTGGCTGTATGTGATCTGCAGTGAGAATGTTTATAGATCAGGAACTATAGAAGTGTTTTTTTCTTCCTACCAGCATAAACACTCCTTGTGGTCTCAAAATCCTGCAAGCGAGATAAGTTTCTCTTAGCATGTGTAGAACGCCTTCGGCCGGATCAACTCCACACTGAAAGAAGGAACGCAAATTGCATTAGACAAGGATGTTTTTGGTGACACAAACACTTACTAGCATGGCGTCGGCCAGGCCTGAAAAACAAAGAGAAAGAAAATGTAAGAGGAGACTCTTGAGAGTAAACTATTACTTTGTTACCTTTGTCAATGACCGCATCAAAGGAACAGTCTTGAAACGCACTCATGTCCCGTGAATCTATTGCCACATCTTAAGTTTCTTCAAGGAAGATATGGCTGCTGCAAAGAAGTAACATCACCAAGCCCAAGGATACAAGAGAGCTGAGGAACGTGAGCATATCTAACTTTGAAGTTGTCAATCCGAAGATAGATCCGTGTTGACGATTTCTTCTTAGCCATCTTCCACCATGTCGTTAACATTGCTGTTTTACATCCCTGGAATTAGTATTCTTTTCTATGGCATCGCTCATTGAGATCTTGGTACCTGAATTCCCACACACAGCCATCAAAACCTGGGAAGGGAAGATTTGCTGAATTGCTAACGGATAATCGACTCGAATCTGGAGTAATTCGAGAACCAATCGAGTGTTGCTCCGCGTGTCTCCCAGTAGCTCTGGCGCTGGAGGAGCAAGGAAGAAGGCGGGGGTGGCTACAAGCTCCAAATAATTCGAGAAGTTCTCCAGGAAATCTCACCGCTGAGAATGGAGGAGCTGATCTTCGCAGAGCACCGGACATTGATTCGAGAGCATTTGGATCAAACCCCCGATAAACCCCTTCACTAGAATATCCATTACAAACACATTGCTTTTGCCAGAATATTCTCTTGCCAGATTAGGGTTCTTAGTACTGAGCGAGAATTCGCTCCTCGATCCTGGGCGACGCCGCGACGATCAGGTCCTTCGCAGGTGGGCACGAAATGGTTCCGATCGATTCCTCCAGTGCGATGGGATTGTCCGAGATCTCGCTCCAGATGAATCCGTGTAGCAGGCTGGCGAGGAGGAAGAAGAGGGAGCGCATGGCAAGGCCATAGCCGGCGCACATCCTCCTCCCGGCGGAGAATGGGATGATCTGGAAGTGCTGCCCCCCGGGCGAGATGTTGGTCCCCAGGAATCGCTCGGGCTGGAATTCGTGGGGGCTTGTCCAGTGCGCTGGATCGCGGTTCGCCGCCCAGAGATTGACGAGGAGTTTGCATTTGGCGGGGATTATGGTGCCATGGCCATCGCCGAGCTCCACGGGGCGGAGGTTGTAGTGGGGCATTCCCAGGGGCACCGCCGGGTGGAGGCGGAGGGCCTCCTTGAGGATCGCCTGGATGAATGGAAGGTTTTGAAGATCGTGTTCTTCCACCGCGCGCTCCCTCCCGATGATTTGATCCAGTTCTTCTTGGGCCTTGCGCATGATCTCGGGTTTACTGATCACTTCTGCCATGCACCACTCGATCGACTCCATGGAGGTTTTGAATCCGGCACCCACCATATCCTGGAAGAAAGTTCGATCGATCGTCACATCGCAGAGAAGAGGATCGAGAAGGATGGTGATCACTTACACACAGGAGGCCGATGATCTCTTGGTCCGAGAGCTTGTCACTCTCGTCCAGGGAGATGAGAACGTCCACAAAGTCGCGGCAGACAAACCCATCGCCCGCCGCCTTCTTGCGCTCCTGGTGCTCCCGGACTTGATCGTCGAGCAGCGCCTTGATCCGGGGCATGATCTCGCCCCTCATCTTGGCGTACACGCCGTGGAGATCCATCCAGTCGAGCGACGGGATGATCTCGCCGATGTTGAGGTTGATCGCCTGCCCGGCCATGTTGTTGATCGTCTCCACCACCTCGGGACACTCCTCGCTGAAGAGCGTCAGGCACAGCGACCCCGACGTGTATCGGGCGAAGAGGGTCCGCAAGTTCACGGGCTCGCCGCCCCGTGATCGATCGAGGATGGCGTCCATGGCGGACTGGAGCTGCGATCGCCGGTAGGGGGCGCTGGTGGCGAGCATAGCGTTGCTGAAGAGGTTCGTGGCGCAGATCTTGCGCATGAGCTTCCACTCGGGCCCCGGTGAGCGGAAGGCCAGGTCGCTCCAGCCGAAGCTGAAGATCCGGAAGAACTCCTCCGACTGGGGGCGATTGGCGAACTCGGCGTCGTGGATCTTGAGGAAGAACTCGGCGGCGCGAGCGGTGTTGGCGATAACGTATGGAACCATGCCGATCTTGAGGAAGACGATGGGGCCGTAGCGATCGGCCAGGCGCGCGAAGTGGCGGTGGAGGGGCTGGCGGAGCGAGAGCAAAGATCCCACCACCGGGAAGGAGATTGGACCGGGCGGGAGTCTGGACGATCTCCTTGCGCGCAGTGACTTGATGATCGCCGCGGTCGCGAGCAAGCACACGAGGATCGCTATAGTGATTCCCATGCTCCTAGGAGTCGAAACTTCCTCGCCCAATGAATCACTTCTATACAAACTATTGCAGCTTTGATCTTACGTAACTATACGTAACTTTTGACTTTGAGAGGAATCATTGTCAATATCTATTCAGGAAAATATTTACTCCGCTAATTTCATGCCCACGAGAATATCCTTCCACAAATATCTGTGGCTCGTGATCGGAATGATTCCACAATCTTCCTCCGCTTGTAAAAAAATGTATCTCTACAGCTTCTTCGCAATCTCCATAGCCTCTTGCTCGATGCCCTTGCCACACACCGCCACACAGTGGCTTGCTCGCGGCTGTGGGCACCTCTGGATTGTTGTCTGGAAAATTGACCTCGCTGCTGTATATGCTCAATGCTCTGAGATAACATCATGGAGCAGGCAGAAACTTCACCAGACCCTCTACCTTTCCTTTACTGATTTTATATACATAACAAGTTTTTCATTTGACATGATAAATTAGTTCTAATTTTTAGGTTTTTTTAAGCTTAGAATATTTTTGAATATTTTAAAATATGTTAACAGTTATTATTCATTTATTCATCTTGATATCTAATAAGATTAATCTTGTATTTATAAATTATAAACTTCCATTTGATAAATTAGATTAATAAATAGGGATGACACTACTATTAAGCAAACTAAGAATTGCTGCATAAAATGTATAGCAAATGTTTTCAATATCACTTAAACTTTTTAAGTGATTTCTAAATCTCTCTAAATTTGAATAATTTGCTACTCATTGCATGCAACAATGCTTGGTTTTTTTAATAGTAATGTTATTAATCTAATTGATCAAATGGAAGTTTATAATTGTAAACATGTATAACCATAAGATTACTCTTATATCAGCTAGAATAAAATAGAATATACTAGAAAGTATTTAGGAAGTTTTATAAATTATAAATACAATATTAATCTAAATGAATAACAACCGTTAGATTGTGGAAGATCCTAGAATATTGAAGCATATTCTAGGTATATCCACTACCACCTCACTAAGCAAACAAAAAATATTCATCCAATCTACTGTTTTAAGCTATTAAGGTTTACTATCATTAATGAGTAGAGTAAATATAATCAAACTCTCATATCTGTTTTTAAATTGTTCTGGAATAAGAAACCTCTTTTGCATGCAGCAGTGTTGGCTAGAATGACTTATCACAATTTCATTAAACCTGTACTAATATTTGAGTTAGAATAAAAAAGTAGTAAAGAATTCATTACCTAGAAATATATTTCACTAGATTTGCTCATTGCTACAAATACTCATGTTGAACAAGCTTTGGAGAGGAAGTTGATGAAGTCTTCCACTTCATTGTGACAAATTTTAATATCAGCCTTTGATGAGTTAAAGTTGATTTTGTACATAAGACTTTTGAGCCAGCATCTTTTTGTAACTTATTAATCTTCAAAGTCCCTTGTAAAGTAGGAGTATGGATTAATTTGCTTTATACTGTTGAGGGAATTGATATCTCCATGGTAACTTGCATGTACATCCTCTCTTTAAAGATTGAATCATCAGAAGAACCTAACTCTACTCCCATTATACTAACATTTAAATTAATTCCTACTTGAGAAGAATGTATATGTACAGAGTTGGGGTTGTATACCTCTATCACACCACTCATGTTGATGAATGATAATGAACCTTCTTTACTTTGGAGAATTACCTCCAAAAATAGATCTAAATATAACCTCTCCACTATCACATCCAATTAATCTCTAAGCTTAGAGTAGTTGGTGACATTCTTTTCATACTAGAAGGCTAAATTTGTTCAACTCTAAAAACATGTATGCCAATAAATGAATGAAAAATTAGACTTACACTAAACAAGTATCTACCATACCATGACAAAGACACTAAGTACTTGAAATATTGTTAACATCTTATATTTTACTTTCTCTAGTTCTTGCCGTTGCTCTAATAAAGCTGGTATAGATTGAACCAAATGTTATATAACTTGATTATGAAATAACCAATATACTTCATGCAATAATAGCATTTTCCTTGACCAATTTATCAATCTCATAAAAAGCATTACAATTAAAAGTTGAACCATCTGTTGCAGCAAGCACCTCCCTATAAACAACACAATGAACACCAAGGATCTTACAATGCTTCTCCTTCAAATATTGTACCACACTTGTTCTACATCCAATTAGGGATGAGACTTTATCCTGTGGCTTTATCAGAGTCAAGCTTTTTCAAATCTAGCTCAAGTTGTAAGAAGAGAGCTTCTGGAGTAAAAACAATTGCCTCCACCATTCTTCCTTCAATAAAGAAAAGCCTTATAAACTTGCAAACTAGCTGACCTCTAGCTTCTAGGTAGATAATATTAAACAATCCAGTGTTTCTCCAATGCTTTATCAGTACTCTTATCAATCATGATGGAAAATTATAGGCTCCTCTTTTCCAACATATAGCTTCTCCTCTTCCTCTTGTGCTATCCCCAGAAGAAACTTTCAAGCATTGACTGAGTTTACATGAGAAGAATAATCTTCTTTTGTATGAAAGTTTTAAATTTTTTAACCTTAGATTTGATAATGTTAAAAGGTAGAGCCAAATGATGAACTAATTTCATCACTTAGATAATCCTCTCTTGTTTTTTTATTAGGCATCTCTGGTGTTGAGTAACATTTAGTGGGCCTCATTCTCGTTCTCACATTAAGCTATTGTTGTTGTAAATGATCTAATCATCTTTATAATAGTAGTGTGAAGGTGCTCATTTAAAGCATAAATTCAGAATTGCTACTCCCTTCTTTTATGTAATAATTCACCTTCTTAGCCTCTTCCAATACTAGACATTGAAAAGATAGTTTTAGAGATGAATTAAAGATTTCACAGGGTAGATATCAATCTTTTAATTTGCCATCTATTCCTTTCATTTTACCTTTTACTCTTTCCCAACCTTTTTTTATTTTTCAACCTGATCCAACTTTTTATATTTTTAGTGTTTCTTCCTTATTTTCAATGTTTCCTTCTCATGGCACATTAATCATTTATGACTTTTATAATTCTCATTCTCGGTCTAATGTTGAGTTAAGTGTTTTTTGTCTTCCTCATACTAATTTAGATGTTAAACATATGCAAGAAGTTAATAATCTTGCTTTTGTTTATTTGGCAGAGTCTTTGATCAATTCTAGTGTTAAGTATTTCCTATTCCAAAATTGAGTATATGTCCCTAATTGTGAGTGTTGTTAAAAGCTTTTGTTTTATCATTGTTGATAAAGAGTTTGTGTTCTCTTAAGAGTAAATTTTCTATTAATTCTCTTAGCTCAAGTGTTAAGTTGTATATTGAGGAGTGTGAATCTTTTGTTTATATTGTGGTGGCTAAAGTATTTTATAATAAAAAACCCTTTATTTTCTATGTTTTGAGCACATTTATTTTTTTCATCATTTTTGTTTTGATAGTAGCTAAAAATTTCTAGATAAGAGCTTGGCCTCAATGATAAAATTGGGACAAATAGATATTGTAGTTGTGCTAGGATGAACAACATAGATTATGGAATAAAGACGAATATAGCAAGTTTGAATAAAACATTTAGCCCCAATTTAGTGAGGTTAAATACATGCAATAGTGAAGTGAGGTAGAACATAGATAGTAGAATAAGGATTAATGCAATAAATTTGAACAAAGTTGATACTTTAGAAGTGTTTTTTCTTTAAAGGGATAAAGAGGATATAGAAAATAAATAGAGTGAGTTCAACCTTCTATATGTGGTGTTAGATAAAGATAATAGTCATAAATTTGAGTTAATAATGGTCTTAGAAGATTGTCAATAAACAAACCTAAAGATGGGATATATTATTTACTACAATGAGGATTATAATGGCTTTTAAAGTCTTTTGTTTTAGTTCAAAGTTATGGCTTCAAGGTTGGTTTGAACATTTAGCAATTGCACATAGAGTTGAAATTAGTTCATCAGGAATCTATAGTTAATTGATGTTTATGTTATAGCTTTGAATTTTTTTTAGTCATACTTATTAGCAATTACGTTGGTGGTTTTATAGAAAATTCAGATTCTTATAGTAGTCTATAATCACCTAATAGAAGCTTTAGATGTTCCACTTAATTTATCATCATCACCTTTTTATCTTCCAAAGGAGACAATAATGTAAGATATATATCTTTACATATAAAGCGATAGCGGGGAGGCTTGCTGGCCGTTGGATCCCAGGCCCCGGTCAGGGTCGGTAGCCATGGTTGCGTGAGAAATTTTTCTGATGTTTGCTCTCAGTCAATGTGAGGCGGCCAAGCTGTGTGGGGCGGGAGAAGAAGGCATAGCAACACATGTCACATGCAAGTGTCTTTCCTATCATCATCCAAACTTTTTTTGTTGAGATCTTTTAAATTTTCCTGCACAAATTGCCTGATGTGGAGCACTGCTGCTTTAGGGAAAGGGCAAGAAAGGGATGCAGTCGAATAAATGCCCAGTGAAGCTGTGGCTCCTGGATCTCCCAGGCAGAGATCTTCTACTCAGAGATCTCCCGCTCAATCACCACCACAATCCCCGCAAGAACAGGCACCAGCAGCAGATCCGGAGCTACAGTCTCGCTACTGTCACTCCCAGCATGGAGGATCTCCACCGCTGCTTTAGGGAAAGGGCGTAGCTCTAGAGGAAAGCGAGTAAATGGCCAGTGAAACTGCAGCTCCCAGTCCCCGTGGGAACAGGTGCCAGCAGCAGATCTGGACCCGTAGGCTCTAGATCCAACGGGTCCAGTGGTCCACCCAGTGGCAGCAATGGCGCCTCCACCAGCGACGACAGAGGTGTTGAGAAGAATGCCATGGAGGACGTTTTCTCTCTTTGTTATGGAGGGATGGACAAGGGGGGTGGTGTGATGACACTCAGTGGTTTTCAGCCTCCAAAAGACATGGTTTTTACGTTGTCTTGATCATACTTTCAAGGACATTTTTCTTCACATTCCTCTTAAGCTTGGAAAGAACCAACACATCCTTAAGCTGTCTACTTTGGTGAATGCCACTAGCCCCGACCAATATTTCATTGCCCCTTGGGCATTACGAGCCTCAATCAATGTAGTTACTCTTGAAGTGGAACATGAGTAAGTTAAAGAATGTTGGGATATCTTACTCAGTGACTGACCAGATTGGACCATCTGTGATGGTCACATTTACCAAGGAACTCTAGCTCGAAGCTTTATTCTTATTTATGCCTAGGAGTATATTTTGTTCTAAATATTTATATTATCAAGTTTTCAAGAATTAATTTTTGTAATCAATCTAACATTTTCTAGGCATAATTAAAGTGGAATACAATTTTTTTTTGATACAATTCCAATTTAGTTTTTAATATATTAAAAAATCAAAACAGTATTTTTCTACCTACACAACATATGCTAGGCAAGTGTTAGTTTATTATAATGTAGAACCGAGTGAATATTCTATATTCTACCACATCAACAGTAGGTCAAGATTGTGGTATTAGAAGTCAAGCAGTTCAAATGGATGTATGCAATCGACAAGAATAAAGATGACATCCACTACCTCAGTTCTTACCTACTGCTAACATGGCAGAATATAGAATATTCTTTTGATTTAAACTTAACCTCAAATTTTCCTTAACCTAAAAGATCAAGCTTTCCTTTTATCCTACCTTATTGAGCTTAAGATCCATCCATTCCCTTCACACACCATCATTGTTAACTTTGTGTGACAGAGAAGGACTCTCCCAGGCCTGGTGAGATTAACATCCATCCATTTTCTTCACACACCATCACCCTGATATCTCCACTAAATCTTATTTTATCCTCTAAAAATTCTTTTTTCAAGCTCTATTTCGTTAAAGTGGGAATTGTCATTATCCCACTTGTAAAATAAGGTTTCCAAACCTTTATATAGTATATAAATATAACAAAATTCAACTGCATTAAGGCACATGCCATTTTATTTTAAACAAGGAAATGTTTACTCAATCACTTCTCCTCCCCCTGCCACTGCTTCACCTCTCTCTTCTCCTTGTCATCGTCGTCCAATTTCTTTCCATCTTTTTAATATTGGCTCAGTTGCTCCGAGTCTAGATGGAGCCCAAGTCCCCATTCAATCTTTACTTTCCCCTTATTAATAAAACAATTTCGTAGACTTCCAATAACATGTTGTAACACTTCTAGTATAATGCAAATCCTCTCAAAGAATTGTCTTTTAATATTAATACAATGGCATGGAACCCCATGCCATAATAAGTTACATTTTTAAATAAATACATGCCATCTTAGACTGTTATTTTTTGCCTCCAACGCCTATACAATAATCTTGGAATTTCATCACTCTCCACATTATCAGGATTTAAACCCAATAGTAATGCCATCTCTTCTCCAATACGTCCACGCTCATGTTCAGTGGTCGAAGAACCCATCCGGTTGAGCAGATTATGGAGATGCGGATAGTGCTTGGCTAGACAATATACATGCCATAAATGATGACTGGTGTCTGTCCGATCAAATGGCTTCTGATATACCGTTCCATCTGCCATTTGGTTGATTTCTGCAGCCACCTCCTGGACTGGCCGGTTCTCTATCACCATCGCTCCAAGCCGTTTTGCAAGGTCCCCCAGAACATACGGTTTCTTCTCCCTAGTTTCCATACTGCAAGAGATGGGGTGCACTGCATATGTGTGCGTGTTCGCTGCAGTTTTAATCGGTGAGTCATCGATGATGAGGATTTCACTTGACCTAGCAGTCCGGTTCATCACTACAGCCTCTGGCTTGACGAAGATGGGCTTGCTACCCCTCACATGGACCATAGTCAAGCAATCCTCCTGCGTTAGGAGAAAGTCAAATAGTAATATTACTCGCATCTGATCGTGCATCATCTGTAGCAATGTTAATGCATTGTGGCGCATCATGGATGTCCAAACTCCCAATTGCAAATTAAACCCGGCCCTCTGTTTTAAGTGTCACATGGTCATTATTAGATCCCGTAGTTTCTCCTGTGTGATTAATGTGAATCTGTCTCTTTTGACCAACTTGCGACCGCAGGCTTTGGAGGGTGCAGTGACATTCGAGGACGAGCCATGCTCATGGGAGAAAAGGACACTGTTCAGATCAAAAACGATACAGTACCTTCACCGTGACTCTGAAATGAAATGCGTCAGCATAAAAAATGGTACAAGTCAATTTTACCATCTACAATATTAGCGAATGGTGCTCCCGATGGTCGTTGAGAGGGTTTTGGTCGAGGAAACGTGAAGGGCGGAAATACTCTCCTCTGCAATGTGGGGTCAATCGCATCCGATGGCGTGTGGGCACATGCCATTTCAGCTGTAGACTCTAGTACAACTGGCTCAACAGTGGCATGGGGTGGTTCTGATGGCGTGTGATCACACGCCATTTCAGCTGGTGCCTCCGTTGGCAAAGTGGACATGACCGAACAGGCAGCAGGGGTGGTGTAGGGAGGTTCCAACGGTGCGTAGTCAAACGATTGGGCACATGTTGAGTCCGTTGGAAATGAGGATACGACCGGCTCGGCAGCTGGGGCGGCCTCATGCGGGTCCAATGGCGCCTGGTCACCGTCAGTTGGATACGTGGACAAGATTGACTCAGTGGTATGGGCAGCATCAAGTGGAGCGTGGTCAGCTTGCTTGGCGTTGATATGGATAGTAGCCTCCACCAGCTCTGATGACTCTTGCAGGCAAGTAGAGTCCACTGGCGGATCCATATGCATGTCCAAATATCTCCCTTCGATTGAGATGGTATCCTCCCTACTGGCTACTAAAAACAAACTCATTAGCACATTGAATCGACTATACTGTATTTACCATCAACTGCTATTGAGGAACTAGGACCGATATCACTTGGGCACACTGCTGATTCTGAAGGATTGGACATACGTTTCGACCCTTGCTTGGCACTATCCTTCCTCGACACTAAAGGCTAGAGTTTGTATCTTAATTCAACTGAATAATCTCTACTTACCATTTGCTTTGCAACCTACATGGACAATGTTAGAAATGGTAAAAGGTTAGGAATGGATGTACTATTATTTACCTGATGGTTTGTCTTGTATGACCTTCCTCCGCTGGTCTTTGGCCACCTCAGGCTGGCCATCGTCGTCATCATCGTCGTCGTCATTATTGTGATCGTCACCATTGTGAGGACCATCCAAGTCCTCTTCGTCCTCCTCTTCTTCGTCCTCCTCTTCTTTGTCCTCCTCTTCGTCCTTCTGCTCTTCCTGCTCATTATCTTTCTCTGGCTCCTCATCCCCCTCCTGCATTTCTTCCATAGGCTGCTCAGGCTGGATAGCTTGTTCTTCCAGGACCATCTTGGGAAAATCATCTGGCCAAGTCTCCATCTCAAAATACAAGACATCCATAGCCTGTTTTAGTGCGTGACCTAGGACCGTATCCTCACCCAACTGTCTTAACATGGTTTCTGCACGTTCTTGCACCCTTCGAAGACGACAAGATGAGAAAAACGTGGCCCTGACTTGAAAAGCATCCCTCATCCATTGTACCTTTCCATTGAGATTGGGGAAGGGGAGTCCGCCATAGGAATCTGAGTTAGGAGGTGATGACTGGCTGCTTTCACTCAGCCCTTGATCTGCAATGAATGGCATGAGCACACACGCCATAACCGCGAGGCATTACCTATCATCTTTTCGTTGCCCTTCTTCCTTTTTGAATCAAACGCCTCTGATCCCGACGACTGTCCAACGTGCTTTCGTTTTTTATGACCACTGTCAATTTGAGCTTGGTTGGTGTTTGCCTGTTTTGCCTTTGAAGAAGTGTCTCCTGCAAGGAATGGCATGAGACCACACGCCATTGCAAATATAATTTGTACCTCCTTTTTTCCTATTGCTTGTCTGTTTGTCCTTCTTCGACGCGCCACCAGTGCGCTTTTCAGCCCTCGTGTCTGAATATTCACAACGATCTATAATCAAAATGGCGTGAGGCCTCACGTGACCTTACCTTGTGCAGGTTGTGAGCTCGGCCCAACATGGGTATCTTCAACAGTAGCTGTTAACGCCGTTTCAGCATCTGGGGGTGGCCACGCTCCTGCATACAGAGCTTGTGAGATAACATTTAAACTTAAAGTGCGTACTCACCAGGTTCGCAGAGAATATACTGTTTTTCTTTGGCAACTGTAATTATATGCTCCATTGAAGTCACCTCTTCAATGGAGTTTGTCACCGCAACACATGGGACACCCTTGAGTAGTGGAGTTTGTCACCGCAACACACGGGACACCCTTGAGTAGTGCGGCTCGAAAGAATAGTCCGCCGCTGTTGTACTCGACAACGCATTTGCCCTTGGAGTCGGAAGCAAGTGACCCACCTGCTATTGCGTTGAAGACCCAGCTGAGCATTTCCCATGTTGCACCTGGAGCTTTCTCTGGATTCGAAAGCTCCATAGCCGTCTTCAGTTCCTCAGGCACGGGTAAATTGACCTCCCTCAGATCAATTCGATTGGCCTTGTCGAACGAAGCTGGGAAGTCACTCCAGTCCCACTCTGCTGCAGGACCAATAACAAGGGCGAGTGTGAAGATGCGGACATTCGTCGGTATCTTCTTCTTAGCCATTATCCCATGGATCTCCTGCATCTCCTTGCCTTTCAACCGAGCCTTCACTTCGTTCAAGGCCTTCCAGAACTTGTGATAGGATTCGGAGTCGTAGATCATATAGTGGACTGAAGATTCCACCTCCGCAAGTCCCACCATTAAGTCAATGATGGAGCTGACTTCGTCTGCATGAGTGATCTCCTCGTTTGTGAAGTCCATCACACAAAAGATGTTCTTGACCTGCTCATCTCCGCGGGAAACGATGCTCCTCCACCTTTGATCCTCATCCGAATTCACGTATACCTGGTAAGGTTCTCGATAGGCCTTTGCTGCGGGGTCGAGCTGTTTCTGAAGCCGGCGGTCGACATCCCTCTTAATGAAATTTGGATACTGATCCAACTTCTCAGCTTTACTTTTCGTGGCATCCCGCAGCAGAGCGATGAACTTGGGGGCCCCCTTCACGTACTCGTCGATGTCTTCATTTGACAACTCCAGCTCTTCCATCATCTCTTGCGTGGTGTCGATGCTCACCCTCTCCACGGCCACTTGCTCGAAGATCCAATCCTTCAATAGTGCACGAGCTCTCAGAGTCGTGCACAAGTCCTCGTATGTCACAATATGGCCGGGAGTCATTTTGGTCTTGTTGAAGACTACCTCACCATGTAGAAGAGCATTAGCCACTGTCAGAAGGTCGTCGTTGTCTAGAGACTGCGAGAAACGCAAGGCGTTGAGCTTCAAATCATTGGGCTTTCGGCCGTCCTCCACACCCATTGAGTTTAGCAACTCCCCGTCATGGTACCTCTTCAGCACATTTACCCATTTGTCAAAAACAACTTTTGTCGCGAGTAGAATGTTATGGATGCTGAGTGTGTCATTGACCCCCAGTGTTTTCGAGAGAAGACTCGAGAATTCTTGCAATGGAAATGGCGTGAGGCCACATGCTATGCCACATGCAACGAGGCTTACCTGCCAGGCGCTAGTTGCTAGTGCACGTCCTTGTCCTGGTTTTTGTGGCTTCTTCAGTTGAACCCAGAGCTTCCGTGTTCGTGCCAATGTCTCGTGCAGACCCGATTTGTAGCACGTTTCTTGCTTGACATTCTGCGCGTGGGAGATGTATATGATAGATCGGAGGGGCGAGTTGCCTTTTATCAGGTGGACAACTCTTGTCTTGAAGACTTTCTTCACCTCCTCGCCCACCATAATATCCACAACTATCTCTTGCATCGCCAAGCTAGAATGCTACCCGGAGACGGCATAGAACCGGATGTTCTGATCGTCCAACTGGAAACCTCGTCTCGCCCTTCATTGTTCGGTAGTAGGGGATCACGTCTGCGATGTCGGGTGTTACTGGACTTGCCAGCATCTTCTGCTTCAGTTTCTCCACCCACTCATCAGATACTAGCATGTGGTTGTATTTGCTTTGGATGTCGATACGGCTCACATCGATTGTATATACTTTGTTAGAATAGTAACAAGTACTATTATCTGCGACGATTTTTGCTGCCTCTTTTTGCTCTTTTTGCTCTTTGCGGCTCTTCTTTTTGGTGGGTGTAGTGTTCGAACCCGAGGCAATGGCATCACCGAGTAGCTTCTTTTTTGGAGCAGGAGAGTCGGACGTCGGCTTGAGCTTGACCACCCTTTTCTGCTTCGGGGTAGTTTCCAAATCGACCCCCTTCCCCTTCGCTTCGCGAACTGGAGGCACTCTCAACGGCTCAATGTTGGAATATAGTTTTTGAACATCGCCGTAGGTGAGGTCCGTGGATTCCATGTGATCTTCATAGACCCGCAGCGTCTTTGAAATTGTGGGCCTCCTGGACAACCTCTCCCTAGCTCCCTCTAGGAATTCCTCATAGCTGCTGCCCCCCTCCGGGAAGCCGCTAGGATATGCAAGGTGGATCTTGAAGGCGGACGCTGTCTCTACCACAAGTGCCAGTCCATATTCCTGCATGGAACTGCATGGAGTGTCTGTCACTTGGATGAGGATCCCCATGCATTCTTTTCTCCCACCATCTGTGTTGTACAGCCTCAGATCCTCGCCTTCCATCCCGAAAGTCCAACTGGTGAGCTCCTCCCCCTTCTCTGCATCCACATTGACAGTGGCTGGAAGAAGAACGCAATTCCTCGCCTGTTCAGAAATGCACAACAATTAGAGCTGACAGATGAAAAGCTAGCAGCTAGAAATAACGTGAGGCCACACGCCATTCACCACTACATCAGATGTCTTGAGGTTGCATCCTAAGATGGCGTGAGGCTACATGCCATCTGTAACCGGACTGCACTCGAGAGCCCAATCGGTGCATGCCAATGTTGCTACTGAATGGCATGTGGCCTCCTGCCATTTTCTACTTGGCCTAAAAGACTTACCATTTGAAGCTGAATGGAGGCGTGATAATTGAGGCCGGACTCGCTGGCGAATGTGCACTGTGTGTGCAGCGGATCATAGCAGCAAGGCTACTCTGCCACTTACAGTTGGAGAGTGGCGTTGAAATCTCCCGGGACGCCAAATGGGCTGCGTGTGGGTGGCAGAGTGGGCGGTGGAGTTGGCGGCGAAGTTACAAACTGGGTGTGTCTTGAAGTGGATGCCGATGCACACGAGCGCGATGCGAGCGCGAGTGTGATGCAAGCGCGAGTGGACGCCGATGCACACGAGAAACCTGTAGAGAAGGTAGATGAGCGCGAATGTGAGTGTGATCGCGAGTGGGAGCGCGATGCGAGCGCGAGTACGATGCAAAACCTAACCTCACACGCGCGAAATGTCACAACAGTTGGTAATCCCGCCACGTCATCATTCCTCGGACTTGGGCGCCACCATTAATTTCTGGATCGCCGCGCGCATGCATGCACGTGAAATCCAAAAGAAATCTGCAACGTCATCATTCCTCGGACTGCATGCACGCGAAATCCAAAAGAAAGATCATGATTGGGATATCATTTAATACCCTCGCTATATTTATACCATGCATGATTGGATATTCCAAAGCATCTTGTATTTCCAAAAATGCCAGATGTTCAGCTAAATAAAGAATGGTATACAATGTCCTTCTTGATGACCCTGCAAAGAAGCATCTCGATCAGACACCACATGAGACCACACAAGCCTTACAATGTTTCAGGGGCATTTGCCATAGATCTGACCATTATTTTGCTCCAAGATTCTACAATTTGGTGTGCATTGACCTTTCCATCGACACTGCAAAGGGACATCACAATCAGATGCGGGATCACAAGAAACCAACTTCACTAACTCTGGTTTCACCAAGATCTACGTAAGGAGTTATGAAATGAAAGGACCTTCTCTATTGAAATGTGTTTATGGTCCTGACATATCAAAGGATTTTGCATCAAGTTCTGTATTTACATGTTTATCAAGCTACTGAATTGCTAAACCCTAAACCCTAAACATGTGGCAAATGCTGCGTGAAGAAAGATGCCCTTTCTAGGCAAATGCTGTAAGAGGCAGATGCCGAGCAGTTACACGGCGAATAATCTTGGCGCGGATCGCTGACATGGCATAGCAAAGTTCAAATCACTGACATGGCACAGCTGGATCGAGGCAAGGACATGATGTGACAAAGTTCAACGTCCAACAGCAAAGTCTAGAAGCTACTCAGTTTGAAATTTGTCAGAGGAATTATAAGATCTGGTTTGCCAGAGGATTTGATGTGACGTTCAAGCGTGTGGGCTCATGCAATTTTGATCCCAAAAAATGCACCAAAAAATGCTCGGCGTCATCTGGCGTTATCTCTTGAATGGCGTGGGGCCGCATGCCATGTTCAGGGGCACATAGGAGTATATTCCTAGAATATTCTGACACGTGCAAGATTTTTTTGAGTTTTTTGGAGATCCAACCGTTAGATCGCAACTAGATTTTACAGAATGGTATACAATGTCTTTCTTGATGACCCTGCAAAGAAGCATCTCGATCGGACACCACATGAGACCACACGAGCCTTACAATGTTTCAGGGGCATTTGCCATAGATCCGACCGTTATTTTGCTCCAAGATTTTACAGTTTGGTGTGCATTGACCTTTCCATCGACACTACAAAGGGACATCACAATCAGATGCGGGATCACAAGAAACCAACTTCACTAACTCTGGTTTCACCAAGATCTACGTAAGGAGTTATGAAATGAAAGGACCCTCTCTATTGAAATATGTTTATGGTCCTAGGGGCATTGTGACATATCAAAGGATTTTGCATCAAGTTCTGTATTTGCATGTTTATCAAGCTACTGAATTGCTAAACCCTAAACCCTAAACATGTGGCAAATGCTGCGTGAAGAAAGATGCCCTTTCTGGGCAAATGCTGTAAGAGGCAGATGCCGAGCAGATGTATCTCAGGCTAGCGAAGGGGACAAACGAAAGCTAGCTATAAACATGACGAGATGCAAATAGATTACTAGGCTGGTCCTGCGAAAATCAAAAACCATAATTGAAAACATTGACAATGCAAAAAGAAAGGTTTATAATATTTTTGAATTTTAAGCAACCAAAGGAATGTAAGTAGGGCATGTGTTTGTAAGTTTAAAAATGCCTCAACCACTTAAATTCCCAAGTAAATAAAGCTGTTTCTATTTTTGGTACAAGTAAACTTTATAGCGTGTGGGCTCATGCAATTTTGAACCCAAAAATGCACCAAAAAATGCTCGACTAGCATTATTCTTTGAATGGCGTGTGGCCTTATATTGCCATAAATGGACGTACACACACAACATAATTATTCCTTTACACGGCAAATAATTTTGGCGCGGATCGTTGACATGGCATGGCAAAGTTCGAATCACTGACATGGCACAGCTGGATCGAGGCAAGGACATGATGTGACAAAGTTCAACCTCCGACAGCAAAGTCTAGAAGCTACTCAGTTTGAAATTTGTCAGAGGAATCATAAGATCTAGTTTGTCAGAGGGTTTGATATGACGTTCAAGCGTGTGTTATTTTTGAATTCTCGAACTCATTCCTAGGTCTATCATTTTTGTGCGCCGTGTTCTTGGTTCCGTTGAGCACAGTGAGCCCTGCTTGTGTAAGCGGCGTTGTGAGCTGTGGTTTATGCGTCTACGAGCGGTTGCGGCATTGCAAGCGCCATTGCGAGCGGCAGTTTATGCGAGTGGCAGTTTGTGCGAGCGGCGCTACAAGCAGTTACGGTGTTGCGAGCGGCGCTACGAGCAGTTGCGGTGTTGCGAGCGGCACTGTCTTTGGTGTGGCTACCGCTTCCTCTTGATATTCGGCACTTGTGCTTCCTGGTATGTTCACCATGGAATGGCTTAGGACCACATTTAGAAATGGCATGAGGCCACATGCCATCTTGGGCCCTTGCAATTTCATGGCTAGCGTATTGTCATGTATGTTTTTACTTGCCTGCAGCTGTGTGTATATCAAGATGGCATGAGGCCTCATGCCAATTTTGTGAATGCGAAATTTCACATGGGTGTCAATAGCATGTTTGAATAATGGCATATGGCCTCATGCTATTGAGGTTATTTGGTATGTTATGATTTAGGCCATTCTCCAATCATTTTTTATATGGTCTTAACTTCTTTTCTGCACTTTCAGAATGGCCTCCGCAAGTGCGACGCATGTTCCCTCCGTGGATCTTAAGAACTGTGCTACATGGATTCAGGCAAAGGTGTTTATAAACAACCCCGAGGGGGAGGTGGTAGCTAAGGGCTTAGCCACAGTTGTCGATCCAAGAGATGCGGTTGCTAATCAAGAATTGGGCTGGGATGATATTGGAGTTGCGATTTTAGAGGTTGTTGACACAGAAGAAAATAGTCTGACTATTGGAAGCATTGTGCGGTGGAAATTGAGGCACTTAGTGTTTGAGAATGTGAAGGATTCACAATCAAACACCACTACAACTGATGACAGAACATCTCTTCATGGGAAAAGAAAGTACACCTTCCTAAAGCGCAGCCAAAGGGATCTGAGCAACGAACCGAAAAGGCAGAAAATGGCGATGGAGGTTCGAATGGTCTCGACAGTTGCTTGTTGCAAGAGGAGGTGCTATCAACATGCTGATTGGGATGCTATTGAAGAGGAGAGAGCAAGATACAAGACATTGTCCTGGAAGGCAGCTCGCAATTTTGTGTATGAGGCATTACGGTCATCTGTTGATGCTTCAGAACATCAGGTGGGGGGCATGGTCTTCCAGAGGGGTTTGGTCTGCATGAAGGCATGGAGAATCATTTATGGAATCCCTCGAACCACATTCTACAGAATCAAAACTGAGTTCGAGGAATAAAGGGTTCAACAGGCAGTCCATGGGAACGACGGTACTCACAAAACCAAGGGTCATGTTGTATATAGAGAGGCAATCTTCAAGAGGTTTGTCGAAACATGTAGCGAGCAGCAACCACATAAAACCCGCCTCTTGGAAGATGGAACTCGAGACACCCAACGAGTTCTCCCTTCCATGTATACCAAGGGGGCCATATTGGAAGATGTGAATCGAGAACTCCAGAGTAATGGCTACAGGAAGCTGAGCCAATCTAGATTTAGTAGATTGTGGAGCAACAGGTTCAGGGATGTGAGTATAGGAAAGTACTTCAGCTTTTCAAAGTGTGACGAGTGCATTGCTATCAAAATGGCTTTGTCGAAGAATTCTTGCATCGCTCAAGAGCGAGAGACGTTGGTTAGAAGGCGGCTCAACCACAACATCAAGCAGAGAAGCTGCAGGACTGCATATTATCATAACAGGATTCTCTCCATGGAGAGACCTGACTCTTACCTCTGCATCATCCACGACAAAATGTACCAGAAAAAGACGTGCTTACCTCGACTCAATCCTGCCCCCAATGCAATCTCTTCATCCATGCAGCTGCCTGTGTCTCTGTTTGGCATAATCGCTCATGGGCATGGTGCCCAGAACTATGGGAACTTCTTTGTACCTCTATGGGGTGGCGGGGGTGCAAACATGATGATTGCGTCCCTAGCAAAACACTTAAGGTCTCTGCAAAGTGTGCAGACTGAGCTGAACGGCCAACCCTTGCATAAGGCCCTTGTCGATCCAACCCCATACAGGGTTCAGCTGGAGGAGGAGCAAAGGCTTGCAGTATCGCGTGGGGCCCCATACCATCCCAGTGAATATGTTGGCCGTCAGATTGTAGGGTTATCACGTGAGGCCTCATGCCATTCCGACGAGGCTGGTCGCCCGGTGAATGCACAGCCTCATCCAAACGAAGCAGAATCTCAAGGAAGTTCTTGCGGCCGATGTGGCCTTCCACCCCATCTTCTGCTCTAAACAGACAATGCTGGCAGTGAGAACAAAAAACATGTACGTCTTCGCGTACTTGGCGATGCTTGTTGCCAAAGGCATATTTGAAACGGTTACACTTGGCTTTCTCATGGTTGGGCACACTTATGAAGACGTTGATGCCATGTTCAGTCACCTGGCAGAGTCCCTCCGGCGATCCAATGTCCTCACCCTCCCACAACTCTACGATGAATTCCAAAATTGCATCAAAGGCACTGTTGAAGCTGCACTTGTGACAGAGGTTCCAGACTTTAAGGGGTTTGTAAGAGGCTACATCAGGGACGGATCCAAAATGCTGATTGGCCACTCCAAGCCTCTTCAGTTTCATTTCAGCATGCGTGACGGTGCTCCAGTGATGAGGTACAAGATGAGAGAATGGGACACAGTGTGGCTGCCAGTGGACGGCATTGAACTCTTCAAGAGAGATCCCATAACTGGGGAACCTATGATTCCTTAGGGTTCCCCACGGCCGATGCACCCGGATGGACTCAAAGACCAGGAAAGTATAGTGGCCGAGATTAGACAGCATATTGCCTTCTGGAAGAGGGGGTTGGTGTTTGGTGGAAAATCCTATTTTCAGAGGTGCAAGCCTTTGATCGAATACTGGGAGAAGATTATATCTGCTATCCAAAATGGGCCGGTTGTATATGAAGAATTGAAAGAGTCCTTTTGGCCAAAACCCAGAGCACCAGATAGTAGCGGAACAATGTCCTCTGGAAATGCAGTGACAGATAACGATGTTGAGGATCACTATTGTGGGCCGAGGAACAAAAAGCCGGATTCAGCATTCAATCCAGTATAGGTCTGCAAAGGAATGGTCGTGCTTGTCAGACCCAGTAATAAAAAACAAATGATATGGGTGGGGCGCTGCATCACTGATGCAGAGGAGGATGCGGAAACTAACTCCTTCAATGTAACTGTGGAGTGGTTCAAGCCAAGTTCCGGATATACGAAGGATTGCCTAGAAAAGAGATGGGTGCTGAATCCAAGGGATCCCAGCATGAGCATATCGGTGGATAATGTTATGCATGGTTGGATGCGGAAGCAGAGTGCCACCATCACCTTGCCAGACCATGCAAAAGATGTAGCAAGAGCATTCATAACCCGGGTTCAAGGTGAGATTCATTAATATTCCTTTACTAAGTTTCTAATGTATTTTATTTCAAGGTGAACAATCCGAATCTGAATCAGAGGAGGCGTGATGGCATGTGGCCTTATGCCATTCCTAGGTGAGATGATACAAATAACAAGTATAAATTCTTAGTTGTTCTAGCAAATCTTACTTAAAGTTCAAGGTGAACAAGCCGAATATGAATTCATCGGATTGTTATAACAAATTGCGAGGTGATGGCATGAGGCGATACGCCATTTGAGAGTGGTAGCCATTCCTATATGAGGTGAGTGAAATATTTATTAGAAATACCTCATTCAATTGTGCACTTATAAGTCTTGGTCCACTCAGTACTGTTTGCATGTTTTTATTTTAATTCTTTCTCTGAAATGTTATTTAGCATGTGGCTTCATGCCATTGCTCTCCACAATCATGCATTGAATTTTTCTATCCTTGCATAATACTTCTCCATATATATAGCATGTGCGCACATGTAATATGGTTCATTAGGCCTGATATAGTGTGTGAGGTAAAACAAAGATGATGTGATATATGCATTTACCAATCACACGTGCATAAATCTAATAATATGGCGTATGGCCCATATTAATGGCACATAAACCCATATTGTGGGCTTACGTGCTTTATGTACCATCATTCCCTTGCAGCGTGTGTGTTGGTTTCCTTTTATAACACAACGAACTCCATATTTTAGGGTGAAGAGCGTTCTCATGGCAAGCACAAAATCTGTAAGTGAGGCAGAAAAGGAGACGGAGAAGGAGATAGGTGAAGATGTAGAATATATAAGTCTTCCAAACTCCCCGTACTATACTCCAGGTGATCATTTTTCTGAACAAACGGCAACATTAACAACTATCGAGAACGCTCCAGTAACGTCAGAGACAATAATCCAAAGCAAAACAACTGACCCAGAGAAGGATGATAGTACCGCTGAGAGTACCAAAAAGGAGGTGTCCACTAGCGCTTAGGCTTATAATGGCGTGTGCCCTCATGCCATTTACTTGATCACCAAATACCTTTTTCCCTTTGCACTAGTATATCTTAATACCGGTCTGAGAAATAGAATGGCATGTGCCCTCAGGCCTTTTACTAAATCACCTTTGAAAGAAATGCAAGCCTCTATGTCGTAAAAAAAAGGTACTAGAGAAATTCCTTAATAATATGAATGTTATTTAGTTTCATGAAAATACACTAAGGGTCAAATGAGTTAAATGACTTCTCCAGACTAGCAATGCCTCTTGCTACACCTTCACAATTAGATTCGTTAGAAAAAGATAACATTGAATAATATCTAAATGTTCTCACCATTAAGTTATATGTCTGGCTAATAGGAATGACGTTCATCTTGGAAAGCTCACCACACGCTCAATGAACAAACAAATAGTGTGTGCGTGCATGCCATCGCTCTTCTTTAGCTTCAGATTCGGCTTGTTCACCTTGACAATGAGATTTATTATACAACCAGATGGACTCAGTCTGGACACAAAGTCACCGCGCTAGTCACCATGCCCCAGATATGTCTAGCCCCTGGACAAAAAACATATAATTTCACGTCATTTTCAAATACTTGAAAATTTGTACCTAGTCCCATTTTACTGAATAAATCCCACTTTAACGAAATAGAGCTTTTTCCAGGATTCCACCTTCGATTGTTCTATAGATTCAATCCAATTGCATTGCAAAAGGGAGGGAGGAGACTCAACTACCTTAGATAAATTCAATGAGAAGTGCCAAGAAGTACAAAGCTTAGGGTATGCCAAAAAGGAACAGTGGTGAATATATCACTTAAGTGTCACATGGTTTCTTTAGGAACAATGGCAGTCCAATTTCAAATCCAAGGCCAAAGCAACTTCACCACCTTCACCACCACTGGATGTACTCACGACTCTAGGTGTTCCTTGACGTTTATGGCTAATCTCCTAAGTCCATGAAAGCAATTGTCAAGTCATCACATCTTGTCATCTCTCAAAGGCCATCCCATTCATTTTGGACTTAACAAAGATGTGATGACACAATTGCTGGAACTTAGCCATGACGATGCTTGAAGGTGTAATCGTCAAGGCTTGGAATTATTCGCCACACACAAGTTTCATTAGTTCCACTATGTGACTTAGAAGAAGCGCAAACATCTGTATAGTGCCTATTGCCGTTTCAGAATCTAGTAAGGGCTCTGCCTTCCTGGGAGTGAATGAAACAAGGCCTTGCTCTTCTAGCATGTCTCACCTCACTACAATCCTGCTATCAATTCCCCATCCCTGTCCACTTCAGTTTTCAAAATAGAAACCTTGGCAGCCTCCAAAATCACTTCAAACCCAAAGTTTCGTTGATAATTGTTATATTGCCATTCTGAAGAAACTGTGGGATATCCCTTAGATTTCAGCTAACTCCGCTAGACTCTATCAAGTGCTCTGCTAGTATATACATACATATACATATATATATATATATATATATATATATACACACATATATATACACATATATATATATACATATACAAGGTAATACTATAGCATATAAACTATCTATTTAGGACTGAATCTAATCTATCCATTCTTGTATATAAACAACAGTTTAAACCCCAATCAATATACCTATTCTATATCTCGAGCACTCACAATATAAATTTAAATTTATGAAAGAATTCATTAATTATGAGAATTAACATTTTAAAGTGTTAAAGTAATCTCTATATTTAGATAAATTTATATCATTGATAAGAAAATTGTAAATAGAGAATATTCAAGTATAGTTTTCAATTGCATCTAAAGAGTTCCTAGTATGTGAGTTAGAGGAGAGACCAAACAATCAAGAGGGCTTCCTGCTACTGTACGCATGTCCTTCTCAATGTGGTGGAACTCAACCTCACATTGATATTGTGGTGGCAGACTTGAGGTTCTTGACTGGCAGCGTGCCTCAGCAGCATGGCCTGTGGTACTTCTGCACCTACACTCGATGGTCAGCTCAATGTTTAGCCTGGTCGCATAAGCCGCCATGATCTCGTGGGTCCACTGCCCGACCTGACGCTAGATCGAGTTGAGCTTGTCCGAGACGTTGAGCCTGTCCTTCTGGACACACGATCCGTGAAGTAGATCTTGGTGTTGTAAGGCTTCGTTGCCAGAGCCTTGCACCAGTAGAGAGTTGATTGAGTCTGGCACACCGCCAGGAGCATCACCCACGCCCGGCTCGAAAGGCATGCTGTCCTCGGCCCGAGCAGCCCCTTCCGGCGCAGGATCTGCCAAGCAGTCGTAGTGAGCCAGCGCCGGGCTCATGCCATGATAGATGTTGGTGAAGTTAAAGACCTGCTGCATCTCAGGTGGATGACGCTTGATCACTTCCATCATTATCATCCAGTTCTCGCTGAGAGGAGAGTCCGAAAATGAGAGAGGAAAAGGAGAAACGCTAGCCTTTTCCTGTGCAGCTTCAATTTCCTGAGCCTAAAAGCAGGAATGAGAGATTGAGAAGAAGCCCCAAAACTCACCTCAATTAGAGCAGCTAAATTGCTTGGGAGCTCGTCCTTGACATTCAGGCAAGCACGATTTCTGCTATCTGTAATAGCTCAAACAACATCTTGGAAAGAAAGAGAGAGAGCACTCGCTAGAAACAAGTAAACACCCAATAGTCTTTGCATGGAAAATGGCACTTGCATAAAAGGTTATCGAAAAAAAATTAATTATAAAATTACTTTTAGTGTTGATGGATATCTAAATTATTATAGACCTTGTGAGTGCATGGAATATGGAAAGGGAATACAGAAATGTGTATATCAATTAGCCCAAAAACCCTAGCTTATATACAGGAGCGAGTGGTCTGGATTGAAACCAATCCGACGGCTACCAAAATCCCACTACGCTAATATTAGTATACGGCATCGTAGCTATACACTTGGCCCTCACATCATCCCCTCCTCTCGGAATAATGGAAGGCCGTCAGGGTTCTTTTGTAGATGGGCCGGGATCTGGAGGAACGTCAGGAGGAGGCATCGGTGGATCTTTAGACGGTATTAACTGCTCCTGATCCCTTTGTATGAAGCGTTTTAACCGCTGCACATGCACAATCTCCGGAGGATCGGCCTGCTGAACGTCATGCCGAACCTCATAAACTTGTGGTCCAATTTGCCACAACACCCGATACGGTCCTTTCCACTGCGCAAGGAGCCCCTTAGATAAACCACGTACCGTAAGATGGGGAAAACGGACTAACACCAAATCATCCACTTTGTACTCTGCAGGTGGACGATGATGGGAATTATGATCCCATGACCTATCATCAGGAGCTCGTGGCAATCACGAAGGTAAACCCAGCTCTGTTGGTAATATTGGATCATGACCATATAAAAGTTTATATGGTGAAGCACCAACAGAACTCTGCACCCCTGTGACATAGGCATACCGAAGAGACGGCAAATAACCATCCCAATCCGAATGCTGAAAGTTCATATACTTTGCAATCATCCCTTTGAATGTCCAAACAAGCCGTTCTACCAGACCGTCTGATTGTGGATGATAAGCACTCGTAAAAGTGTGGCGTATCCCCAACCGAGATGTCAAAACATGAAATACCTCAGCCATAAATACAGGACCATTATCCGAAAGAATCCGCTCTGGACAAGAATGCTGGAACACCACTCGATTGAGGAGGAAGTATCCAACAGCAATTGCAGAGGCGTTAGCAAGAGCACCAACTTCCACCCAACGAGTCAAGTAGTCAGAAGCAATAATAACATATTCATTGCCAGCAGTCGATCGTGGAAAAGGTCCCATAAGATCAAACGCCACCAACTCAAACGGATGAGAAACTGCAATTGACTCCAACCGTCCTTCCGCAGCACAAGGGGGAGTATTACGAGCTTGGCACCAAATGCAGCTACGCACATACCGGATAATATCACGTCGCATCTCTGGCCAATAGAAAGATCAACGCAGCTTCTCAATGACACGACGGTGTCCCATATGCCCACCTAGAACAGGAGAATCATGGTAAGCATGGAGAAACCGCAGAATAAACACCGAAGGCACAACCAGCCGTAAATGATCATCAGGATCCGTTCCCACAAAATAAAGAAAGCCATCTTCAAGGCGATATTGAGAATGTAAATGCTGGAAAGGCAAGTCATCAGCAAGTGATGCAGGATTCTCAAACCCATCTCGAAGCCTTCGAATCCACGGCTCAATCTTTTGAGCCTCGCGAACCTCATCAAGAGAAGGTAGATCTTGCTTTGCGCCTTGTGGACACTGAACGTCAAGGACAGCAACTGCCGACGGCACAGAATCCTCATCTAGAAAATCCACAGATGCTGGAACAACAGGTTCGTCAGAAACATGAGAAGTGAGTGGAGAAGGAAGAGGAGCTCGAGAAAGGGCATCAGCATCAGCCATAGAACTCCCTTGGCGATGAACAACATCGAAATCATATATCTGAAGCTTCAAAGCCCATCAAGCCGTACGACCAACCAGGTTCTTCCGCTTCAATAATGAAGTAACAGCAGCATGGTCCCCTTCAAGTAATGTCCGAGAACCATGTAGATATGCATGAAGTTTCTCGAAACCCCAGACTGCTGCTAAACACTCCTTCTCTGTCGTGGAGTAGTTCATCTCCGCTGGTTGTAATGTACGGCTTATGTATGCAATGGGATGGCGCTGACCAGGCACACTCGAGCTCTCTTGCATCAACACACCTCCAAAACCAATGTCAGAAGCATCCACGGGCAAAATAAAAGGTCGAGTGTAGTCAAGATATGCCAAAACCAGAGGAGTCGTCAATAGCTCTTTGAGATTCACGAATGCCCGCTCACAATCCAGAGACCAGATGAAAGATGACGTTAATGCCTTCAGCAATACTCGCAATGGTGTAGTGCGATCGGAAAGATGATCCACAAAACAACCAAGATACTGCACCTTACCCAAAAAGCGTTGCACATTATTCACACACTTCGGAGTAGGGAACTTTAGAACAGCCACAAGTTTGTCAGGATCAACTTGCAAACCTTCACGAGAAATACGGTACCCAAGATAAGTTGTGTCCTTGGACCCAAACACGCACTTTGACCGCTTCAGCTTTAAACCAACGTCGCGTAGCCGATCCAACACTTTACAAACATCACGAACGTGCTCCTGCCATGTCCCCTCCGAGTGGATCGAGACATCATCAATGAAGTCAGCCGTCACCTCCGGCATATCGCAAAGAACCTCGTCCATCATCCGCTGAAAAGTTGCTGGAGCATTTTTCAAACCAAAGGCATCACCAAGAACTCGTACAAACCAAATGGTGTACGAAAAGCAATCTTAGGAATATCTTCTTTGGCCATCGGTACTTGCCAATACCCAGAAGCAAGATCTAGCTTGGTGAACCAACGACTTCGCCCCAGACGATCCAAGAGATCAGCAGTGTGAGGAAGAGGGTACATGTCCGGGATCGTCACTTCATTTAACGGATGATAGTCAATGCAGAAACGAATACTCCCATCAGGCTTCGTCACAAGATGAGGTTCACATGCCTAAGGACTCCGCGACTTCCGAATAACACCCTTTTCCAACATCTCCTTGACGTTTGCATGTAAAATCTTGATCTCCTTGGGTGACCGACGACGAACAGGAACCTTGATTGGACGAGCATCCCCAGTTGGAATGGGATAACGTGTGGCAATCTTGGCCCCAGACGATAGGTGAAATTCAAAGAAATCAAAATACTCCTTCATGAGCTGGTCAACAGCTGCAACACAAAGATCATCGGAGGGATCGGAAAAAGGAAGAGCAGTGTAAGCAACCAAAGGGAACGACTCGAGAGGCGATCCGTTGGGGTTCAAATATAGAGGGAAAGGGCCCATGAACAAGAGTGCACCCCCTTTTCCAATTGGTTAAGGGTCTTGGGATATTTGGGGTTAAGCGTCCTTGGGTTTGAATAGTACTGGGCTGGGTGACCTCCCGGGAAGTCCAAATCTAGGAGCTTACATTTGGTATCGGAGCGGTCTCGGGTCCGACTCTGTTGGTTGGCTAGGGAATCGCACCACATGTTGATTGACATCTGGCTGGTCCAGTTTGCTCCCACTGGGCTCGACCCGAGGGGTAGGGTGTCAAGAGAGCGGGACTCTCGGGAGAGCTGCGGCTCTCAGCTTCCGTTCACGAGGGCGTGAACTTGCAGGGAAGCGTGGTGGATTGTAAGCAACCAAAGGGAACGACTCGAGAGGCGATCCATTGGGGTTCAAATATAGAGGGAAAGGGCCCATGAACAAGAGTGCACCCCCTTTTCCAATTGGTTAAGGGTCTTGGGATATTTGGGGTTAAGCGTCCTTGGGTTTGAATAGTACTGGGCTGGGTGACCTCCCGGGAAGTCCAAATCTAGGAGCTTACAAGCAGAACAAGATGGAAACACAAGAGGAAATAGTGGGGGAACAAAAGTAATGGAAGCAGAGGTAGAAGTAGAGGGACAAAGAGGTACGGAAGTGAGAGGAATGAATGAAACATAAGGAAGTATGAGACAAGGGGGAGAAGCCTCAAAGTCACACTTGGCATGATTGTGCTGCAACCAATCCATACCAAGAATGAGGTCAAAAGCTTGACTTGGCACCACCCGCAACGACTACAACTCAAGCTCGAGATCGCCCACACGCACAACCAAGTCCGCCTTATCTCGTGCACATGCATGTGTACGGCCGTTGCCATAAAGAATGAAAACTGGATCCGCCGCACGACGCAAGTGTAGACGACAACATGTGGCAACAAGTCGAGCAATAGAAGATAAACTCGAACTTGTATCAACCAACATGGAGAGAAGAATAGGAGACCTCTTGTTATAAAAACGAGCTTGGAAAGTAAACATTGGATGAACCGGTGTCGAGTGAACCCCTTGATGATACTCCCGAAAGAAAGATGGAGGGGTCACTAACTTATTCGTGCAAGGTCCCTCCATTACTCGCGCGACTCCTCGTTTCTTGAATGCACCTCGGTATCCAAACCTTCCACTACAGCAGCACCAATGGGACGTTGCTGACGCCAAGGTCTCCACCCAGGAAATGGAAGTCGCCAATCCGGAAAGCGCCGACAATGCTGATAAATATGACCAACTTCATCACACGCCCAGCAACAAACATCACGGCCACGACCACATCCTCACCTTTGTCCTTGGACTCGAGTAGTAGCAGCATCAACCTCCATTGGAACAGGACCATCACTCATAGGAAGTGGAGCTGAAGGACATGTAACAAGAAGTGGAAGAGGTGAAGTCTCATAACGTTGTGCCAAGTGAAGAGCATCGTCAAGAGTGGCAGGAGCAAGTGCATACACAAGTCCGACAAGATCTTGACGAAGTGCTGGCCACAACATTCCTAGCTTGATCCGCTCCAACATATTTGGCTCCGCACGAAGCAAAAGACTTCGGAAACGAACACCAAATTGCATCACCGACTCAGATGGCCCTTGGCGAAGACGATGCAATTGTTGGAAGGCATCATCACAATCATCGGCATGTCCGAAGGCGTGTTTGAAGACGTCCGGAAAAACACTCCAATCGCCACGAGTGGCTGCGCTCAATCCATTGTACCACTGCAATGCCGTCCCTTGGAGACATGTGGGGAACTCACACAAATGTCGAGCATCATCCCAAGAATGATATGTGGCAATCACCATAAAATGATCGAACCAATGGTACACATCATCCCCAGGATTCCCACGAAAGAACTCCGGCCGAACGCAAGGATTGGCACCAAGAGCAGGAGGAGTTGTACCATGTGCTGTGAACGCCACCATCAACTGAGTTTGGTTGTTCAATTGCAAGCACATAGCATCAAGAAATTGAACCAATTGCTGCTCTAAAGTCAAAGGAGGAGATTGCGGATCGGCCATGAAGATAAATGAAAAAGAAAGAGCAAAAGAAGAGAAATGACAAAAAGCTGGAAAGAAATGGTAGATCTAGACAATGCAAAAAGCTAAATCTAAACCAAAATCCTGAAAGGAAAGAACAAAAGAAAGGAAATGGAAAAAGCTAAATCTAGACAATGCAAAAGTTAGATCTAAACTGAAATCCCAAATCCAAGCACTCCCCAGGGACAATCAAAAGTGCCCCTCACCTCCACCAACGTGAGTGCATGGAATATGGAAAGGGAATACAGAAATATGTATATTAATTAGCCCAAAAACCCTAGCTTATATACAGGAGCGAGTGGTCCGGATTGAAACCAATCCGACGGCTACCAAAATCCCACTACGCTAATATTAGTATACGGCATCGTAGCCATACACTTGGCCCTCACAACCTGATAATGGCTGCATATTTATAAAAATTGGGTGCTATATTGATAATCATTGGGTAGTGCCTTATAATAAATACCTTTGTAAAAAATATAATGCTCATATTAATATTGAAATTTGTGCTACTATAAAAAGTATTAAATATTTATCTAAATATATTTATAAATATTATGATTGTGTTACAATTGAAATCCATTCAGCAACCCAACAACCTGATAATATTTTAAATTAGAATGTAATCTCTACCTTTTTAAATACATATTATATATCTACTCTAGAGCCAAATATAGAGACTCTTTAAATTTAAAATGCATGATCATTCAACCTTTATAATCTATCTTCCTATCCATCTTCCAAATTTTTAAGATGTCTATTTTATAGAAAGTTCTAAACAATAACACTTCAAAAAGCTACTCAAAATGGTATGATGTTGAAAAAATAGTTTAAATTAAATATAAATGATCTAAATGCTAAACAATATATATATCCTGAAATCCTTTTATATTATACATTTAACTCTCATACTCATAATTGGAAAATTTGACATATAAAAAATGCCATTTCCTAAATGTATTTTATATCGCCATCCAATGTTGAATTATATCGTTTACATCTTATTTTATTTCATAAAAAAGGTGCTACATCTTTCAAAGATCTCAAAACAGTTAATAATATTTATTATGACACATTTCAACAAGTTGTAGATGCAATGGGGTTTATAGCTGATGATATTGAATGGGAAAAATGTTTAAAAAATACTTACTTTTTTATAATGTCATCACAATTATGACAATTATTTATATTACTTTGTATCTTTTGCACTCCAAAAGATCCTTACTTCTTATGGGATAAATTTAAAGACTTCTTTTGTGAAGATTTCATGCAAAAAAAATCAATTTTTTCATTATGAATATGCTTTACATGATACAAAAATTAAAATGAGAATGGATGGCAAAACTAATCAAAACTACCACGTATTTTTTCCCATTTGAAAATTTTGATGATGAAAATATTGTCAACTCAACACAAATATATCAAAATGTTGAACAAAATATTCCTCAATTTAATCAAGAACAGTTAATCATTTTTAATGATATTTTTAATGTTATTGATCACCTAATTGAGCATAATCGATACATTTTCATTGATGGCCTTGGTGGTACTGGTAAAACATTCTTTTTAACACTTTTATAAATATTTTACAACTGAGAAAAATAAATGTTGCTAACATAGCTTGGACAGGAATTGCAAATACTTTACTTTATAATGGCCAAACCTCACACACTACTTTTAAATTTTCTATTCCAATAAATAAAACATCAACTTATACTATAACTACTAATAGTGAAGTAGGTAAAAGAATCAAAACTACTAATGCATTGTTATGGGATAAAATAAATATGGTTCACATTCATGTATTCACTGTTGTTGATCAAGTGTTGTGAGACCTAAGAAATACATCATTACCTTTTGGTGGCATAATTGTTATCACTAGTGAGGACTTTAGACAAACACTTTTAGTCATTCCACATGGACATAGGGCATAAATTATTTCAAGTTTTGTAAAAATGAATAAATTATGGTGATTATTTAGAAAATTATCTTTGATAAAAAGTATGCAACTTACTAAAAGTGATATATTATGGGCTGAATAGCTTCTCAAAGTCGGAAATGGTGAAAATTTTCAAAATTTACCATCTTTACCTTCTAACTCTATTTTATTACCTTATATACAACTAATTTATTCATTTATTATTAATTTTGTCTACCCTTCAGTACTTGATATTTCAAACCCTTATATTGCAGCCAATCGAGTCATATTTACCCTACTTAACAATGACACATTTGCAATTAACAACACTATTGTCTCTAAATTACAAAATGATACATATATTTATGAAAACATTGATTTTGTTAACACTAAATATCTTGAAAGTTTTCCAATAGAATTCCTAAATTCTATAACACCTTCTGGTCTCCCACCATATAAACTCTCTCTCAAATAAGGTGTTATTCTTATCCTCCTAAAGAATTGTCTCCATCAATAGGACTATGTAACGGCACACTTCTCATCTTGAAAAATGCACCACCAAATGTTTTAAATTGTGAAATTGTGACGAGGCAATTTAAAGGGGCAAAATTTTTTATCCCATATATCACACTAATAGCATTAAATACAGAAATTCCATTCAAAATGTCCAAAAGACAATTTCCAATTCATTTGGGTTACTGCTTAACAATCTTCAAATGCCAAGGACAGAGTTGGAGTTTACTTGCCCCACCCAATTTTCACTCATGGACAACTTTATGTGGCTTTATCAAGATGCACATCACCACATGGACTTGGAATTAAAGTTTAAAACACCACACACAAGGGCCACTTCCTTCCTCAAGATCCTTTTGTTTTTACAATCAACACTAATATAAAACCTCTTTGTAAACCACCTAACATTTATTGGGTAAGTATTTATGATTACATAGCATTTCTCTCTTTCCACTCCCATCTGCATCTGTCCATCCAACGACTATGGTTTTTCTCAGCTTTTGATTGGCACTTCTTTGACATTTTGGAGTTTAGAAACATTTTTTAGCATTATTTGTTCTTCATGAAGAAAAAAAGAATTTGAACAGTGGGACAATAGCATGGCTATCTCCACCACATTTGATTCCTCTCCATGACGACAAAACTAAGCAAGGATCATCACCTATCCACCTGTGAAGTTCTGGTGGATTCCCAAGAGTGTGCTTGAAAACTTGCAAGGCATCCGTTGGAAAAATAAGACTAAGGATGATCCAAGAGGAGAAGACTATGTAGCAATAGTTACTAGCTCCAGGTTGTGCAAAGATGAAGAGCATGCCCATATTCCATAATGCCAAAGCTAATAGTACCACTGAGCTTCACAAATTCATAGAAACCTCCATATGATCATTGTTGCTGCCCCTTGAGAGCAAAAAAAAGACCACTTCCAATCTAGCTGCTGCTGCTGCTGCTGCTTGGGTTGACTAGCATTTCCATTCCAGAGAAGAACCTCAAACCCCTTAGAGAAGAGGGTATCCCAACATCCGCCAATCTAGAGGAGCAAAGCAAAAGGAGAGATATTTACACACTAGTTAGCATTGCACACAAAGGAAAAGACCAGGAAAAGACCCTCTTTTCTCTCATCTCTGTCCTATGAAAGAGGCTTTGGTCTAAGTTAAAGTGATTGGAAGTAATGTTGTGTGGCAGCACCAGAGAGAGAGAGAGAGAGAGAGTCGGACGAAGAGAAATGCTATGTAATCATGCCACACCATTGCCAGTTAGGTGGAGAAGGATGGTGTTTAATGGGAGGCCTCCCGTGCTCCCCTTCCTCCCATCCCTCTCTCTCTTTTCATGGTGGCACTTCATTGCCTCCCATGCAAAGAGAGGGAGTTTACAAAAATTGAAGTTGCAAAACAAAGAGCCAGAAATATTTGGTGTTAACCTGTTTTCTGAAGCAGATTCCCGGCATATCTAGGTTTCAAGATGATCAGTCATAAATGGCAGTATCCAATGGCATACCAAAACACAAATCAACTTATATGAAACATGCAATATGTATTTAAGAATGTTATAAATTATATACATTAAATAGAATATACTTGAAAGTTTATAAACTATAAACATCTTTATAATTTGATTATTAAAACATTTACAAAACTGTGTATCGGAGCCCCGACGCTGGAGAAGTACGGGAGTTCCCTCGCTGGGCATAAGTGGAGCCACAGCGAGGCAGCCATGAACAACGACACCAAGTTCTTGGCAGGTGGGAAGAGATTTGAGCGTGTTCTCCCATCTTCGCGAAACGATGGAGATGCAACATCACCGGTGAGGTAGAGTGCTATGCACGTGGGAAGATCACGGCCGTCCAGAAGGCCATCCTCCTGGAATCCAGCGAGTCGGAGACGCCATACATGTCGACCAGCGCAGTGAGTACCAGACTGTCCTGCCTCGATCGTCCAAAGCCCTAAACTTCCAGACTACAAAATAATCTCTCTTTAGGTATTTGCTTGTTCTCGCTCTCTCTCTCTCTCCAAGATGGTGTTGCTGGAGATGTTACAGATTGTGGAGATAATTTTTGCTCTCGATTTTGTATGCACCGAGTGGAATGTCTCATCCAGGTAAGTTTTTTTAGGTCTTCTTCTCAAGATTTCTTTCCTCGTTCTTGCAGGCTCAGGAAATGGAAGCTGCACAGGAAAAGGTATGGCTCTTCTTCCTTTCTCGTTTTCCCCTTCCTTTCCTTTTCTGTTAATGCGTCTGGTTTCGTGATTTCTGGCTAACTCTTTTTTTTGTAAACAGGGCTATTCTACCCGGAGTTTGGCGCAGTGGAGCTGCTTGGAAAGGCACCTCCGGCGGTGGATCATTACCATGATCACGGCCCTCTCGATTACCGCAAACATACTTTCCCTAACAGTAAGTTTTTTCGTGATTTCTGAGGGATTGGATAACTCTTTTCCTAACAGGGCTATTCTACCATGATCGAGTGGAGCTGCTTGGAAACAAGAGGAAGGCACCACCGGATTACTATGATCACCCGCCTCTTGATCGCCTCAAAGTTACTCTCTGTAACAGTAAGTTTGTTTCTTGATTTGTACGGGGGATCGGCTAACTCTTTCCCTTGTAAACAGGGCTATTCTACCGGGAGTTTGAGCTGCTCGGAAACAAGAGGAAGGCACCGCCGGTGGTGGATCATTACTGTGATCATCCGCCTCTCAATCCCTGGGAACTTACTCTCCCTGACAGTAAGTTTGTTTCGTGATTTCTGCGATCGGCTAACTCTTTTCCTTGTAAACAGGACTATTCTACTCGGGGTTTGAGCTGCTTCGAAACAAAAGGAAGGCACCAGAGGCGGTGGATCATTACTGTGATCATCCGGCTTTCAAACGCCGGAAACTTGCTAAGAAGGCAGGGGACTCTCCTCTCAGCGAGAACGGGATGATGATGGTGGAAGTGATCAAGCGGCATCCACCTGACTTCGCCAACATGATCCAAGACTATCATGGCGTGAGACCGACGCTGGCTCACTACGACTGCCTGGCGGATCCCCTGTGCCGGACGGGGCTGTTCGGCCAGGCCGTGGAGCTCATCGACACCATGCCTTTTGAGCCGGACTTGGACGACGCTCCTGGTGACGTGCCAGACTCTCTCGACTCTAGATACGACAAGGCAAAGGTGACGACGGACCCTCACAACGCCTTCTACCTCACACGTCCGGACTTACAGGCAGGACCGGCTCAACGTCTCGCTCAACTCGATCGGCGGTGCTCCATCGAGACCAGGGATCATATCCAAGCGTGGGAGACGGCACATTCTTATGCTGCCGCCGTCGATTAGGAGCTCCACAGGCTAAACATCGAGCTGACCATGGAGCGGGGGTGCAAGGTGGACGTGCTGCTGGGGCTTGTGAGCAAGGTGCCAGGCACGACCATCCAGGCCGTCAAGAACCTCAAGGTTGACACCACTCTTCTCCAAGACCGTGCCGAGAAGTAGAAGCTTCTGCAATAGCAGGAAGCCGGCGGCTGGATTGCTTGGTCTCTCCAACGACTCATACTGGGAACTCTATGTGATTTTAAAATGTATATATTAGTATTAAAGATCTAAGTTTGTAAAGTCTGGTCGATCTTCCCTTTTGCTCTTACTAGAATTTACAGTCATTTCCATACGATATTAACAGGATTTCAACCACTGAGGTCTTAAGTTAAGAACGCTCGTAGCAGTAACTGGTGGGAGTAGAGGTCTTGAATTTACCACGCCATGTGAGTGTGTGCCCATGAAGTTGATGAATCTTCCCATGGCTGGAGCATTCTCCCACGAGTAGTAGGACTCGTCCAACACCACTCCATTGAAATAATAGTCTGCGCACCACTTTAGAATGTTGATATACGATGACCACATTGTCATGCCCATCTCAACATTAGATTCCAACTTCTTCGATGTCTCCAATTTCCTTAGCAGATGCAAAAGAAATTGCTCCAGCGCTCTTGTGTTGACATGCCCATCGCAGTTGATTATAAACTCCCCTACCTCGCTGAAAACCTCCATGTACGTTTGCTGGAGCTTGTCGATGCCATTGTTTCGGATTGTCAGCGCCTCCAGGCCGGGCAAGAAATCGTTCCCCAGAAGGAAGCACAGGAACACGAGATCCCTCATGGTGGACCGCAGCCGCACAGAGCACGGCTCTTCCATCTGCACCTCGAAATCACGCACGAGCGTCTCGATGCTGATGAGTTTGTAAATCATCACTCCGTCCTTCGGCGTCTGGCGGACGATGTTGATCTTCCTGGAGAGTGGGCTAGCGAGAGCCAGCATGATCAAGTCGGCGTCGCGTCCAACCACGCAGTGGAAGTCGTGGGCGTTGAACGGCAGAGCCCGTATGTGGTTGAAGATCTTGAGCTCGCCCTCCCCGTCCTCCTCGGACGTGGAAACGATCCACTGGAGCCTCGAGCTAGTCATTGATCTCCTCCGGCGATGATCATATGAACTTGACAGCATCATGCTTGCCACAAATCGTCGCAGTTCACTCTCCAGCCCGTTCATGAAAGGCGTTCCATGGCGGACCATCGCCATCTTGGCCTTGCGATTGCGTGGGATGAGATCACCTGTCTGACCTTTGGTGGAATCGAGCTCATCCTCCGAGGAGGACAAGGAGGAGAGAGAAGCATCGCGATTGTAGCGACACGGCTTCTTGAAGAGCTTGCTGAAGAGCTTGGGGGTGGGAGGCCTTCCATCCAGGGCTAGGAAGACGAGCTTGCTCGGAGCCACCATGGCGACGAGCTTGCGGAGCGAGTCGAGGAACTCTTGGTAAAAAGTGGCGAAGGTGGGCGGGCAATCGTGGCTTTCCAGGATGACCCAGATGATGGTGTTGAGGTCGACATACAAGTTCGCGGTGTCGTACCGAAGCATATTGTTCTTGGCACCATCAATCGCGTCCCTCACGCAACGAGGATGCTTGGATACGAGCCAGGCGAAAAACCCAGGAACTCCCATGATCGATTGGTCTTGCTTGATCGCTCTTGGAGAGGATGGAAAGTGATAAACCCTCACAAGCATTTTCGCTGTTATATAGTCACGAGGGAAAAGGTAATTAGTTGTATCTTAGATTAAAATGTGGTTAGATAAATACTTTTAGCTAGTAAAGTTAATTCGTCAATGGGCAGTGAATCTGGAGTTACTCCCTCAATGGTTTCCATTACGGCTTTGCTTGGCTGAGAAGAAAACACACAGAGTGAGCTTATCCCGTTTTGAGCTCAAAACATACCCAAGGCGTACAGAAGGATGGACCATTTCAATCCTGGTTCCTGCAACGCCGGCATTCGTATTTCGGGGTGGCTGTATGTGATCTGCAGTGAGAATGTTTATAGATCAGGAACTATAGAAGTGTTTTTTTCTTCCTACCAGCATAAACACTCCTTGTGGTCTCAAAATCCTGCAAGCGAGATAAGTTTCTCTTAGCATGTGTAGAACGCCTTCGGCCGGATCAACTCCACACTGAAAGAAGGAACGCAAATTGCATTAGACAAGGATGTTTTTGGTGACACAAACACTTACTAGCATGGCGTCGGCCAGGCCTGAAAAACAAAGAGAAAGAAAATGTAAGAGGAGACTCTTGAGAGTAAACTATTACTTTGTTACCTTTGTCAATGACCGCATCAAAGGAACAGTCTTGAAACGCACTCATGTCCCGTGAATCTATTGCCACATCTTAAGTTTCTTCAAGGAAGATATGGCTGCTGCAAAGAAGTAACATCACCAAGCCCAAGGATACAAGAGAGCTGAGGAACGTGAGCATATCTAACTTTGAAGTTGTCAATCCGAAGATAGATCCGTGTTGACGATTTCTTCTTAGCCATCTTCCACCATGTCGTTAACATTGCTGTTTTACATCCCTGGAATTAGTATTCTTTTCTATGGCATCGCTCATTGAGATCTTGGTACCTGAATTCCCACACACAGCCATCAAAACCTGGGAAGGGAAGATTTGCTGAATTGCTAACGGATAATCGACTCGAATCTGGAGTAATTCGAGAACCAATCGAGTGTTGCTCCGCGTGTCTCCCAGTAGCTCTGGCGCTGGAGGAGCAAGGAAGAAGGCGGGGGTGGCTACAAGCTCCAAATAATTCGAGAAGTTCTCCAGGAAATCTCACCGCTGAGAATGGAGGAGCTGATCTTCGCAGAGCACCGGACATTGATTCGAGAGCATTTGGATCAAACCCCCGATAAACCCCTTCACTAGAATATCCATTACAAACACATTGCTTTTGCCAGAATATTCTCTTGCCAGATTAGGGTTCTTAGTACTGAGCGAGAATTCGCTCCTCGATCCTGGGCGACGCCGCGACGATCAGGTCCTTCGCAGGTGGGCACGAAATGGTTCCGATCGATTCCTCCAGTGCGATGGGATTGTCCGAGATCTCGCTCCAGATGAATCCGTGTAGCAGGCTGGCGAGGAGGAAGAAGAGGGAGCGCATGGCAAGGCCATAGCCGGCGCACATCCTCCTCCCGGCGGAGAATGGGATGATCTGGAAGTGCTGCCCCCCGGGCGAGATGTTGGTCCCCAGGAATCGCTCGGGCTGGAATTCGTGGGGGCTTGTCCAGTGCGCTGGATCGCGGTTCGCCGCCCAGAGATTGACGAGGAGTTTGCATTTGGCGGGGATTATGGTGCCATGGCCATCGCCGAGCTCCACGGGGCGGAGGTTGTAGTGGGGCATTCCCAGGGGCACCGCCGGGTGGAGGCGGAGGGCCTCCTTGAGGATCGCCTGGATGAATGGAAGGTTTTGAAGATCGTGTTCTTCCACCGCGCGCTCCCTCCCGATGATTTGATCCAGTTCTTCTTGGGCCTTGCGCATGATCTCGGGTTTACTGATCACTTCTGCCATGCACCACTCGATCGACTCCATGGAGGTTTTGAATCCGGCACCCACCATATCCTGGAAGAAAGTTCGATCGATCGTCACATCGCAGAGAAGAGGATCGAGAAGGATGGTGATCACTTACACACAGGAGGCCGATGATCTCTTGGTCCGAGAGCTTGTCACTCTCGTCCAGGGAGATGAGAACGTCCACAAAGTCGCGGCAGACAAACCCATCGCCCGCCGCCTTCTTGCGCTCCTGGTGCTCCCGGACTTGATCGTCGAGCAGCGCCTTGATCCGGGGCATGATCTCGCCCCTCATCTTGGCGTACACGCCGTGGAGATCCATCCAGTCGAGCGACGGGATGATCTCGCCGATGTTGAGGTTGATCGCCTGCCCGGCCATGTTGTTGATCGTCTCCACCACCTCGGGACACTCCTCGCTGAAGAGCGTCAGGCACAGCGACCCCGACGTGTATCGGGCGAAGAGGGTCCGCAAGTTCACGGGCTCGCCGCCCCGTGATCGATCGAGGATGGCGTCCATGGCGGACTGGAGCTGCGATCGCCGGTAGGGGGCGCTGGTGGCGAGCATAGCGTTGCTGAAGAGGTTCGTGGCGCAGATCTTGCGCATGAGCTTCCACTCGGGCCCCGGTGAGCGGAAGGCCAGGTCGCTCCAGCCGAAGCTGAAGATCCGGAAGAACTCCTCCGACTGGGGGCGATTGGCGAACTCGGCGTCGTGGATCTTGAGGAAGAACTCGGCGGCGCGAGCGGTGTTGGCGATAACGTATGGAACCATGCCGATCTTGAGGAAGACGATGGGGCCGTAGCGATCGGCCAGGCGCGCGAAGTGGCGGTGGAGGGGCTGGCGGAGCGAGAGCAAAGATCCCACCACCGGGAAGGAGATTGGACCGGGCGGGAGTCTGGACGATCTCCTTGCGCGCAGTGATGATCGCCGCGGTCGCGAGCAAGCACACGAGGATCGCTATAGTGATTCCCATGCTCCTAGGAGTCGAAACTTCCTCGCCCAATGAATCACTTCTATACAAACTATTGCAGCTTTGATCTTACGTAACTATACGTAACTTTTGACTTTGAGAGGAATCATTGTCAATATCTATTCAGGAAAATATTTACTCCGCTAATTTCATGCCCACGAGAATATCCTTCCACAAATACCTACAGAGCCATGTTGTGGCTCGCTCACATTTGAGACTGTTGGTTGGGAATGATTCCACAATCTTCCTCCGCTTGTAATAAAATGTATCTCTACAGCTTCTTTGCAATCTCCACAGCCTCTTGCCCGATGCCCTTGCCACACACCGCCACAAGTGCCTTGCTCGCGCCTCTGGATTGTTGTCTGGAAAATTGACCTCGCTGCTCTATATGCTCAATGATCTGAGATAACATCATGGAGCAGGCAGAAATTTCACCAGACCCTTGACCTTTCTTTTACTGAGTTTTCATTTGACAAGATAAATTAGTTCTAATTTTTAGGTTTTCTTAAACAGTTATTATTCATTTATTCATCTTGATATCTAATAAGATTAATCTTGTATTTATAAATTATAAGCTTCCATTTGATAAATTAGATTAATAAATAGGAATGACACTACTATTAAGCAAATTAAGCATTGCTACATAAAATGCATAGCAAATGTTTTCAATATCACTTAAACTTTTAATTTTTAAATATTTCTAAATTTGAATAATTTGTTACATATTGCATGTAGCAATGCTTGATTTTCTTAATAGTAGTGTTATTCTTATTTATTAATCTAATTTATCAAATGAAAGTTTATAATTGTAAACATGTATAGCCATAAGATTACCCTTATATCAGCTAGAATAAAATAGAATATACTAGACAGTATGTAGGAAGTTTTATAAATTATAAATACAATATTAATCTAAATGAGTAACAACCATTAGATTGTGGAATATCCTAGAATATTGAAGCATATTCTATGTATATCCACTATCACTAGCAAACAAAAAATTCATCCAATCTACTGTTTTAGGATGTAAGCTATTAAGCTTTAATATCATTAATGAGTAGAGTATGTCCAAATATAATCAAACTCTCATATCTGTTTTTAAATTGTTCTGGAATGAGAAACCTCTTTTGCATGCAGCAGTGTTGGCTAGAATAACTTATTACAATTTCATTAAACCTGTACTAATATTTGAGTTAGAATAAAAAAGCAGAAAATAATTCATTACCTAGAAATATATTTCACTAGATTTGCTCATTGCTACAAATACTCTATGGTTGATGCATATCACATGTTGAACAAGCTTTGGAGAGGAAGTTGATGAAGTCTTCCACTTCATTGTGACAAATTTTAATATCAGCCTTTGATGAGTTAAAGTTGAGTTTGTACAGAAAACTTTTGAGCCAGCATCTTTTTGTAACTTATTAATCTTCAAAGTCCCTTGTAAAGTAGGAGTATGGATTAATTCACTTCATACTGTTGAGGGAATTGATATCTCTATGGTAACTTGCATGTACATCCTCTCTTTAGAGATTGAATCATCAGAAGAACCTAGCTTTACTCCCATTATACTAACATTTAAATTAATTCCTGCTTGAGAAGGAAATATATGTACAGAGTTGGGGTTGTATACCTTGATCACACCACTCATGTTGATGAATGATAATGAACCTTCTTTACTTTGGAGAATTACCTCCAAATATAGATCTAAATATAACCTCTCCACTATCACATCCAATTAATCTCTAAGCTTAAGTAGTTGGTGATATTCTTTTCATACTAGAAGGCTAAATTTGTTCAACTCTAAAAACATGTATGCCAATGAATGAATGAAAAATTAGACTTATGCTAAACAAGTATCTACCATACCATGACAAAGACATTAAGTATTTGAAATATTGTTAACATCTTATATTTTACTTTCTCTAGTTCTTGCCATTGCTCTAATAAAGCTGGTATAGCTTCAACCAAATGTTATATAACTTGATTATGAAATAACCAATATACTTCATGCAATGACAGCATTTTCCTTGACCAACTTATCAATCTCATAAAAAGCATTACAATTAGAAGCTTGACCATCTGTTGCAGCAAGCACCTCCCTATAAACAACACAATGAACACCAAGGATCTTATGATGCTTCTCCTTCAAATATTGTACCACACTTGTTCTACATCCAATTAGGGATGAGGCTTTATCTCATGGCTTTATCAGAGTCAAGCTTTTTCAAATCTAGCTCAAGTTGTAAGAAGAGAGCTTCTGGAGTAAAAACAATTGCCTCTGCCATTCTTCCTTCAATAAAGAGGGTCAGCTAGTTTGCAAGTTTGTAAGGCTTTCTAGCTTCTAGGTAGATAATATAAACAATCCAGTGTTTCTCCAATGCTTTATCAGTACTCTTATCAATCATGATGGAAAATCATAGGCTCCTCTATGCTTTATTTCGTTAAAGTGGAACTTTTCATTATCCCACTTATGGTGTGTGGCCACATGCCATTTTTATAACAACAATAAAAAATTGAAGTTTTAGCTTTATAATTTATAAATTAAAAACTTTTCATATGATTTTGTGTTATAATATTGTGAAATATAAAAAATAAATTAAAAAACTGATAGAAATATTAATAAATATTAATTAAGTACTAGGAAATGGCATGTGGACACATGCTAATTAATGTCCCACTTTACTGAATAGGTTCCACTTTAACGAAATAAAGCATCTCTTTTTCAGCATATAGCTTCTCCTCTACCTCTTTTGCTATCACCAGAAGAAACTTTTGAGCATTGACTGAGTTTACATGAGAAGAATTAATCTTCTTTTGTAAGGAAGTTTTAAATTCCTTAACCTTAGATTTGATAATGTTAAAAGGTAGAGCCAAATGATGAACTAATTTCATCACTTAGATAATCCTCTCTTGTTTTTTTATTAGGCACATTTGGTGTTGAGTAACATCTAGTGGACCTCATTCTCGTTCTCACATTAAGCTATTTCTGTTGTAAATGATCTAATCATCTTTATAATAGTAGTGTGAAGGTGCTCATTTAAAGCATAAATTTAGAATTGCTACTCCCTTCTTTTATGTAATAATTGACCTTCTTAGCCTCTTCCAATACTACACATTGAATGACAGGATGGATAATATCCTTAAAAAAAATATACCAAAAAAAGTAGAGAAATGTATATTTTAAGAGTGCCCGTAAGGACTAGCCAACAAGTATCTTTCAATACCCGAAGTCACATTTGCAACACCCCCTTAAGGCAACTAGTCATTCACCCGTACCATAGTCCCACACATTAAATCTACCAATCCTTCCATTGTGCCCACGCACTAAATTTACCAATCCTTCCATTGTGAACCGATTAACAACCACCCCCCCTTTAGAGATGTCAATGTTTTTATTGACTATTGATTCTTGACTAACAACCCTTACATCCTTCCATTATGTAGACCGACTAACAACCACCCCCCCTTCAAAGATGTCAATGTCCTTATTGACTATTGACTAACAACCTCTATTCCTTATTGACTATTGACTATTCACTAACAACCCCTACTTAGCCAAAAAGCTATTCCATATGAGGCAACTAATCATCCACTTATTTATTGACTATTGACTATTGATTAACAACCCTTACTAAGCCAAGGAGCTATTCCATATGAGGCAACTAATCATCCACCTATTTATTGACTATTGACTATTAACTATTGATTAACAACCCTTACTAAGCCAAGGAACTATTCCATATGAGGCAACTAATTATCCACTTGTACTGCAGTCCCACGCATTAAATCTACCAATCCTTCCATTATGTAGATTAATTATTCCATATGAGGCAACTAGTCATCCAATCCTTCCATTGTGGCAATTAATCATCCATTTGTATTGCAGTCCCACGCATTAAATCTACCAATCCTTCCATTGTGTAGATTAGTTATTCCATGTGAGGCAACTAGTCATCCAATCCTTCAATTGTGGCAACTAATCATCCACTTGTACTGCAGTCCCACACATTAAATCTGCCAACCCTTCCATTGTGTAAATTAGTTATTCCATGTGAAGCAACTAGTTATCCAATCCGTCCATTGTGTAGATTAGTTATTCCATGTGAGGCAATTAGTCATCCACCCATATTGCAATTCTATGGTCCCATGGTAAATACCTTCATTCTGTGAATGCTCCACCAAGAGGAAGGATGTACGTATGAATAGCTATTTCATGTGAGGCAACTAGTTATCTAATCCTTCCATTGTGTAAATTAGTTATTCCATGTAAAGCAACTAATCATCCACCCGTACTGCAATCCCACTATTCCATATGAGGCAACTAGTTATCCACCCATACTGCAATCCCATGGTCCCATGGTAAATACCTTCATTCGTGAATGCTCTATCAAGAGGAAGGACAGGGTAAGAATATACCTTGCTCAAGAGTATATTATACCTTCATTCGTGAATGCAAAAACCAAAAGGAAGGACGTATGCATGAATGCCCAATATGTACGATTTCAAATTTAAGGGTAGGAATATACCTTGCTCAAGAGTATATTATATTTTTAAATAGCTACTAATCAATGAGAATCGAATCCGTGCCATTTGCTTCAATACCACATATAATGCACTCTATCTCTCTCCCCTTAAACCAACTGGAAAAGAGGCAATTGCTTGATGAGAGAGCGCTTAGTGGCTATTTTATCCCCATTTATCCTTCAAAGTTCCAAAGATCCATGGTGACAATATATTCAAATCTCATCCCATGATCACATGTGCTTCAGTATTCCTTACTCCAAAGGTTAAATCACTTTGGTTTGAGTTTCAAGTTAAATGCATGTCCTCAATTGTGAGTGTTATTAAAAGCCTTTGTTTTATCGTTATTGTTAAAGAGTTTATGTGTCTCTTTAAGAGTGTGGACTTTCTATTAATTTTCTCATCTCAAGTGTTAAATTATATATTGAGGAGTGTGAATTTTTTACTTATATTGTGGTGGATGAAGTATTTTATGACAAAAAACCCTCTATTTTCCATATTTTGAGCACATTTTTTTTCTTTTCTCATTTCTATTTTGACAATAGCTAAAAATTCTATTACCAATGCTTCTTTTTCCATTTCTTCTTCTTCTACAATGTTTCTTTCTCACTTTTTTCTTGTTTTTTTCCTTTTGCTCCAATGTTTCAAACTTTTTTTTCTTTGGTGGAGGGGGTAGAAGTGATAAACAGAAGTTTAGCCTTAATGATGAAATGAGGATAAATAGATATTGTTATGGTGCAAAGATGAACAATATAGATTGTGGAGTAAGGATAAATATAGCAAGTTTAAATAGAATATCGAACCCTAACTTAGTGAAGGCAAATACATGTGATAGTGGAGTGAATTTGAACATAGATGGTGGAATGAAAACTAATGTAATGAGCTCGAACAAAGCTAATACTTTAGGAATTTTTTTCTTTAGAGGAAGGGATAAAGAAGATGTAAAAAATAAATAGAGTGAATTTGACCTCCCATATGCAGTGTTGGATGAGGACAATGGTCGTGAGGTCGAATTAATAGTGGTCTTAGAAGATTATTAATAGACAAACTTAAAGATGAGATGTATTATTTACTACAATGGTTTTATGGATTATAATGACTCTCAAAGTTTTTTGTTTTGGTTCAAAGTTATGGCTTCAAAGTGGGTTTAAGAATTTAACAATTGCACATGGAATTAAAATTGATTCACTAAAATTCTATAGTCAATTGATGTTTATATTATGGATTGAGTCATAGTTATTAACAACTACATTGGTGGTTTTATAGAAGTTTTAGATTTTTTATAGTAGTCTATAATCACTTAACAAAAGCTCTAAATGTTTCATTTAATTTATCATCAAGATGATGTAAGGTCTGTAAATACATACATACATACACACACACACACACACACACACACACACACATATATATATATATGTATATATGTATGTATATGTGTATATATATATGTATATATATATATGTATATATATGTACATATATATGTATATATATATGTATATATGTATATATATATATATATATGTATATGTATATATATATGTATATGTATATATATATATGTATATGTATATATATATGTATATGTATGTATATATATATATATATGTATATATATATATGTATATGTATATGTATGTATATATATATATGTATGTATATATATATATGTATGTATATATATATATATGTATATATATATGTATGTATATATATATACATATATATATATATATACATATATA